>NW_024425786.1:1300962-1331691 GCF_017311325.1 Ursus maritimus | reverse complement strand
CAACACGCACAGCACCTGGAGTCAGACCTGCTCTCACTTCCCCGTCCACTTAGGGGCTTGTGGGGAGGGGGGCCTTTGAGGGCAAGAGGCCTAGGGGGTCGGTACCATCAGATTGGGGAGGGGGTGCTGGGGCTACGAGGACCCCCCAGGCAAGCCAGCGGAGCAGCGGGAAGGGAAGCCAGGATAAGCACACGGAGACAGCAGCTCTGGACGCAGAAAGGCAGGGAGGACTCCTGGCTCAGGCCATGCCAAGGGGTGGCGCGGGGGCAGCACAGAGGACGCTGGGGAGGAGCGTCTGGTCTTACCGGTGGATAGCACGGAGGATTTACTCCTAATCTCCTCCAGCTTTTGAACGAACAAGGCATTCATCTCCCTCTGCAGGGCCCCTGCCTGCCTGTGGGCGCTCTCGGGCCAGCGGGGAACCACCTCGGGGCTGCCCAGACCGCTGGAGTCCGAGGACACAGAGCCGCCGCCCGGACCCTGCCACGGGGCCCCTCTGCCTCTCCCCACGCTGGTGCAGGGAACCCCCAGCGAGTCCGCCCGGGCACGGGGCTGCTGGCTGATGGCCTCGTGCGCAGCTGTGGGCCCCGGGCTGGGCAGCCGTCCCCGCCGCAGGCCCTCGGCGTCCTCACCAGCGCAGGAGCCCACTACGCACTTCATGCAGGTGGCAGCCATGCCAGCAGGCCCGGGGCCCTCAGGGGCACAAGGGGGCTGCTCCTGGGCCAGACTCCCCTGCGCCGGGCTCCTCCCCACCGGCGCCTTACCTCGGGGGCTGCGGCTGCCGGGCTCCTCCGGGGCTGAGGCTTCCAGAGCGGGGCCGGGGCGGGGGGCTGCCACGTCACGGGCCTCCCCCTCAGAGCCTGTGTCTTGCGTGCCCAGGACCAGCTCCGGGAAGGCCTTGCGGCCCGGCTTCTGGCTCTTGGTCGGGGCGCTGGCCGTGCGCCGCAGGAGCCGCTGGCTAACGGTAGGCCGAGGCAGGGGCCGCCCAGCAGCATGACTGTCCAGGGAGCCGGGCTTTGGGCCTCGGAGGAACAGACCTTTTAGGCCCAGAGCCTGCTTGACCTGCAAGAGAAGGAGCCCACATAGCTGGCAGCCAGGCACCGGGGACCAGGGACCGCCAGCCCAGCCCAGGCACCCTCTGGCAGGCGGTGGCCGGGCTGAGCCTACCGCAGCCCAAGGGCCAGCCTGGCGAAGGCACCGGCGGGCATGGCAGGCTTGTGCCGCTCCCAGCTGCGTGTAGGGAAGAGGGTCCCCAGGGCACGTCTGCCAGGGACAGCAGCTGCTACGGCCTCAGCACAGACCAGGGATGCACCCTGCCTTCCCTGACTGCAGGGGGAGGGTCTGCGGGTCTCAGGACACGTGGGCCCAGGGAGGGCTGGAAGGAGGAGGCCCCCAGGCTTTTCCCAAAAGAGGACCTTGAACCCTGGCTCCTGTGCCTGCACCAGGTACCCTCACAGACCCCCAAAGCCCCCGGCTCTGGTGGAGCAGGCTGGCACAGGGCCCCCGGGTGGTGCTGGCATGGAGAGAAAGATGAGAGGAAACCCCAGGGGAGCAGGCACCACCCCACTCACGCTCACCCTGCCTTTGGGCGCCGCAGGCCGAGGAAGCAAGCAAAGCCGGGCGCAGGCCAGCGGTCTGCTCTCCCATGTCCCTGCCCGCCCACTCCCCCGGAGGGGCTGCCTCCTCTGGGAAGCCTTCCTGGACTGCTGCCAGGCTCACCCTGCTCTCTGTTCAGCAGCCCTGAGGGCAGGGCCCTTGTCGGCTCGGCCTTCCCAGACAGCCAGGCCTCTCCCCGTGATCTCCCTGCCTGAGGAGGGAGGCCAGGGGTCACCGGGACCAGCTAGCAAGTGCCCAGGTCACTGCCAGAGAGGCCAACAGCTGCGTCTCCAGAGTGCAGGGGCCAGAAGGGTCCTCACATGCAGAGGCCCCAACAACAGCCACAACTCCCCGGGGACTCGGGGGCACTTCTGGGCAGAGATGTTCACGTGGCCAGCACTTGAATCGGCTTCCCGATTCAAGATCCCAAATCCAGAGCAATTTGGTCAAAGTTGGCTGCAAAGTCATTTAGAAGAAGGTCCAGGATTCAAGCTCAGAGCTCCTGGTCCCTGGGGCCTCCCCACACCACAGCAGGCATCCTGGGCGCACACAGAGCCAGGGAGCACACCGGGGGGGGCGGTGGAGGTGGCCGGGAGGAAGGGTGAGGGCAGGGAGGGGGACGGGTACCGGGATGCCAGGGGCACTCCAAGCTAGAGGACCAGACACAGAGGGGCAGGGTGGGCAGGGGCACGAGGCGTCAGACAGAGGACAGAGGAGGGACGGAAGGCCAGGAGGGGTCCACGCACAGGAGGCCTCGCCAGAGTCCTGGACCTGCCTCATAAATGCTGCCCTGCGGCTGAACATGGCCCCAGGGACCCCAGAACCACGTCACGATCCATATCACATGAGCTGACAGTCTCCAAAATGCTACCAGGAATCACGGATGCTAATGGGACGGCCTGAGCATGCAGGTGGGGGGCGGGCGGGCTCTGCCGCCCTGGCGCTGGGGTACCTTCGAGCTCCTAACGGGACTGTCCTTCTAAAAGTAGACTTTGGACATGGGGAAGCCCACTGCAAGACCAAAGAGACAGAGTGAAGGCCGTGAGACACCGACAGCTGGGCGCAGAGCCCGCGGAGACAGGCAGACGCAGGACAGACAGACGGCTTGACGGTGGGCAAGAGCCGAGCGGCCTGTGGCGCTGTGCCCGGCAGCACCTCGGGCCGTGGAGGTGGCAGGAGAGAGACTGTCAGTGGCAGGACCACGCGGGCCCCCCATGCACACCTGGCAGCCCACCACTCGCTGGCCCCGCCCAGGCCCGGAGCACAGAACTGGGGAGACAGAGAAGGACCCCCATCCAGGGACGCAAGGGGTTGGGAGCAAAGCCAGGAGGCCCCCTTCCAGAGATGGACAGAGAACCGAGGACCCTGAGACATAGGAGTGAGGAGGCTCAGGAGAGACGGTTGGGGGGAGGGCTGCAGCGGCTGCAGGACGTGGAGGTCGGATGCCCCCACCACCCACTTTGCAGGAGGAGAAACAGGCCCAGCGAGGTGACCAGGAGGCAACGTGCCTGGGATGGGACGGGGTGGGGCGAGGCCAGGGGTCCTGCAGGCAGCACTCACCTTACCACTGATGTCACTGACGGCCACATGGACAAAGATGGAGGCCTCTTCCATCCCCTCCAGGTACACATGCCGATAGCCTGAAATAGCCGGTCACGGCTCACCCTGCCCCACTCTGCTCACAGGTCCTGAGGCCCTGAATACAACCCGTGAGCCCAGTTCTGGGGACTCCTCCAGGAAGCCCCGTGGTATTGTGCGCTCTTCCTCTTCCCGGGGGGGCCAGGCGATGCCTCCGCCTGAGCGCCCTTCCCCTCCCCCACCCACCAAGCACCCTTGACCTCACTCCTTCCTCCTCAGCTCCCTCTGTGTCCCCAGGCCCACCCATGGCAGGAGCCGACCCCTAGGAGGAAGCTCAGCCCTGGTGCCCTCAGCTGACCAGTAGGGGACACTGGTCTGTGGGGGGGGCTGGTCTCTGTGGGGTACGCTAGTCTGGGGGTGGGATGCTGGTCTCTGTGGTGGATGCCTGCCTGAGCAGGGGACATGGTCTCTCATATGGGGGACGCTGCCCCTCCCCACCCCGCCGGCCCCCCCTGCCCACCTGGCATCATGCTGCTGAAGGCCAGTGTCCTCTGGCCAATGAAGTCACGCCCAATGGGGTCATGGTCCCAGACAAGGAAGCGCACCAGTGCGATCTCAGGCATATGCACAGTGAACACCAGGGTCTCCTCCCACATGGGGTTGAATCCTAGAGGCCACGGGGAGCAGGTGTCACCTCCCACCCCAGGTCCAGCCTGGAGGCCACTTGGGCCCACGCTCTCTTCCAGTGCCTCCGCCTGGGCTGGGCTCCCGGCCAACAGGAGCAGCACCTGGGGACCAAGCTCTGACAAGGGCCCCAGCGAGGGGGCAGCGGGCAGGTTGTCTGGGTCCCAGGAGCAGCCCCACCTCTCCCTCCCCTGTGAGGCCGTGGCCAGCGGAGCCAGGGGGCCCGGTGCCTCACCGTTGTCATCCACCACACGCGTCTGCTCCTTGTTGCAGTCCACGGGGAGCCCGATCACCTCCACCTCCACGAAGGGGTCGATGATCTGGGTGCGGAGGGCAGGGGTGGCACCGGGCCCGGCGTGGCGCTCCAGCCCCACCCACCCATGCCAGGGCCCTCCTACCTCGCCTCGGTCCCCCAGCATTGAATCCCGCGGCTTGGGGAGCTGCTGCCCGCTGATGATCCGAAGCACCAGCTGCTTCTTGAGCTGCCCGGGCAGAGGGTCTTCAGAGTTGGGGTTGAAAACGCCTGGGAGGGCAGGGTGCCAGGCTGAGGAGGGCAGCGGCTGCGCAGGGCACCCCACTGCACTCCGTTTACTGAACGGGAGCCCCAGATTGGGGCGGGGGGACAGGGGGCAGGGTTCCAGCACGGGGGCACCAGGGGTCTGCATGCTGGCCGCCTCTGAGACCGGCCTGAGCTAGGACACAGCCCGTCCTCGCCCCTCTCGGCACGCTGCCTCTGTGTGGGGAGGGGTGCTGGGCTCCCCAGCAAGGGGCAGCAGGAGGGGTGGGGGGAGGATTCAGGTTAAAACGGGGAGAGCTCCACACGAGACTTCCAGCAGTTTTCAGTGCGAACACTGAAGGGTCTGGGAAGGGACCCGGGAGCTCTGGTGCCCTCGCTGCAGGGCGCCTCGGCCCGAGCCCCGTGGGGAGTCGCCTCACATGCGTCCTGCTGCGGAACCTCGTGGGGGGCCAGGCGTGGGGAGGGGCTCCCCAGTTCACCCCTGCCGACCCCTGGCAGAGTGGGGGCCCTTCACCGCACCCCGACCTCCGGCATCCTGGGGGGCTGCGTCGCGGGTGGACGCCAGCTGGCCCTGCCCGCCCCGCGCCCCGGCCTCACCCTGGCACATGCACTGTGGTTTGAGCACGTAGCCACAGTTCCCGTTGGTACTGAACTTGGCGCGATTCAGCTGCAGCATCCGCCCCTCCGACTGGTAGTTCAGGGCGACTGTGGGGGGGGGACATGAGGTGGCCCGGTCAGCGCCCAGCCCGCGTCCCCCCTCCGCCCCTGCTCGGCTGCCCCTGAGTCCGTCGTTCTTCTGTGTGAGCCAACCCCGGGCTCACCGTTGTGCACGACCAGGACCGGGCGTCCTGGGAGGATGCCCCTGGAGCCCTGCACAGCCAGCCCCCGACACCCTCAGGAGCGCCGGGCCCTCCCCTGTCACGGTCCCAGCCACACGCACCCATCTGGCAGCCTGCGTTCCAGAAGGGCTGCGGGTTATAGTTGCTGGAGTCCACGCGGTAGGAGGACGGGTAGATGCGGGACAGCTGGTGCTGGTTGAAGCGGAGGTACTGGGCCGGCTTCTGCTGCAGGATCTGCTGGGCCCTGGTCTCACTGAAGGACGACACCTGCCAGCTGGACGCCACTGCGGGGCAGGAGGCCGGCCTCAGAGGCACACCCGGGCCGCGGCCCAGCCCTCCCACACACCCCCAAGGCCCTCGACCCTCACCCTCGGCCTCCACATCGTGCATGCCCACAGACTTGGTGTACTTCACCAGGTCCGAGAGGGCGCGAGACAGCTTCATGGTCTTCTTCTGCCGGCTCGCCCTGGGAGGAGGGCGGGCGACATCGGTCAGGGCCCGGGGGCGGGCGCCCCTCCCGACTCAGGCCAGCCCGGGCACCACAGTGTGCGAGCCAGGCTCACTGATTCATGCCAAATGTCCACCCAACGTCCACCGCGCCCCGTTGCGGGTGCCGGGATGTGCAGTGGACCCTGAGAAGAGACATGGGGGAGGGGCAGGCGCTGGCGCTGAGCCCCCCCCCAAGAATGTCTCTCCAACTGCAGTGGGTGCTAGAAGCAGGCACAGGGGTCCATGCCGGCCAGTGTGTCCCCGCGACGCTGAGGTCCCCTCCCTGGGCTCCTCCTCCCCCCCTCCACTGTGCGGTCACGGGGCCACCGCAGGGCCTGCGCGTCCAACGCTGGCGTTGCGGGGACAAGGGCCTCGGCACTTGCCACCGCCACTGTCTGTGCAGGGTCCAGGCTGGGGCAGGGCACTGACCCTCGGCTCTGGCTGCCTTGGGAGTCCAGGTCCTCCTCCCCCTCCTCCATGCTGGCCGCCTTCTTTAGCTTGCTGCTCTTTTTCTGTGTGGAAGGAGAGCGGAGTCAAGCTCTGTGGGGCCCCTGGCTCAGCCGCGGCCCCTACGCAGGCCGGGAGGGCGCAGGAGGCAGGCCTGCCGTCCTGGGGTCCTGGCACCCAAGCTGCCCGGCTGAGCCGGCCTGTCCTCTGCAGTGTGCCGGTCGGCCTGGGCCCCGAGGGACCCACGGCGCTGGCTGGTGCAGGCCAGGGGAGGGCCATCGAGGCACCCGCTCTGCGTAGCCCCAGGCAGACGACGTGGCTAGGAGTCCAAAGGGGGATTCTGGGAGGCAGGCCAGGGGCCCGGAGAGCTGGAGGGGACGCCCCTGGCTGGCCAGCACAGGGACAGCTGGGCAAGCGGGAGGACGGAGCATGGTGGGCTCTGGCAAGGTGGCCCCGCCCGGGAGCCCCGCCAGACCTTGCGCTTGGAGAAGCCGCTCATAAGGACCCGGTTGTTCCGTCGGCTGGCCCCAGCGTCCTCCCCGGACTCCACGTCCTCCTCGGCCTGGGGGACAGGGAGACAGAGGTGACGGGGAGCAGGAGAAGGGGGGGCTGGCTGCCGCCCCGGACGTGGAGTCACAGCCCGCCGCCCGCCCGGGGCTGAGGCAGTGCGGGGGAGCAGGGTCTGAGAGGGAGCGTGCAGGCCCCACGGGCCCCTCGAGGGGTGCGGCTTTGAACTCATTAAGGCCCCGGTTCTGAATTTCTTCTCCCACGGAGGGTGAGCCTGTGATGAACACGTTTGTGTGTCTGGAGCGTGGCTCAGCCGTGCGTGCTTACGTAAGGCTCGCACGAAGCTCCCTGCGGCTCTGGCGTCCGGCCCTGCTTCTCACGGAGACAGAGGTCTCACCTCAGGAGAAAGGCGCTGGTCTGCGCCCCCCAAGCTGCGCTAACCCTCGTTCACCTCAGGGCTACCGTGAGCCTTCCATGGCACTACTTACGGAACGCCTTCCTTCCCTGCCCCCACCCAAGGGGCTCTCCAGGCCCAGTCCTGTACACACGTCCACACACACCCGGGGATGCACCTCCGCCCGTCCGTACCTCCCCTCCAACCATGCCCCAGCCTGGACGCCGGCCCTCAGCCAGGAGGGGAGAAAGGCCCCTCCGGTGTGGACCCTGGAGCTCAAGCTGGGCCCCACTGCCTGATGGGGGAGCACAAGATGGTCAGCCGTGCCCCAGGGACAGAGGGGACAAGACCTCGTGCTCCGGAGCTGCCCCGAAGAGCCCCGTGTGGTGCCCGCCCCCTCGGCCTGAACACCGCCACGGCTCACACATTGGAAAAGGAGCGTGTGGCCCACGATGCTGGCGGGCAGCTACCCCAAACTCCACCGGCTGCCCGGGCCCTGCCCACACCTGCTCTGGGGAGGAGCTTGGGCCCGTGGGGAGTCAGGCCGTGGCTCTCCAGCTCCTGCCTGCGCCCTGGGTCTCCCCCGCTCGCACCCTGCTGGTCAGCGGGCTGCACGGAAGAAGCTGGTCCAAAGCCCGAGGCACGGATCCACCACAGAGGAGCTCAGCGTCCACTCTGCTCCAGCTTGCTCTAGAAGTGTTTCTCTTTCTCATCCCCGGCCCTAGCAACACCAGCCCATTTGCCTCCCAGTTTCCTGAATGCTCCGCGGCGCACTCGCAGAGGCGCTGGGAGCCGTGTGCACGGTGCGCGTGGAGACAGTTGAGGCCGACACGCTCCGCAGCTCTGTAAACATTGCCTGAAATGCCATGCACAAGCAACTTTAAATCTGGGCACAGCAAGGAGAGGCGCGTGTCCGCCCAGCATCCTGGAGAAGCAGCTGCAGCCTCAGCCAGAATCCACTGTCACCCCCAACGCCCGCACGCCAGAGCTTGGCAGGGCTTACAGCTCAGGCCTGAGCTCCGGCCACCCTCAGGGAGGCTGTGGGCAACAGAGGGCCCGCACTGGGCCACTCCTGCCCCCTAGACACAGCCTGGTAACCCTAGAGAGCTCAGCAGGGTGGGGTGGGGCGGTCAGGACAGCCGGCGGAGGACCATCCACGCCTTGGACAGAGCGCAGGCTGCAAGGCCTGGCCTGGCCAGCCCCTTCTGATCAAGGAGGTCTAGTCCTGGCCCCTCTGGATGTCAGGGAGGGAGGTGCTGGGTCCCCCAGAGAATCAGGCCTGTCCTTGGCCAGCACCAGCACCCACTAGAGTTGTGCCAAGCACTGAAGATTGGGGTCCCCTCCCTGCCCATCAGACTGCACTCTGAGCCACCTGCCCTCTCCCACACGGGGAACTCCCAGAGGGTAGGGGCCACAGCGTCGGGCCCCCCAGCAAAGGGGACAGAGAGGTATGTTGGGGGCATGTGCATGACCCCACTGCCCAGATGCTCCCCCCTCTGCCTAGACCCCAACACCCCAATGTCCCCCTGCCCATGTCCCAGCAGCAGAGAGCCTAGTGCTGCTGGGAACAGGGTGGATTGCCTGATGCCCCCTCCAAGCTCCATGCCTGGTGGCTCAGCCTGAGCTGCTACTGCTTCTCCTCCTGTTCGTCCTCCTCCTCCTCCAGGAAGCCTTCCCTGAGTACCTGCTCCCCCTCATGCAAAAAGTCACACAACCCTAAGCCTCCCAGGTCCAAGCGGCCATCCTGCATGTCACTAAGTTCCCAGGTACATGCCCAGATACTGCTTGGTCAAGGGAAAGCAGGACTTCACATCATGTCCCCCATGTTGGACATACTGCCCACCTCGTCACCCACTGTAGGCGCTCTGTGTCCTCCCCACCCAGAAATGTGGGGACGGGTTATGGATGCACAGGTGTGCACAGACCACACACTCCAGGCCCTTCCCTCAGCCGCAGGCCGACTCATGGGCTGCAGGACTCTCACCTTTCTGCCCTCTGCCCTGTGCCCAAGCTTTCCAGATGGAGGCAGTGTGGACACGGTGAAGTCATTGGGGTCCTCACAGTCCCGAATCTTCGACTCCTTCATTAAGGAATCCAGTTTCTTCTTGGCGATGTTTTCCACACGCTTCCGGTTAGTGGCGACCTGCCAGAGCCGGACGGCCACCCCGTGCCATCAGTCCCCAGCCCCGCGGCAGCAGCACCACCGGCCCCCAGATCCTTGCCGGAGGGGCCCGCTGGAGCTGCGGAGCTCGAACCCCATCTTGGCTTCTCAGCCCCGACCCCAGCCGCGCACTCACTCCTAAGAGGCGCCGCTTTACCCTCACACCACCCCGCCCCAGGGCTGCACAGCAGCCATGTGATTTGCCCGGGGCCACAGACAGTGACCAGTAGGCCCTGAACCAAGGCCTCTCTGATTTTAACACCTGCATCCTTTAGCTGCACAATGCTGCCCACAGAAACTCGGCAGACGGCTTGTCACGTGTCCGGCTGGTGGGCCTTGGGTGGGTGGGCAGGGATGTCAGGGTACCCAGTGGCCACTCTGGGCTCCAAGAGCCCTAAGCAGCTGGGGCTCTGAGATCCCACCACTGGCTACGAGACACCTTAAGGAGATGGGCAGGGGGCAGGGACGGACGGCCTGGCTGACCAGCACCAGGGGCTGGGCAGTGCCGCCTCCAGGTGCCCTCCCTGCCTGCAGCAGCCCCCATTGTAGCCCTGACACACGTGGACCCCTCCGGGGCAGGGCCTGGGACGTGGGCATCCAGGTGCCCCAGTGCCCAGGTTGGAGGCATGCAAGGCAGACCTCAGACAGCGTGGGTTTACTATCACCTGGGGCCAGAGAAATATGCAGGCACATTGGAAGCAGAAAGAACTCTGCTGCTTCAGGGCTTTCTAAAACAATCAGCTAACGTGGCTGGGAGTGCTCCTGCACAATTACTTTCCCATCTGATGGCCCCTCGGGGAGAACTAATGCCTTCCTACCTCGCACTGGCAGCTTACAACAGTGCCCAGAGGAGAGAGGAAGCTAATTACAGAGTCCCCCCAGCCCCGCTAGGCCGAGCTCTTTTTCACTCCTCAGCCTCCCTGTGGGACCCCCCAGCCCCAGCGCCTCTGCGTGAAGAGGTGGAAGTCCACCAGCTGGGGGCTCAGGGGCCGTGTCACGTGTGAAGGGGCAGGTAGGGAAGAGCCCCCCCTGGCTGAGCATGCGCCCAGCTGTCTAGCCGCGGTACAAAGCACCCTTGCATCTGCCCAATATCCCTGTCTCAGCCACCTGCCTTCTCACAGCAAGGCTATGAGCCTGTTGTTCAGGGCTGCAGCTCCCCTGCTCCCCGACAAGGGCCTCCCAGCCCTACTCACATCCCCGTTGAGAAGTTTGCAGTCCTCATCAATCTCGTCTGCACTGTCTTCATCAGACACCTCACCTTCCTCAGCATCCTCACTGATGCTGGAGGGAAGCTTCTTGCCCTGGGGGAGGCAGTGGACCATGGGAGGGGTCCCGGAGGAAGTCCTGGGAGGCCAGTACCCACACAAGAAGCAGCAGAGGGAAGGAGCCTTTCTCAAGCTTGCTTGCGGACCTCAGGCCAGGGGCAGGGGCCATCCCAGCAAGGGAGGGAAACACCAGGGAGTGCACATGGAGGTCCCCAGACTGAATGGCCACCATGGGGGGAGACTGAGGCCAGGTCAGGGGTAGGGCCTACCCTGACTCCTCAAATCTGCCACAGATCGTGTGGAACCCCACACCGTCTAGAGCAGGGTAACTGTCCGTCACCTGGCCACAGATCAGAGGTCAGGGGCCCAGCAGGATGCTGGCCCCAGGAGGGGCGGGCAGGGGCTCACCTTCACCAGAATCTTGCCCTTGAGCATCTGCGGAGAGGGAAGCATGGTGGCATCCTCACTGCTTACTGATGACAAGTCCAGCTTATCCCCAAGGATACCAGTCAGATACTGGGCCATCTTCTTCTGTTGCATGACACTACAGTGGTTCTCAATGGACAGGATCACTGGGTACCTGTAGCCCCAAGGTGGAAGAGTCAGAGTGTAGCCAGCGGAGGGCTAGGCCCCACCTGTGTAAGACATCAAGAGATCTTCACCAGCAACCAGGATAGATGGAACTGCCAGCCACTCTGGGAGGGAGCCCATCAATGGCTTTGAAAAGCAACTGGGTGGGTAGGAAAGGAGCTGAGAGATTTTAGGGACAGGTAAAGAAGGCATGTAGTTCATATCCCAATAAAAAAAAAAAAGCAATTAGAAACTCCAGGAAAATAAGAGGAAACATTCAAGCAAGTCAGCAAAGTCATGGTTTAAAAATGATGTGGACTCAAGTGAGGAGCAATGAATAGACTGAGAAAGATGATCTCATTGACCTAGATACTGAGACATGGTCCTGTGATGGTTCTGGGGTCCTAACACTGGCCCCATAGGCAAGGAGACATAAGCCAGGCACATACCATCTGGTAAAACATCGCTATTACCTGTGTATGCAGAAGCGGGAGTAAAACATAGGGGTTTTCATTATATGCTCTTCAGTGGTTTGACTTATTTTTTAACCAAGTGCACGTTTTATTTGGATTTTTGCCAAAAGGTAACATGATCTTTTTAGAAAACGTAGGTGACCCAGACCTAGAAGGCATGAATCAGAGCAAGAGATAGGCAAGTCCTGTGAAGCGGAGAGGGCAAACAGGACTTGGGGCAAAAGTACTCCCCATTTCTCAGGCAAGGGACTGAAGCCTAAAGCGCAAGGCCCTAGGGAAGAAC
Source organism: Ursus maritimus (assembly GCF_017311325.1). Taxonomy (NCBI): domain Eukaryota; kingdom Metazoa; phylum Chordata; class Mammalia; order Carnivora; family Ursidae; genus Ursus; species Ursus maritimus. The sequence continues at coordinate 1,319,888 of NW_024425786.1, read as the reverse complement.
CCTATGCCTGCAAAGATTATGCTAACGCACATAAGGCGTGAGCCCTGTCCTAAGACCCTGTCCTAAGTCCCTGGGTCCTTTGCAGCTACAGAGACCTGTCTGTCCCACCTCCCCTGCCCTGAGATGCCTCTCTCACCTGCAGTTCTAGGGCCTAGGCTGCCACACCTCACTCCCACTCCCTTCTGGCAGCCCAAGACAGAGCTTGGGCAAGCTCTTTCAGGAGGGGCCCCTCTATTTCTATTTCCTAAATCAATCTTGCTTCTCCTCCCCTCCCTCATTAAATTAGTTCTTTCCTTGCCTGGGAGCCTTGTTTAGCCAAGACTTGAAGGTGACTGTAAGCGTGGGGAGGCGGTCTTCTATTTCCAGAAACTAAATTGGATTTTGTCCAACAGTGTCTGTAGCTACTGCTGAGTGACAGCAAATTGAGTTCGGACGTGGAGTAGCTTCTTGGGGGTAATTAGTGCCAGAGCTACCACTGCCGCAGGCAGCTGACCCCAGGGACTGCCTAGTGGGTGTGGACAGGGGCTGCTGGCACACGTTCCCCACCAGCCACAGCCCATCCACTCTCAGCTCCTGCACCCACTGCCTTCCCTCTCCCCAGAGCTGCGGCTCCACTCCCTTCCCTGACTCTCAGCCTCAACAACAGACCTCAAAATCAACCCCTCGGGCTCTGCAAACACACCTCCCAAGGTAGGATGTGCCAGAGGGGCAGGAAGAGCCATTTGAGCCCCTCCCCCACCCAAACCCCTGCTCGGTGCCCCCCTCCCCAGTCCCAGCCACTCACTCATTCTTGACAAAAGCATATTTGTTGATGGTTTCGATGACATCTTTGAAGAGGATCTTGGAGGTCAGAGTATAGCCGTGGTGCACAATGGGCTCCCCGTCAGGCCCGTCCCAGCAGTCCACTGCGGGCAGGCAGATCTCAGTCAGCTCCAGGAGCCTGGCTGCCCACGCCCGGAGACCCACAGCTCGTGGGCTGACTGAAGGGGTCCTCTCGCTCAGCAATTAACACCAGGAGGAGCCTGTCACAGCCCCTGCCTGGGAGGAGGGTAGACACCCTGCTCAGAGACCCCACAGGGCTGTCCCCCAGGGGAGACGCCGGTCTGCAGCCCAGGCCCGGGGCCCCAGGGCTGAGGGAACGTGGCGTCCTTGGGCCCCCACCACGTACCCTCCACACAGCGGCAGCCAGCCTGCAGGACCCAGGCGTACATGTCCACCCGAGACTGGGACATGAGCTGGTCGCCCACGAGGTAGGTGTTGTGGGACGAAGTGATGAAGTAGTGGCTCAGCGGCCGCGTCATGTCCTGGTGCACGCCGTGGTGCTCGGGGTTGAAGATGTCGCCGGCAGGACTCCGAGTATAGTTGGTAAAGCCTGCGCGGAGGCACGGTGGGTGCTTAGCCCCCGCGCGCCGGCCCCACCACACAGCTCATCTCGGCACCACCCATCCCCGCACCATGCAGAACAGGAGGCTGCCCGCTCAGGCCCACGGGTTGCCCGCCAGCACCACCCATCGGCCTGCCAGGACAGCAGCGACGCCCCCACTCACCGTCAATGCCCAGCACCCCCTTACTCTTGTTTTCTGGGCAGGGCTCAAACTGCTCGATGATATCCCGGCAGCTCTCAAGGGTCACACCTGCCATCTAGGCCAGAGCAAGGGCTTAAGCCCAGGCTAGCCCATCACTGGCCTGGGCTAGCCTCAGGCAGCACCCCCTCCTCCACAACCACCACCACTGCCTCCTACTCTGCCTCTGATGGTCACGTCAAGACCGACCATGGCGGGGGGGGGGAGGCTCGGGCCCCTGCAGGCTGATTCCCTGACTGGCTACCCCCAGTGTCATAAGACTCGGGACTTGGTGGCCAGAGGACTACTGGCTTTGGAAGAGTTGTCCCTGACTGCAGATCCTTGAAGCAGGGGAGGAGTCTTTGGTTCCATCAGCTGGGCCACCCCTCATGCCCACCGTGTTAGGTCTCAAGAGCTATGGAGCAGGGCCGTCCTGGCAGGGAGCCTCCTGTGTGCAGGAGTGCAGGACAACCAGAACCCAGTCCCACCTTGGAGGAAGTCCAGGGGCACAGGGAACCTCCTCTCCCTGCCTCCCCCTGCTGCCTTCATCTCTCACAGGAAAGCTGCACAACAAAGCCGAGCCCAAGGCGGCCCTGCACATCGACGACCCCACGCACAGAGGCTGAGTGATCTCCCAGGGCTCTGAGGGGCAGCCCAGGCCAGGAGCCCCAGTTCCCAGACGCAGTTCCGCCAGCCAGGCTTCTAGAAAGTCCCGAGGACTGCGGGGGGGGGGTGATAGAGGGGAAAGCGGGGCAAATGGGGTCAGAGCTCAGAGCAGCAGTGGACCTTGGGAGGCCCAGAGTCCAGGGCCCCGGGTCAGGGCTCAAACCTCCCACCCGGTGGACAGTTTGAGCCCCAGATATAGAGAGAGTTCTGGAAAGCTTAGGGCAAAAGGCAGGGAATAATGAGTCAGTACTGCCCATCCCAGACAGGACCACTCTCCCACCCTCCACCCACAGAGAACCCAAAGCCTCATTCCAATGCTGCCCACAGTGGCTGGGCTGGGCAGGAGTCGCCCTGGACGTCAGGATCCCACAAGGCTGATTCCAGCCTCTCCCAACTGGACAAGATGCCAGTGCTCCCCCTAGCAGGACTGCCACAAGGACAGAACCCCAGCAAACTGTATGAGTGTGGGGAGGGGTTCTGGGAGAACAGCCCCAGGGGTAGCGCTCTGTCACACCCCGGGCCTGAGGCAGCCTCACAGGGCAGAGTGGGGCAAGGTGCCAGCCCAGGACAGCAGTGGTGGGAGATCTTGGGCAAATGCCACGTAGACCCAGCCTGGGTCTCTCAGCCACTCCTGCTGATCCAGCCACCCAGCCCCAGGCCCAGCCCAGTGGCCACTGCTTCTGGCCCCTAACCTCAAGGCTGACCGCCCCTCCCAGTCTCTGCCCAGACCTGGGTCCCTGAGGGTTCCAGGAAGTTACAAGTCTGGAAGCTGGTCCTCATGGTTGCCGCACACCAGCCCTAAGGATGGGAACCCTATGCTGTCTGAGCCCCACCATAGGAGCACTCTTTCCTCAGGGGACACTGGCCTTCCCCTCTCCCACTGCAGATTTCCAGCCTCCTGCCCACCACAGAAAGCAACACCCAGCCCCTGCCTCAGCTGAGGTTGAGGGGTCCACATCCCTGAGCCTCTGGACGCTGGGTCCCAGTCAGCAGGGCAATGCCCAGGGAGCCCTCAGCCTCTTAGGATGGACAGGAAGGCCTAGAGTCAAGAGAAATGGGTAGGCATGCCCCTCTGGCACCCAAAGGCATCCGGGCATCTGCTGGACAAATGGGTGAATGGCGGTGGCAGTGGGCCTGGATCTTAGGGGTATAAGCTAGCCAGACCCGTGGTGGGAACAGGTGGGAAGGCTGGGACATGGAAATCCTGTTCGAGGAGGAACTCCACACTAAAGGTTGTGGTCAAGCGTAGGCCCCCTTCAGGAAGCCGGGGTGTCTGTGGTCAGGGCTGAGCTGCTCAGAGGCCCACAGAGAAGAAACCACAGAACTTCCCCACCTGCTGAGGGCCTCCATGGGACACACCCTGAAATATGCTGCCATGGCCCATGATGGGAACCAAAGCAGGTGCACTAAGTGGAACCCTGAATGCCAGGCTGTGGCCCATCCTTTCACACTGAAGTGTTCTCCGCCACACTGAACCTGTTCAAGGGCCCTGGGAGCCCGGGCTGCGGCCACGGAGGCTAGGACCCTGCTCCTGCTGCCGTGTGCCCTCACCTTCTGCTCCACCTCCAGGAAGCGCTGGAGGTCAGCGGCGTCCAGGTGGTCCTTGTGGTCGCTGTAGGCCAGCATGAGCAGGTAGAGGTCCCGGCGGGTGGACATCATCTTATAGAAGGCACAGAATTCCTCAAAGCCCAGCGTCCCCTGGTGGTCATCTGTGTCTGCTTCCTGCGAGCCAAAACCTCTGTGTCCCCAGCGTCCCACACTGATAGCCACCTGGGATCCTGGCAGCAGTGAATTAACTGGGCTCCCCCTCTGACTCTCCCACCAAGAAGCCACTGGGTGACCCTTTAACACAGATCTGACCTTCCCCTCCCCTAGTCCCAGCCTTTCAAGATCAACTTACACCTGACACAGTCACCCCACACTGGAATCAAAACTTCACTCTGGGGGTCAATGCCCCATCCGGGAACCAATACCCTCTACTGGGAGCCAACACCCCATCTGGGGGCCAATACTCCATCCTGGAGTCAACACCCCACTTTAGAGCCAACACTTCACCTTGGGGGTCAAGCCCTCACTGTGGGAGCTAACACCCCACATTGGAGCCAACACCCTATACTGGGAGCTAACACCCCACTCTGGAGTTAATGCCCACCCTGGGCCGTAAGCCTGTAATTACACTTGGCTGCCCATTGGTTAGAAAAGCTCAAGGCCCCAGGGTGTACAGAGTGCCCTGGCTTCAGTCTCCACAACAGAGAGAGGACCTGGCCACTGTCTTTCTCTTGCAGACAGGGCAGCCCACACAACACTGTATTACAGGAGCCCCGCAGGAGCAAACCCACTGGGACCCCAGTGAGACCACAGAACCCACCACTCAGGGAGCATTACTGAAGTGTCAGACCCTGGAAACACCAAACACCAAGGCCAGGGACAGACCCAGAGGGCAAGGGACTCAGCAACCGCAGGCCGGGCGGCCCAGAGGAGCCTGAGGTGCCCTGGGGCCGTGGCAATCTCTAGGAATGGGCCAGAAGGGCCCCATAGAAGGTGCTGCTCCAGACCCTGAGTGCTCTGGGCTGGTGAGGTGGGGCGGGGTGTGAGCAGGACCTGCCTGGAGGGTGACGGCACAGCAGGAATGGACGTCAGGTCAGCACCATGGACAGCAATGCTCCACACTGTGCGTGCCATTGGGCTAGTCTTTCGTCATGTGCTGACACAATCTGGGGTGACTGGGGGGTGGGTGCCAGAGAGGTGAGGCCCTCTCTGAACCAGGGGCATCACCAGAGAACCAGGGGACCACAGACACCCCCTATCCCTGTGGCCAGTGAGAGGACTGCTCTTGGGAAGGCTGATCTCTACCACGGACGCCTAGCTTGGCACTGAGACAGGCACCTGGCAAGGCCCCAGAGCCTCACTCCAGGACCCCCGCATCCATGCCACAACTGGGACGGGGCAGAGCCACGGGTGCTGGGGCACAGAAGACAACAGACACAGACCACGTGTCTGGAGCTCGGTTTGCGGGCAGCCCTGGGTCTGACAGGATGGCCCAGGCCGGCAGCCCTTCCCAAGGTGTGGCTGGAGCTGGGCAGAGACGCCCATTGCTTTGAGTGTCCAGCCCGCGGGGTGATTTGGCCTCCCACCCCGTTCCGTGCTGGGTGGTACAGCCAGGAATCCAGGGCAGGGTGGCTGCCCGTTCTCCGTTCAGCTGCCAGCCCTCAGGGCGAATGAAAACATTCTATGAGGATGAGACCCAAAAGCACAGACCTGGCCCTCAGCCCCAGATGTGCCCCCCGAAGGAGTCCCTCGGCTGCTCTTTCTGCACAGTCACCACGGCGGGTGAAGGCACGCTCAGCCTGGAGCCACTCTGAGGGCCGTCCGAGGGCCACGCTGGGCCTAGCCTGCACTCCGCTGTTATCTCAGACTTCGTGAAACTGTTCAAGGCACTCTTTACCCCGACACAAGTCTCTCCTTTGATCAGGGACTTCCAGGTGGTGGGAACAATCTTGAGATTTCTCGACAACCCAATTGACGCTAATGGGCAGAGCTGCTCTGCCTGGCGGGGAGTCAGCCCCCCTTCCCTGGGCTTCAGGGCGCTGGGAGGGTGGCCACGAAGATGGCCAGGGAGGCCCAGGCTCTCGGGGACTACTGTGGACACAGCTGGTTGGGTCTGAGCTGCCCAGGGTCTGGGGTCCACAGCTCCAGGCCAACGTCAACTCCCCACCCCTGCTGCTCACTTCCCTCTGCAGCCAGCCCGGGGCCCAACCCCCTGCAGGCCCCAGGCTGCACGGTCTCCCCACTGCTCTGGGCCGCCTCAAGAGGATCTGGTCAGAGCCCAGACTCAGCCAAGCCAGGGGCGGGTCAAAGGGTTCTGTAGGGGACCCCTGTGCCCAGAGACTGCATGAGAGGCCCAGTGTCCCTCCAGGAGGCGCAGGCAGGCATGGACTCCCCAGGGCTCCCAGCACTCGTGCATCTTCAAGCCAGGACTTTGCACTGGACCTTCAGGCCCTGGGAGCCTGTGTGCTCTCGTGCCCCATTCTGCGAGGGTACGATCCTCTCCTCCCACCTCTGAGGCCAGGCTGGACCCTGAGTTCTAAGCCAGCCAATTGCCTGGCCCCTGACAGCCTCACCAGTCTGGAAGAGCCCCGTGCCCCAGAGCTGTCCCCAGAGGTAGGGTCGGCAGGGTACAGGTGGGGGGCTGATCTTTAGGCCTGAGCCATCTGTCAGCTCCTCACTGCCCAGGTAGGCTCTGTCCCCGTGGGGGCCTCCAGGAGGGGCCCTGTGAGCCCCCCTAGTCCTTGGCCAGCAGCCCAAGGGCCTCCCCCTCGCCCTTTCATTCATACACAGACCCGTGTGCTCTGAGCTGCAGGTTCCCCTCACTCCCGCCAAGTGCCAGCACCTGTCTGTCCTGAGAGCACAGGTGAAGTCCCAGGGGCCATGCCTGGCAGAGCAGTTGGCTCTGTGTGTGTATATGTGTGTGTGTGTGTGTGTGTGTGTGTGTGTGTGTGTGTGTGTGTATGAGAGAGAGAGAGAATTATCTTTCCAGGCTGCCCCCCAGGAGCTGGGTTCGCCTGCCCATCACCCCACAAAGCAGGGCCCACTGATGCCACCTTTGCTCCCCGCCGCACCAGCAGGGGTTCCGGAGAGAGAGAAACTAATTACGGACAATAAAGCCTGCCTCTTGGAGGACAGACGCATTTTCATAACTCCTCACACCAGGCTGGTTGGAACCGGGAGGCTGCATGGGGAGGGGGGCACCGTGCCGGGCAGTCCAGGGGAGGACAAGAAAACGGGGTGCAGCCTGCTTTGGGTGGCTTCCCTCAGTGACCAGATGCCTGCCCCGAGTGCCTCCCCCACCAGCCCAGGGAGGGCCCCCCGGCAGCTGCTGCGGCCGCGCCCCGCATTGGAGCAATCAGCCCTCCGCCGATGCAGGGTGCTGGGCGAGCTGCCCCCCACCATCTACCGCAGGCCCCGCCGGGACTTCCCGCAGCTCCAACGGGGCGGCTTCCCTGCAGACACGCCTGCGGCCCCGCAGTGCCTGTGCTTGGGGCGCCACCGCGCCGGCCTGCACCTGCAGGGGGGCCCGCCTCACCTTGAACATCTGCTTCACCCTCTGCCGGGGAAGGTTCACGTTCAGCTTGTGCAACAGCTGCAGAACCTCGCCGATGCTCAGGCTCCCGTCCCCATTCTTGTCGGCTTCGTCGAACGTCTGCTTCAGCCACTTTAGGGCCGAGTTAGGGACCAACACGGCTCCAGCGGGGCCAGCCACACCCACCCCCACCGCACGGGCAGGGAGGAGGGGAGGCCCCCAGCCCAAGCACGCCTTCCCTCTTCTCCTTCCCCAAGTGGGTGACCCCGCCAAGGGCAGGAGAACCCCAGCAGGGTGGGTAGCTCGTCCCTGAGGTCCGCACCCCGAGACCAAGGATATTGGTCCCTCGTGCGCTGGCGGCGGGCCAGGCTGTCCTCATCGCTGATGCCCGCCATGAGGTAGCGCAGGCCCGTGACCCAGGTGCGCGCCTCATCCCCACTGGGCGAGACCAGGTCCAGAGACTCCCGGTGGCTCCCGTGGTAGATGCTGAAACAGCAGTTGGGGTCGAAAATGCCATCGGGGTAGCGCTGGAAGATCTCAGACTGCCGCCCTTCGCTCACCTCCTGGATGGAGTCGATGGAGACTGCAGGGGGTGGGGCACCAGTCACAGCCCGCCCTGGGCCTGGGGCCCCACCCGCTGCAGCAGCTCAGCTCAGAGGGACAGGAGAGGCCAGGCTGGGGAGAGCTGGGGAAGGCTATTTCAAGGGACCCGCAAAAGTACAAACGTGCTCAGGCCGGGGATCCCACACCTCCCTGCTCTGCTCTGACCCTGAGGTCTACTCCCCACTTCCTTTGGGTGCGAAAAAGGCTCACACACTCTCCCAGAGGGAGGGGGCTTCCTCCCCCTTGTTAGCAATCCCAGGCACGTGACCTCTGCACCCAGCCTGAGCCCGAGGCTGCAGAGCGAGGGAGCCCAGATGAGCCAATTCGTCTGTCGCACTCCGGCCAGCTCACGTCCCCGCTCTGAGACCGGCCTCATCCTGGGCTGCCTCCCTAGTGAGCTCTGGCCCCAGCAAGTGGTGGGGCCAGGGCTGCAGCGGGGTCCTGCTCCACGTGCACCAGCCCAAGTTCCACCAAGGATTTCATTACTGGACCCAGCACCCGGGGCTCCACAGAGCCTCCGTTCAGAATCTGAATTAGGCCCAGCCGATGACTCAGGAAGGTGTCTTTAGGGTCTGTTCCCGCACGTGTGGTAGGGTCCCTCTCAGCACACCGGGCACAGGTAGCCAGCGTCCCCTCTGGGAGCCAGGCACCGGGGCTGGGCCCCCAGCAGTGCACCCCCATCCAGCTCTCACTGCTTCCTACTGCTCTGCCTGGCGGGCTCTGTGCCCTTCTGGGGGTCATCCTGTCCAGGGCACAGATGGTGGGGCTTCCCCATCCGTGCAGTGAGGGGTGGGCTCACCCCTCTGTCCTCTGCTCCCACACCCTGAGCTCCCAGGCATGCAGAACCCACCCACCTGGGGAGGGGGTCTGCCCACCTCTCTTCTCCAGCTCCCTAGGTGCATGCATGTGCCTGGCAGGGGTGGAGGGGTTCTGGGCCTCCAGACTTGGGGGAGTGATAGTCAGGGAACAGCTGCCCCCCGTTCCTCCCTCCTGGGTATCCTCCAAAGCCAGTCAGCTCTAACCGGCACACTCACCCCTCCCCGCCCGCAATCCTGGTCTGCCTATCTCTGCCCTATCGCCCCTCTCCACGAGGAGCCTCCATGACCCCACCGCCCTGTCCCCTCTCTTTCCATCCTCTGTGTTTCCTTCGGTGCTCAGCTGGACATGAATTTGCCCTGTTGTGAGGTGCTATTGCCCACCTCATGCTCGAACCCAGTACAGGGAACAGTGCTGTATACAAGCAGGAACCCCAGCGAGCACAGGGGCTCCACCTCCCCGGGCCCAGAGGGCAGTCCCAGCCCTCTCCACCAGGATGCTCTCCAGGGGCCTCCGCAGCACGGCTCTCTCCCAGGCCCCATGGCAGCGACAGTGCCCTTGGCAACTGCTGGGCCGAGGCCCTACCCTGGAACCCCTGGGTCTCTCCTGGCCCGTGAGGACTCTGACGTGTCCCTTCCTGCCTCTCAGCCTGGTCCCTGCCATGCCCTGCTCAGAGAGCAACCTCGCCCTTACCCCTGCACGAACCCTCCTGGCTCCAGGCAGCCCCGCAGCCCCCCGCCCCAGGCTGCCTGAGCTAACCCCGGGCACCGAAGCCTGGCCCTCGGTGTGCCCAGCGGGGGTGTCTCTCTCTCTGTTTCTGGGAGGCCTCATCTCCCAGCTGGACTGAAGGTCCGTTTGCCTCTCCGCCCATCCCAGACCCAGCCCAGGAAAGGGTGCTCCGTCCCCAGAGTCCTCTAGGGCTCTGCCAGGCAGGTGCAAGGCCAGTGCCCTGAAGGGCATGGGGTCCTGACTCTTCCCCACCTGGCGTCCAGAGGTCACCTCAAAACTCCAAGGCCACTGGACCCATGTGTCAGGCCCAGAGCCCCCTGGAGATTTCAAGGGCTCAGGCTCTGGCTGCCCCCCGAGCTGCCCCACAGCTGCTCAGGGGCCTCCCCGCTGCTCCCCCCAAGGCTGCCCCACTCACTCTTAGCCTTCTCATTCTTGCGTGAGGGCCGCCAGCGGATGCAGGAGCGATGCTCGTCCAGGAAGTAGAAGCGGACCAGGCCCTTGGAGCTGCCTCGGAGCTTCAGCATCTGGGTCCCCGCCTGCATAGCACTCATGCATCTCTCCACTGGACGTCCACGCAGACAGACCGCACAGAGAGAGACGGGGCACCGTGAGTGCCAGGCCAGCCCTACCCCTTTCTCCCACGTGCTTCAGGGGCACAGGGACCTCCCACACACCCACCTCCTGGCCGACTAGGGGGGCGGGCTCCACCCCCAGGTGCTGGCCTGGGTCACAGGCCCCACCCGAGGCACTGAGGCTGCCCAGCCCGGCTGCAGCCACCCCCAACTGGCCTGGGCCAGGTGCAGTCCCAGGCGGGACGCAGGGCCTTCACAGCCTTGCTTTCCTTTGCTCCGGCCACCGGCCCGCCCACCCTCTGCCAGCGCCAGTGACCGCCATGACCGCCCCGCAGTCTGTGACACCCTCTCAGGGGCTGCTGTGCAGTGAGGCCTCCGTGCCAGGCACAGGGCAGGTCCCTGGTGGGCAGCTGGCAGGTCGGGAGCTCTCCTGAGAGCCTGCACCCCCTTCCTGTGGCCTTCAGGAAAGCCGCCCTCGTCCTCCACGCGGCAAGGGCGACTCAGCGCAGTCTACCCCTGACAGCACAGAGGGGGGCTCTGGGAGGCCGGCGCCGGGGGGTAGGGGGGCAGCACCAGCCTCCAGCTTCCCCCAGCATTCCTCCCCTCTCTTCCTCACCCTGTCCCCCTGGCCTCCTGTTTGCAGCCTGCATGTCTCCCAGGTCCCGGAGTTGGGGGGCTCCCCGCCAGGCCAGCAGCCCCCTGGGGCTTGAGAGAGGCCCAAGGATGGGGTCAGGTGTGGCCCCCAACCCCCTCACACCTACTTTCAGAAAGCCCAGGACTCAGAGGTGCCATTTGCTGAAGCATCAAGTGATTACCCCCCACGAGACCCACCGAGTGAGGGACCCTCGAGGGTGTGGTAGAGGCCCCTGCCGGCCGGACAAGCCCAGCCAGGGAGGACTCCCTGGAGGAAGCCAATCCCTGACCCTGCCCTGCAGGGGGAGGGCCCACAGGGAGGCCGGGCTCCCGGTGAGGACACAGGTGGGGCTGCTGGTATGCAGGAGCGGAGGGATGAGGCAGGGGTGGCCCAGAGGCCCGGAACAGGCAAAGGCGGCACCTGGACCAGGCCCGTCTTTCAGCTGCAGCAGAGACCCAGGGGGCACGCAGCCCCTATGGGGCCTTCCACAGGCCAGCCCTGCCAACACAGACGCGTAAGCTTCCCGTCACCTCCCAGGCAGGCCTCGACTCCTCCACACCCGAGTCTCACACTGGCGAGGGCCATTCTGCCCACCTCCGAGGGCTTCCATGTCCTGCACATGCTGCCTCCAGCCCACAGGGGCTGAAGGTGCCACTGCCCCCCAGAGTGCCAGGGACCCCTCAGCAAAAGCTTTAGAGCCACCTGAGTGCCCAGCCAGGGTCCTGCCCCCAGTCCCTCCCTGACCCTGACCCCCACCCACCCACCCCACTGCCTGCCTGGTGTTTAGCCTCCACGCCCCAGGGCGGGGGAGGGGCGGTCAGAGGGGCCGGCTGGGGTGCTGCTGGAGTCCCATGACCCCCAGAGGGAGACCCGAGGGACAGGAGGTTACAGGTTTCCTTGGAAGGAGGAAGGCCTTGCACACCCCCAGAAGTAGCCCCCACCCTCCTGGCCCCAGGGGCTGTGGGGCTGGGCGGACCTCTAGCCCAGGAGCAGTAGGCCTGTCCTAGGCCCTCACAACCAGGCAGGGCTGCCCCCTTACCTAGTGGGCCAAGCTGCCACGGTGGGGACACGGCCACGCTCGCTCCGACCCAGAGGAGGGCCTCCGCCAGGCAGCCCACCGCTCCCCCGGTCCGGCTGGGGGCAGACGGCCAGGGGACTGACATGCTAACGATGGCCAGGGGTGGCTCCCAGAGGCCAGAGAGGGCCAGTGTCCCCCACCCCACCTCAGCAGCAGGTCAGGCAATGGCAGGTGTCACAGAGGCTCCATGGGCCCCCCTTCTCTCTTCTGCTTCTGCCTCCTCCTCCTGACAGCCCTTCGAGGCCCCTGCAGGGCTGCTCCCAAGCACCTCTGGCATTGGCCCAACTGTCTCCTGCAGTCCAACATGGCCCCCAGGCCAGCCTGCCCACCCAGCAGGGCCACGAAGGATTCCCCAAAGAAGCAGCGTCCCAGAGTGTGAGGGCAGGGGAGCAGCGCCTCTGCCCGCCCCGCCCATCCTTTGCCCAATCCCCTGGACTAATCCAGCCTGGGTCCAGCCCAGCTGGCCAGAGGATTTAGGCCAAGGGAACTCCCAGCTGGAGACCAGGAAGGCACTGGGCAGGTGGCAGTGTCGACGAGGACCCAGGACACCAGCCCCCACGTCCTGGCTGAGCAATGACAGCCAAGATAGAGGTGGTCACCCTGGGGACCCAAAGAACACTGCTGTAAGGCCTGGGGTGACAGTCCTCATGGGACCACCCACCATCGCCCCACCATCCTCCCCATGCTGGACTCAAAGGCTGCCGCCGCTTCTCCATCCTGGCCTGAGCCCCCGGAGAAGCCCCTACTCCTAACCCCACATCTCCTGCACCTACCGGGGGCTCTGAGGGGTTCCTGCAGTCCCCGGGGGCAGGGGTGAAAGGGGACGGGAGCAGCAGCACCCAGCCCTCTGTGTGCTGACCCAGAGCTGAGCTGGGCCCCTCTCCACTACACCTCGAGCATGGAGGGAGGGTGTGGGTCCCCAGGCCTGGGTCTAGCGCTCCCATTTCCTCACCCGGCTCCAGGCCCCTGGCTGTGCAGCCTCGGTTCCCAAGGGCCAGCCCCTCGGCCTGACCTCTCTGGGCAGTGGCGGCCCGCTGCCCTGGGCACATTCAACACCAAGTCCTGCCCCGTGGCTGGGCTGCTCTGGGCCTCCTCATGACGGACCTGGCCTAGGGGAGGAGAGCCGGGCCCGGGGAGCACCCGCTCACCCATCTGCTGACCGGACGCAAGGCCCAGACAAGGACAGTCCTCAGGGTGGCTGACCACACTGCGGGCAGCTCTGGGGTATGAGGAGGACAGCCAGGCAAAGAGAACAGAGAGGGGACAGGCCAGCCTGGCAGACAGGTGACGCGTGCCCTGAGGGGCAGAACCCCACTGCAGCCGGCTGCCGTGAGGGCTGGGGCCCAGTTCTGCCACTGGGCCCGTGAGCCCCTAGCCCGCCCTGCACCCCCTGCCCCAGCACCACAAGAACAGCCCCGGGCCTAGCCGTGCTGCGCTGAGACAAGGACGGTCACCCTTCCATCCCCAGCGCAGAGGAGAGGAGCCAGGACCCGAACCCAGGAGAGCTGGTCACAGCAGGTGCTAGAGGCCAGGCAGCCTGGTCCAAGGTCGGAAAGGGTGGGAGGCCGCAGGCCATGAGGAGACAGCGATGGGCATTCTGGGTTGACCACAGAGAGCCAGGGCCCCACCTGACCAGACCCAACATAGTCGACGCAAAGCCAAACGCCAGAACCTGATTAAGAGCCTTGGCCAGAGCGGTGCTGACTCGGTCCCTTGCAGGGTGTCGTGTGGAATTAGAGTAGGAACCTGTCAGCTTCTGGAATGGGAAAGGGAGTGGGTCCTGGGCCTCCTTTGGAAGATAGGGGCTGCCGGAGCCCTGATAGCCTCTGCGTGACTTGGGGGAGAGGCTCAGAGCGGGGCAGGGGGACCAGAAACCCCTGGGGAGCATCAGGACCAGAGTGGGGACCAGGACATAGGTCCGAGGGTGGTCCCCACTCCCCCCCTCCTTGTCCTATGTTACTGCCTCCATCCCATCAGCTGCTCCTCCCCGACACTGGGCCCTTCCCTCCTGCCTCAAAGCCTAGAGCTCTTGAAAACCGGTTACGCCTGATCGCACCCGCTCCTCTTTCCTCCCCCAAGCCTGGCCCCACTCTGGGGATGGTCTCACCTCCCGACCCCCCAAAAGCTCCCTGAGCCAGCCGCACCTGCCCTCTTCAGGTCATGCGCTTGGGCTCTCAGCTTAGGTGACCCGTTCTGCCTGGGTAGGGGGTGCACTTGGAGGCACCTGCACCCCAGACCCCTTAAGTCCTCCTCAGCCACCCCAGGGTGTGGTCCTCTGCTGACCGGGCGGAGGAAGGTCCCATTAATCCAGCCTGACGAGGGGCTGTACCAGCGAAGGCCCTCTGCTGCCTGGAGACCCTGGTAACCGCCATCCCCCCTCTGATACTCCATGAGGCAGGTGGACACAGATCTGTGGCCCCTCGTGCGGAGCCGGGGTGCCCCAGGGCCATAGGGCACCACGGGGGAGGAGCTCCTGGCTCCAGGGGTGCCCATGCTGCCCCACAGTGCCGCTGAGCATGCCGGGTACGTGCAAAGGCCAGGCCCCAGGTGACTGCCAAGCTGGGCTTGAACCCAAGACAGGCCCTGAACCCCGATGGCTCAGTCCCCCTCACCAGGAGGTGAGCCTCCTCCCTTCCCACCCTCTCCCACAGGGGCTGAGCCCCGGCTCTCAAAAGGAAGGGACAGCAGCACCCAGGAGAACCAAGCACAGAGCAGGGGGGCCACACCAATCCCCATGTCCACATGTGGTCCCCTGAGCCAGCCCCCACCTGCTCCCTTGGGGTCACCTGAGAAAACCCCCACCCCAGTGCTGCCTGGGAGCAAACCCAGGCCCACAGCCAGAGGGACAAGAGCCCAGCTGCCCCAACGATGGGGCCACAGAGGGGCCCCGGGCTGGGCTCATTCCACCCCCACCTGGTACACCCCACCACCACCCGGCACGGCTCCCACCCCGCCTGCCCGTGTGAGCACCAGCCACCCCGAGCACCCTGACCCCAACCTCGGTCCATGCCCTCGGTCAGCCAGACCGGGAGGCCAGCAGATGCGGCCTCCAGGCGGTGCAGGCCGGGGCAGCTGGGGGCCAGTTGGGGGCCAGCAGCCCTGGCCAGGAAGGGGCAGGAGGCCTCCCTCAGGCCCCTTGCTCCTCAGGCCTGCCCCACACACGCCCCTGCTGGTCCTCAGTGTCGGGAGCTGAGCTCTTCCCCCAGGACCCTCACGGCTGCCTCGCGGCGGCCTGGTGAAACCACATGCGCCGATCTGCACGCTCCTGAGGTGGGCAGCATCACCCCGTCCGGTCCTGCTGCGTCCCTGCACCATCCGGGAGCGGCCCACATCAGACACTCAAACGTGGGCGAGCGCAGCCTGGGCCCCCATTGCCGAGGACACCAAGCCAGCCCCAGGAGGTGACAGGAGCCAATGGCTGGCATGGCCATCAGAGGCCGTCCAGTGGCCATCCAGCCCTCTTGGGCTTGGCCAGCACCCGGCAGTGTCGGAGCCTCCAGCAGCAGTCCTAGAGGAGCCTGGCACAGGGGTGTGCCCAGCACAGACGGAGGACAGGCAGGGCCACCTCCCCAGGGGCTCCAGCCCCAGGGACACCCCAGACGACAGGGGCCGTGGCCTCCTCAGCTCAGGCCAGCCCCATGGCTGAACTGCTGACCCAGATGGCCCGCCCTGGGCAGTTGCCGGGAAGCAGAGTCTGAGGGTGGCCCGTCTCCATGCCTCAGTCTTCCCATTTGTCAGAAGATCCCCTCAGCCCCTCACTCCTTTCTTTCTCTAGTGGCTCCAGGACACCGGCCGTGGCTGCTCCAAGGGGGAAGCATCCTTGCCAGGAGAAGGTGGGTAGCACCAACCTTTGCTTTTACCGTGGACCTTGACCCCGTCCTCACACAAGAGGCAGGAAGAGGCCAGGGGCCGTCAGCATCTCCTCCTCTTCCCTGGGAAGCCTAGAAAATCAATGGGCTCTTCCAACAAAACCCACAAATGACGTTCGAAGGCTTCCCTGCGTGAGCACACGCACACGCTGCAGGGCCCCTTCCACAGGGGGGTGCAGGCACGGGCCCAGGCCCCTACTCACTAGCCCCCTCCTTGAGCAAACGTACACAGGGGCCAGGGCGTGGGGCACACGCTTCCCACCTCCCTGAGCCCCCTGGCCAGGCCATCTCCTCTCCACTTCTTCGCCTTTTTGAAGGATCTTCAAGCAAGCCCTTCCCGTGTCCATGTTACTCAGAATGGGCAGCAACAGCAGGACATATGGCCGGACCCCTGAGCCTCCACAGTGCTCCACGGGGTCCTCAGCCCCCCGTCTGTCGCCCTGAGCGACACCTCTGCTCTCTGCTGGGGCCGGCTCCACATGCAGTAGGCGCTCAGACTGCCATCGCAGGGAGAAGAGGAAGAGGTCAGCGGGCCCCAGCTGCTGCGCCGGGCTCCCGTGCGCACCCACGGGGGATCGGCCCGGCCCCTGGCCAGCGCCTTGCAGGAGGGAGGGACAGGCCCACACACATATGGTGGAGATTATTTAAACGTCTGAGA
The DNA here is from genome assembly GCF_017311325.1 of Ursus maritimus. Taxonomy (NCBI): domain Eukaryota; kingdom Metazoa; phylum Chordata; class Mammalia; order Carnivora; family Ursidae; genus Ursus; species Ursus maritimus. Next base: position 1,303,621 of record NW_024425786.1, on the reverse strand, counting down.
AGCAGCTCGTGCCCCCCTCCCCCTGAGCGTCTGGGCGCCTCCTCCCAACTATTTTTATTTTATCAGGGAGTGTGCGTCGGCTCCCTCAAGCCCCCCCTGCCCAGGCAGGACTCCAGGGTGACTGTGCCTAGTGCCCAGGGGCACGGAGCCAGTGCTGGCCTGAGGGTCTCCGTGAGGGCGGGGGACCCTGGGGGACGGTCGGCTGGGTCGGCCAGGCCCAGGGCTGGCCCCAGACAAGCCTGGAGGAGGGCTAGGGGCTGGGGGCAGGGGAGAAGCGGAGGATGGAGGTCCATGCTAGACACCCACCCTGCCAGGATGTGCCTTCTTCCTCCCGTGCGGCAGATGGCCCAGCCTTCCAGCAGGAGCCTGAGGGTTTTGTGGGCAGGGGGCCTGGCCCCACACATCAGCCAGCTGAGAAGCAAGGAGGACCCAAGGGAGTCCTGGGGGCAGACCCGTCAGACGTTGCTCTGCCCCTTTGGTCGGCTTCTGCCCTACCCCACCCTTTCCCGGCCCGTGCACTCAGACCCCAGGGAGCCAGGGCAGCAAGCATGGCGGGGGGCGGGGGGGGGGACGTGCTCCAATGGCCCCCTGCCCCATCCACCATGCCACTGACCAGCCCCAGGCCTGCAGCTTCCTCCCACAGGAGCCCCTGGGTACTCATGCTTCTGGGCAGGGGGCAGCAGCAGCTTGGCCCGTTCCTAGCAGGTGACACAAGCTCCTGCCAGGACCACGCCTGAGGGAACGCCAGCAGGAACTTTCTCTAAGTCACCTGATTGGGTGTGAGGCACAAGCAGCCCCTAGATGGCCCAAGCTCCTGCAGCAGTGCGCATAGTGGACTAGATGGTGTCCAGTGCCCAGTGCCCTCCTACTGGAGAAGCCCCTTCCCATGCACTGGGCCACCACGCCATCGCCAAGGCTGCTGAGCACCGTGGGGACCCGGGGTCTTCAGCGCAGTGGGGTCCCAACGTCCTGCTCTCCTCTGCCTGCCCAGCAGAGCCCAGGGCCTGCTCACACCAGCCTCACTGAGGGTCCTTCCCGGAGCGGCCCCCCTCCTGCCCCCTCCTGTCTCAGCAGCCCCCAGCTCAGCCACAGTGGTGGCTTTAATCACATGGGACAGTCATGTGGGGAGAGGACTCTATTAATAGCCCATCCACAGCGTCTTGCCTTCACAGGTGCCCTGGGTCGTGTGTTCTGGGGCTCCGGTCCCAGGCCCCCACCCTCAGCTCCCATGCACTGGCTCAGCAGAGGCTGGGAGGGGGCATCCGACCATCACACACCCACCTCGGCCTGGGCTCCCTGGAGGCAGGCACCCAGCTTTGTGGGCTTTCTGTGATGGCCCGACCCCCAGGGAGCCCCTGGCAGTGGCCGGGGAAGCAGAGACAGACTCATAGTGGCTCTGGGGGTGGGGGCATGTTCCTGAAAAGTCACCAGATGGAACCAGGGCTGCCTGCTGGGAGGAGAGGAAACTCCTGCAGGTTGAGGGAGGGGTCCCCCCTGCATTGGCCAACCGGCCCTGTCCCCACCCCACACCCACCTGGGCCTGCGCGGGAGGCAAGCGGCAGCTGGCGGGGCTGGACGGTCGCCGGCAGAGTGGGCACAAAGCCACAGAGCCGACAGGAAACAGAAGAAGGGTGAGCTGTGGACTCATCCCCAGGCCCGGCTGAGCCTCCTGGCCAGGGCGGCTTCCTCGAGAGCCCAGGGCCCTCGGTGCCTTGAGGACTGTCCAGAAACAGCCGGGCTTTCCCAGCTTGACTTCCTACAGTCCCCTCTATCTTGTGAGGGACCCCCATCCTGCTCCCCTGTGTGGGCTGGGCCAGGGCCCCTGCAGGGTAGGGTGGAGCCCTCCCTGAGCGTCACCCTGACTCCCCTCGGTGCTGCCTCCACATGCCAGCCGCTGACCTGGGACGGAGCTCAAGAGGGGCCGCCTGCACCGGCCAGTGGTCAGCTCCACCCATGGCTTGAACGACAGGGGAGTTTCCAAAGGTCAGCAGCGCAACAGACCGGGGCCAGGGCCTGCCTGGGCCAGGGTGATTTACGATCTATGTGGAACCGAGACCAGCAGGACTCACGTGCACTCCGAGAGCAGCTTCCTTCTCTCTATTACTGACTGTCCGGCCCATGAGGCCCCAACCTGGGATCCACCCAGGCTGGCTGCCCCTTACTGGTATGGAGGCCCATTGGGGGGCTGCCCAAGTGGGCAACTTCCTCCCCCTCCAGCTCTCCAAGAGCCAGAATGAACACATCCTGTCCTGGAAAGGGTGTCTGTGTCCCTGCCTGAGGGGCCCGCTCCCACTGGCCTTTCCCACACAGGAAGTCCATCCAGCCGGCAGAAGCCCACGTCTGCTGGAAGCAAAGTCCCAGGAAGAAAAAGACACTTCTGATTACTCATGCCTCCTTGATGCCTCTACCCCCCGACAGCCCTCAAGGAGCGCAGAGCTGACCTCTGCACGAGAGAGGGCCCTCAGCACCCCTCACGTAGGCCCTGCCCCGGGAGAGGGGCGCTTCCCCACAGGGCCCATCCACTGGCTTTCCAGGAGAAGGTGCCAGGAGCATGGAAACCACGCCATCAGCTCATTAGCTGTACAGATGGAGGGCCGGACCCAAGACTCCAGCCCATCTGCTCCGTCCTCAGCTGCACATTTGAGACTGTTCTCTCCCG
>NW_024425786.1:1293631-1300952 GCF_017311325.1 Ursus maritimus | reverse complement strand
GGGGGGGGGGGGGAAGCACACTCACCCCAGCCATGCCACCCCCCTCCCCTCCCAAGACCAGGGCCCTTCCCTTGCTGGCTGCACACCCTGGGTGTGTCGGGCCTCCCTGGACCCTGGGAGCTGCCAGGCCCCACTCCGTTCACAGGCAGGCATCCTGCAGCCCGCGGTTCTGACCAAGTCTGGCTGTTGATTCCTCAGAACTCTCTGCAGGGCAGATGGGCAGGAATGTGCTCAACCAGCCTCTCCCCAGGGACCACCCATCACGGGAGCCCCGTCCCACCCTGGCGTGGGGGCTGTGGTCATCGGGTGGTCACCGGGTCATCAGTGAGTGGCCCAAGCATGCAGCCAAGCCAGCAGTGTCTGCTGTGCTGGCCCATCTCCACCTGCCCCACTGTCCTCCCGTCGTAGAGGGCACCTCAGTGGGGGGGGGCGGGGAGGGGACAAGCATTCCCGAAGCATCCTCACATACAGGACACACGCTGCCCACAGCCGCCCTACGAAGGCACCTCCATGCTATCCCTCTCTTACACAAGAGAGTCAGAGAGGGTGGGAGCCTTGCCTGTGGTCACACAGCTCACCCAAGGCACCTGCGGGGTCTCACCCTCAGTCTAGCCGGCAGTGATGACCCTGCTCCCACACATGCTCTCCAAGGCCGCACAGTCCCTCCCCTGTGTCCATACCAATCAGAGGGCAGGACAAACTGGGTCCAGAACAACCAGGATCCCGACAGATTGCCAGAAGGCAAGCTGTACTGTCCTTGGGGTCTCAGCCCTTAACCAGGAAGTTCTGCGTCTGGCCCCCTTCCCTCTCTGCTTCTCCCCACACCTGGCCCAGAGCAAGGGCTGCCCTGGGGTGGACTGACACTCTGCCCCTGAGAAGCGCTGCCCCATCTGGTCCCTGCAAGGACAGGCCCTGACCCCCTGCAACCAAGCTCCTTAGTGCCAGGCAGCCCTAGGAGCCTCGGAGGACTCCTGCCACCCCTGTTGATCTCTGCTGTCTGCCCAGGGTAGTGCCCGGGTCCCCAGTTCAGGACAAAGTGACAGATCTGAGCAAGAAATCTCCCATGGGGGGTGCCAGGGCTGGAACTCTGAGGGCTCAGGAAACAAGGGCAGGCCCCCTGGGGATGGCGGCTGCTGCCCCTGTCCATGGTGCTGACAAGTCTCAGGGACACAACCCCCCCACCTCCGCTGCCCTGAATGAGGGGGCGGGAGGGGCTGGAGCAGGCGAGCCCCAGGGTCGCACAGGTCAGGATAACCCAGATCTGCCCCCCCCAACTGAGGCTGGTATCCCATGGGGCAGACTGGAGGTCAGGAGACTGTCAGCTCGGCTGGGGCTTCTCCTCCCCCCGCCTGTCAGGATTGTCTCCACTTTTTGCAGAGATGCCAGCACAGTGGGGGATGATGTGGGGACAGGGGATGTGCAGGTGTTGCGGGAATGGGACTGTCCCAAAGACCCCTGGGGGAGGGGGTCAAGCCCTGCCCAAGTGGCCTCAGTGGGACACCCGTGGGCAGTTCAGCACCTGACCCTGGCTCCCTGCAGGGGCAGTCACAGCCTCCTTCCTTGAGCCCCTCTGCTCCCTCTTACCTTCATCCCGGCTGAGCCCACCGGGGTCCCCGGGCTCTTCCATGGCCCACGGGTACCACCCCCACCGATACCGGAGTGGCCCAAAGGGGCCCAGGCGGTGTGCCGGCCCCGCGTGTCCCTGCGCCTGAGCGCAAGCCCATGGCCGATCACCGAGTGCTCAGCCCGCCGCTGCTGCCCGGACCGCCCCTCCCGTCGGAGCCCCGCCCTCCTTAACCCTTCAGAGCCCAGCCCCTGCGGTGGGCCGAGGAGGAAGCGTGTGCTGGGTGGGGGGGTCTCAGCCGGCTCAGAGGCGGGGAGGGGGGGGGGGAGACACCCTCAGCTGCTCTGACCTCCCTCCCTCTAGGCCAGGCTTCCCACCAGAGGGGAGAGCAGCACACTCCCCCCAGGAACAAAATGCCCTCAGGATGGCAGCCCCCCAAATCCACAGGGTCCCTCAATCATTACGCACAGCCTCCCCCAGACCCCATGGGCTAGTTCTCTCCAAGGAGGGGCTCCAAGAATGCTCAGTGCTTCAAGGATGGCTAGGGTGACATTTCGCAGGCTTCCTGGCCAGGGTGTATGTGCAGGATGGAAGATGACACTGAGGGTCCAGACCCTTGGCGTCCAAACCCCTCATATGCTCCTTCTCTGCCTCCCCCCACGTGTCCCTCAGGAGGGTCCTGCAGATGTTCCGGGGGTCTGGGGGTCTGCCTGGGCCAAGCAGGGAGCAGTCTGGGGGTGGGGCGTGTGCTGAACGGCTCCCACCCCGTCTGGATCGGCACCTGCCTGCCTCTTCCTGGGGTGTGTTCTGATTCAACCTGCTACATCCAGCATCCGGGAGAAATAACATTTCCCACATCAACGGAAGAGATTTTCATCCCTCATCCTTCGGGTGCTGTTTTGAAAGCTGCCGCTTGTGCCCACAGCCGTGAGGGTGGCCTGGGGAGGTTTATGGAGATGTGGGAGACGGTTGGGGCGGCTGCAGGCGACAGGCCAAAGCAGGAGGACGGGAGCTCCTTGGGGCTCCCTGAGCTGCTGCCACCCCATGGTGTGATTGCCTCCTGCCAGGCCAGGCCCCCAGGTGTGGAGGGGAGTGAGACACACGAGCTGTCACCACTGCCACCTGGATCCTGCCCAGGGAAGGCCACAGGGCTGCTGCCCAGCTCCCTTAAAGGGGCAGCCTTTTTCCCTTTGATGCCGCTGCTGGAACCCTAGCCCTTCCGCCAAAGCGGCCACTGCCTGGGCTCTGGGGATCTGCCCTTATGAACTTGACTCTGTGACTCTCGTGTCCACACGAGTCATGTGTTCATCGAGCACAGCTGGGGTCCCTGAGCCTGTGGTTACTGGGCTGGCACAGACCCCAAAGGGAGAGGCAGCTTCCTCCCTCTGGCACCAAGTGTGACTGAGGTTCCCCACTGGCCGCAGCGGAGGGGGTCCTACAGCTGAGCGGGGAAGGCTGAGGTGGGGTCTGTCAGGCCAGGAAGAGGGGACCAGAGGTGCCCTGAGGACAGGGAGCAAAGGAGGGAGGGGCCAGTCCAGCGCCCCCACACCTGGGCTTTGCAAGTCCCCTCACACAGTCACCCCTGGGAAAGGGCCCAGCAGCCCCGAAATCTCAGAAGAGGGGAAACTGAGGCAGGGAGCGACAGGAAGAAAGGAGACAGAAGGGAGAGTGGGTGATGGAGAGGAGCACGCAGATGCAGGGTCCCCAGAGAGGGGCCGACTCCCCGGACTGGACAGAAGGAGGTTCTGGTTCAAGTTCAGGTTCTGATGAATAATCCATCGGCATGGCCGGCCCCGCCCGCGCGCAGCCTCGAGCTGATTTCCCTCAAGGGGCGGGGCGGGCGGGTGATTACCAGCGGTGATTAAAAGCCGCCTGCTGCACATGTTAATTTGCTTAAGATTCTGATCTCCTAAATCTCCTTTCTGGGCATTTAAGCAAAATTCTGTCTTTGAGAGCATTTGGCCTGGCTGGCAGTGGGTGGGGATGCACGTCTGGAAGAAGGGCCTGCCAGGCCCCCAGGAGTCTCATTTTCTTCTTGTTTGAAGAGGGGGACCGGAATAAACAAATACTGTCAGGTGGGGGAGCTTGATGGGGCCCCTGCCTGAGCCCTTCTCTCTTGGGATGGGGGTGGGGAGCCCATGTTCTGGAGCCTCAACTCTGCCCTCCCAGGCCCCGCTCCTCCCGCCAGGCACACTGCCCTGAGCTGCCCCAGCCCACCACCTCCCACCTCGCTGACTCCCTGCCACCTGCCAGTGCCCACTCCCTGCCTGGGGCCCAGGGGTCGTGCAGAGGGCTTTGCTCCTGCCCGCGTTGCAAGGGCAGGGCTTCCTCAGTCCTAGGGACAGAGCCCAAGCCTAGATGCCCAGCACAGGGGGCCTGCATGTCAAAGCACCCCAGACGATCGTGTCCCACACCCCCTCCCTGGAACTGGGTCCTCGCCTTCCAGATCTCACCTTCCAAACACTGGGCAGGGCAGGGGTCACCGTGAGGCTGGATCTGGCCGTGAGCTCCAGCTGCGTCCATCCTTTGGTTCCCAAACCTTGCCAGGAGAAGGCCAGCCTGTGCCCCAACACAGGGGGACCAGCCTGGACTGTGGGCCCCGGGCAAAACTCATCCCCCTTCGTGCCTCGGTTCCTCATCTGTGCCATGCTCACAAGAGTGGGCTCCACAGCGGGCAGCCACTCACAGTCTGCTCATCAGCTACAGCCGCACCGGGGCCAGCCGAGCCCTCCCCTCCTCGCAGTGCTGAGCCGGCCACCCAGGGCCAACCTGGGGGTCTGACTCCACACTCCGTACACGTCCCGTGAGTGCGTACCCTGCTGTGCACCCAGACCCTTCAGCACACCCACCTAGCTCTACCTCTGCTGGTGGGGGCCGAACCCAAGCCCCAACCTCCACCCCCGCCAGCGCCCTGCCGCACCCTGAAGCCTGCTCTCCACCGGGAGCCCACAGTTCCCTTGAAAGGGTGTGATGCAGCCCCTCTCCCCATCATCCTGCAGGAGAAGCTTCTACACCTCTGACTTTCTGGAAGCACCGTGTTGGCAGCCCTGGGATGGGGCAGAGTGCTTTAAATGGGGCCAGGAGCGGGGCAGGGCGTGTGGGGACCCCCAAGGGCTGTGTGCGCACGTGCACAGCTTGTGTCGGGACAGGAGACTACTGGCGGAGACCCAGAAACAGAGGGACAGAGGCACGGAGTGTGGCCGAGGCACGGGCAGAGCCGAGGCAAGAAGAGCTACCCCAGCCCCTCGTCCCCCCCCCCACCCGCCACCTGGGATGGCCTGCAGCCCAGTTCCCCGAGGCCTGAGCCCCCCGCCAGCCAGCGGCAACACTGTAGGCGGTCAGGGCAGCCGCCCGGGGACAGCAGACAGCAAAACCCAGCACGTGTGAGCCCAGCCATGTCCCCTCGGCTGACCGCCGGGCCAGGAGTTGGGCCTGAGCGTGTTCTGGGAAGCGCCATGGAGGGGAGGGGCTGTGAAGACCCCTGGAGACAGGAGAAGGCCACGTAGAGCCGTGCCCTGGCCAGGTGTGGGAGAACCCAGTGTAATTCCTGCTCTGTCCCTCCTTTGTGTGACCCAGGGGATTCACTGCCCCCTGGCCTTAGTGTCCCTGTCTGGAACCAAGGCAGGACCAGCAGTTCTGAGGGGCCTCCAGCTGAGGTCATGGAGAAAGGTCTGGAGGGTAGTAAGGGGGCAGGGGGCACTGGCTGGGGGCACAGGGGGCCAGGCCCTCTGGTACCAAAGATCCCACTGCAAAGTCCGCTTTGACGGCAGCTGCCTGTGTGAGGAGGCCCCGGGAGCGCTGCCTTGCTCTTCTCAGGGCACAGGCCCTGACCTGGGGCAGCGGCCACTCTGCCTCACAGCCTCCAGGAAGCAGAGGCCGTGAGCAGTCGCCTCCCATGAGTGGAGTGGAGCAGATCTGAGCTGCAGAAACCTCCATGGGGCACCTCGGATTTCGTCTTCGGACTTCCGTCCTCCATGAGTCTCCAAGGAAACGCTTCCCCGGTGACCTCCTGCGGGAGAGCTGCAGCCCGGCCTCGGGCGGGCCCTGCCGAGAGCCCACCAGCACCGGGGGGACCCGGGGCACAGCGGGGGCCTCGGCATGTCCTCCACGCTGCCCCTCAGAATGCCTGCGTCAGAAGGGCCCCCAGAGGCCACCGGGTCCAACCCCTTTGCTTTTCAGATAGGGAAACTGAGGCACAGGGGTCTTGCCCGGGGCTCAAAGCCAAGCAGAGGCAGAGCCAAGACCAGGACCCAGGCCCTGAGCCAGAAGTGAGCTCCAGAGGAGGCGTCTGGGAAGATGGCTGGAAAAGCCGACCCAAGCAATGCCGGACCTGGACAGAAGCACGGGGAACTGGGTGGCTGGGGCTGCTGCTCCAAGCCTGGCGTCCCCACCGCCACCAGTACCCCTGTGCCAGCCCCAGACCAGGGCACGGCTCTGCTTCGTGGCCCCCAAGCCCACTGAGCCGCAGGCGGGAGGGCAGGCGCACAAGAACTGCAAGCAGCGAGGCCCAATGGACTTGGTGGCCGCGGAGACGGGGCAGCGGAGAAGGCAGAGGCCTGCTGGCCAGGGTGGTTGTCATCCCCACAGCATCCAGACGGTTGCTGGGGCAGGAGGGGAGCATCGGCCCCAGGGCCGGGGACCGGCTCCTGTCCCCATGCAAAGCAGAATGCTGACAGAGCCCTGGGGTCACAGATCCACGGGTGGGAGGAGGCAGGGAGGATCGGATGACTCCGGTGATGAGGGATGGGCTGGCAGGGAGTGGAGGCCACAGGCAGCTGGAGGGATGGGGGCTTCTGGAAGGCTCCAGCTGAAAGGCCACAACCGCACCCCCATGCCTAGGCCCCCAGGCACCTTGGCCCCCCATGGGCAGACTGCATTCACCCCCTGCCAGCAGCACCCTCAGCCACAACACCCTGCCCTGGCCTCCCTCCTTGGCTCCACCCCAGGACTGACCCCCCACCCCCACGCCCCCACGCCCCCACGCCCCCTGCCAAGGTCGTCAGGGCAGGGCCCTGCCCCAGGCTACCGTGGCCCCACTGGACCGCCCTGCCTCTCAGCACCAGCCTGACCTAGATTCCGTGCGCGTGAGCGGCAGCGGGAAGAGCCACAGCCAGCCTGGCACCAAGACAAGACGGCCGGATTCCAGGGCAAACAGCCACCCAGCCACCAGCCCGGCCCACCCCGGGACACCCCCCACGCCGCTGGTGGGGGGGTCTGTCAGGAGCTGCCCACCACCAGCCCACCCCTTCCCACAGCCCTGGCCCACAGCAGCCTGGGCCAGCCCTCGCGGGCCCGCAAGCTGCACTGCACGCCCAGGCAGCCAGTCTTTGCCCCCGGGAGCCACCCTGGATGCGGGCACGGGAAGCCGCTTGGCCACTTATATTGATTAAACCACAGAAATCCTTGAAATTAGAAGCATGCACATGCAGATGCAAATGTATGGCCTACAAGCCTTGGGCACATTTCTGGGCGGGGTATTCTGGCTGCAGCCCCTACCCCAGGGCTAGGTTCAGCCACCTGTGTGTGCCCCGTGCCACCCTTCCTGCCGTTCTCCCCCCACCGGCCTGCGCCCTCCAGCTGTCAGTGTTTGTTAAGCACCTGCTGTGTGTCGGGCTTGCACTTGGGGCTTGGAAGGGAGTAGTGAGCAAACCAGAAGCAGCCCCCACCCTCAGGGAAAGGAACAGTAGCAGGAATGGGCCCAGCTCCATGGGGCAGCCCCCGACGGGGTGGGCAGAGGAGGGCCCCCCCCCCCCCCGG
>NW_024425786.1:1292417-1293621 GCF_017311325.1 Ursus maritimus | reverse complement strand
GGGCCCCCCCCCCCCCGGGCCCTCCGGAGTGTTGAAATCTTCACAAAGCCCAGAAAAGACCAGGCCACTTCCCTGCAGAGTCAGAGCCTCTGGGGCTATGGAGGCCTCTGACTGGGATGTGGAGTGGTTTCTTGGGCTGGACCCAGCACAGAAGGTGAGGGGCTGAGGGCATGAAGGGCGGTGTCCGGGGCCAGAGCGTACCAGCTGGGGTACGGTTACCGTGAGCAGAAGAGCTCTTGGCCCAGGACCTGGCTCAGGGCACAGAGGAGAGGGAGCGGCAGGGCGCTGCCTGCGGGCCCCCTCCCTGGCCATCAGCACCCCCCATCTTACTGCACCCAGGACGGACAGCCCCGTCCCAGGGCACACTCCCGAAACCACCCTTTAAACGCTGCCGCCGGCACTAGGTCGTCTGCGACACGCGGTGTGTACGAACTGCCACTGGGTTAGCTCCATTGCCACTTTCGGACACCTGGTCACATCGTGTCCGTTGGCAGAGCGGAAACCATTTTAGACCCTGGGTGGTAACGCGTGCATGTCCAACAGCAAACCGAATAAACACTTCAGGGCTGCGGTTAGTGCGGAATTTGTCGGGATGTCTCCCACGGAGGGGGGGCGGTGAGGTCGCCTGAGGGGTTGCAGCTCATGGGGCTCCTGGCTTGCGGAGAGAGCCCGCAAGCTCCCGAAACGTCCCCGCAGCCCGCGCGGAGCTCCACCTCCAGGTGAGGGCCAGAGCCTCGGGCCGGCCGGGGCCGCCGCTCCAGGGTCGACTCCTTAGAGAGGGCTGCGTCCTGAAGAGCCAGGGTCTCCGTGGGCGGCTAGAACGCACTGTGGGTCACGTGGTCTCGCACATAACGCGGGTGCTGCCCCAGCCGCAGGAGAGGAGGCCGCCGGCCCGCAGCACCACACGTCGCAACAGCCCAGACGAGCTCACCTCTGTGCCAGACAAGCAACGGTTGCGTAAGCGCACATATTAAATGCAAGCGAGGGGCGCCTGAGTGGCACAGAGGTTAAGCGTCTGCCTTCGGCTCAGGGCGTGATCCCGGCGTTATGGGATCGAGCCCCACATCAGGCTCTTCTGCTATGAGCCTGCTTCTTCCTCTCCCACTCCCCCTGCTTGTGTTCCCTCTCTCGCTGGCTGTCTCTATCTCTGTCGAATAAATAAATAAAATCTTTAATAAATAAATAAATAAATAAATAAATAAAT
>NW_024425786.1:1273693-1292407 GCF_017311325.1 Ursus maritimus | reverse complement strand
AATAAATAAATAAATAAATAAATAAATAAATGCAAGCGAGACGGGAAACACCGGAGGCTGACCAGGGAGTTAAGCGTGGCCTCAAGACCATCTGCATGGCGACAGGTCTATGCGGGGGATGGACCCTCATGGGGAGTGGGTCTGTGCTAGGGGCCTCCCTGGGGGCAGGGCCATGCCACCCACTGCTAGCCCCAGTGCCCAGAGCCGTGCCCAGCACACAGCGTCTCACTAGCTATTCACTGAGTAGCCTCCCCAGATCCAGACCCAGGCAGCAGGGAGGGCCAGGCTAGGGGTGGGGGCAGTGCTTGGCAACACCCCTACCCAAGCCATCTTTCCTGCGGGACTCGGCTGACCTGCCAAGAACAGCCATAGCGTGCTGCCTTGCAAGCCAGGGACAGAGTGACTGTCCCTCTAACCCCCAGGCACTGGGACCAGAGCCAGGATCTGCATCTTCGAAGACAGGCAATGCCTTGACCAACTCGCAGGTGGGGCAAAGTCTCAGGGGTACTGACACGGCTCAGAGCAGGGGTGTGAGCACACAGCTCAGGGAGGGCGGGGTGTGAGCACACAGCTCAGGGAGGGCAGGGTGTGAGCACACAGCTCAGGGAGGGCGGGGTGTGAGCACACAGCTCATGGAGGCCGGGGTGTGAGCACACAGCTCAGGGAAGGCGGGGTGTGAGCACACAGCTCAGGGAGGCCGGGGTGTGAGCACACAGCTCAGGGAGGCCGGGGTGTGAGCACACAGCTCAGGGAGGCCGGGGTGTGAGCACACAGCTCAGGGAGGGCAGCGGTGTGAGCACACAGCTCAGGGTCAGAGTATGAACAGGTAGATCGGGGTCAGGCTTCCTGGACGACCCATTCTCTTTGAGGCCTAGTGAGACGCTGAGTTCCCACCGCATCTGATCGTCTGCCCACCAGACAGCTGAGGGTCTTCAGGGCCTGGTCAGAGCGTGAGGGGAGCCCCTTCAGCTGCTCCGTTCAGCACAAGCGCGGTGGGCTCAGAACCAAAGCAGCTGCCCCTGGCAGCGGGCACTGCCCACCTGTGGTCCGTCCTGGGCGTCTCGTTTCCATAAGCCCCCTGCTTAGCTCCCCTGACGCCCTCAACCCTGCCCAGTCATCAGGCTTTGCCTTCGGGCCCTCAAGGACCACAGACCTGGGGTGGCAACAGGTCACGCTCCCCGCCACACGGTGACTGTCCCCCCGACACACACCTTCACCCAAAGCCTGGGGCAAGTCAAGCCAGGGCAGACAGTGCAGGGAGCCTGAACGCCCTGTCCCTGGCCTGCCTGCCCCTCTCCTCACCCTCTGCCCCCCAACTTCCTGCCTACGGAGTGCGTGGGCCCCAGCAGCCATCAAGTGCTACGCACACAAATGTTTATTTTTTTCCTTAGGGCAAAAAAGGAAAAGAAAAGAAAAGAAAGGAGAAGCGTGGCTTATCCGGAGGGTGAGTCACTGGGGATGTTCAAGCACCCCCATGGGCAGGACCGGAACGGCCCCCACCCGTCCCAAAGTGCAGGGTGTATGCCTCCTGAACTGTCACCCGCCTGTGGCCGGGGCTCCAAGGAACACCACTCCCTCAGGGGGCCTTGCTGAGCACCTCAGGAGCGGGCGGCTGTCCAGCAGCCCTGGCCCCTGCTGCACTCCTGGGAGAAGGGGGGGTCCCTCCAACTCGGCAGATCTTGCTTGTCTGGGGGGGATCTGCACCACCTCGCTCATTTTGGGCTGACCGACCAGGAGAGTCAGGAGCACCGGAGAGAAGCCACTGTCAGCTGGAAACCAGGGCAGCGGGTGACACTGGATCAGCCCATGAGGCTGCTGAGGGGCACAGGCCCCCCAGATCTCTGGTCCTTCGCAGCCCCTACTCCATGGCCAGGCTCATGCCCCACCGCAGCCAGGGCAGGGGGCGGCTGGGAGTCCCAGTGAGTGGAGGGGAAGCTGGCCCAGAATGGCACTCAGGGCTGATCTCAGTCCTCCCCCAGCAAGGGGGGAGCCTCCAGCTGGTCAGAACAAGCTGGCTCCCTGAGAGCAGCCACGGGAGAGCCCTCAGGACCCCAAACCTCAGGCCAGCCTGAATAGGGCTGGCCAGCAGGATGACCATCGGGGCAGGATGGGTAAGCCACTGTGGCCAGACCCCGGGGCTCTGGAGACAGCTCCCCGCTCCTGAGGAAAGGGGCCAGCTTCCCAGGCTGCACAAAGGGGACCTAAACCGAAGGCCGAGAGCAGGTGCCGCCCACCCGGCTGTGCCCCCACGTGGCCCAGGGCTTTCAAGAAGACCAAGCTGCCCCAGTGCCCTTCTGTGTCATCAGGAGCGGCTCCCAGTGGCAACGGCTGAGTCACCACCTGGGTCTTTTTAAGGCACAGTGAGTGCAAGGGGGCAATTTAGGTCTTTTTGGCAAGACAGCAGAGTGTGCGGCCGAGAACACTAGATCAGAGCCCAGCACGGGGCCGCGTGCCCACCGCTGTGATGCCCCCAAATCTCGCAGCGGGGGAGGGGGGGGCCTGCAGCCGCAGCGTGAGGGACTCGGGCTGGACAAGAGCAAGGTGCCCCTCAGTGGCATGTGCAGCTGACCCCCACTCCCTGGCCTGGGGGTGGCCCTGCCTGCTGTATGATGGGGGCTGTCATGGCCGTGAGGGGCTGTGGCCCTTCCAGGGACTTCCTGGGAAGGAGGACCTGGCAGCCCTCACCCCTTCCTGTCCTCCAGTCCCGGGAGGCAGCTGCAGGAGGGGCGAATGGATGAAGGCCTGGAGAAAGTATCCGGTGCCACAGTTCCAGGGACACTGTCGGACATGGGCTCGATCTCTGCAGGCTCAATGACCCTAACCGCAGCCAGGAGCCCCGGGGAAGCGGGCAGGGAGGCGGCCCCAGCGGCCCCACACAGGTGTGTCTGACCCCCCGACACCCATCTGTGTGTCTGCTCTCCCGAGAGGGCCCCCTGCCCGGTGAGCCCCGCCAGAGCCCGGCCTCACCTGGCTGCTCAGGGGCCCAGCTCAGACTCACAGGCCTCCCGGGGCACCTCCCGCGAACAGGGCATGGGGCCCTCTGAACCCCCAGGAGACGGGGCAGGCGGCATGGGGCAGCCCCAGGGAGCTGGCTGCGGGTGGCCACAGCCTTCCCCTGTTACAGCCCCCACCTCCCTCCGGGCCCCACGTCCTAAACCACATCAAGTACCCCCCCACCTCAGCCTGATGATCCCCCGGGTGGTGGTGCATTTCCTTACAGACGCAGAATATAATAAATCCCAATAATGCCAAGCCCAAAATAACCCCACAATGCGCCGCGTGCAGAGCTCCTTCGGAATGTAACTGAGTCAAACACAGCTGCAGAGCGCTTAAAAATACACAAAATGCACAAACACAGACACAACACCCAGCCGAGGACGCCCGCCTCCGCCCACCGCCTCCACAGGTGGGGTAAAGGTGGGGGCACGGTGGGGAGGGGGTCCTGCCCTCCACCCGGAGGCTGAGGGGAGGCCCCAGGTGGCTCGTGGGGTGGAGGGGTGACCGGCTCCCTAAAAGTGCTCCCACACCCAAAGGCCCTCTGGCTCCCACCCTTGTCTTCGGCAAGTCCCCTGGGAGCTCTGAGACACCCCCCCCATACACACACCCACCCCTACCCCAGCCCTCCCCAACCCTGCCCCTGAGACCACGCGGAACAATTCCCCCCCGCCCCAGTCTCCATTCGACCGTGGGCCTGGGTGAACTCACCTCCACAGAAAAGTGGGGTGGCCCAGGCCTCTGCCTGCCCCGACCTGAGCTCCCTCCTGAAGCCCCCAACCCCCGCCCGCACTCCTTGCTCCCCCGCCCGTGCTAGGAAGCGCAGGTGGACTGCCGTGTTGTGCAGACCTGCTCAGAGGAGGCAAACGTGGGCCGAAAGGGTGGCCGGTCCTCCGGACTCACCAGCCCCAGGCCTCTCTGGCAGGGGTGGGGGTGGATGTCCCTGGGCGGGTGGACAGGGTGCCTAATGGGTCTCGGGCAGCTCCAGCCCCAGGACGGCCAGCATCCAGTTCAGGTGCCCACCGGCCTCAGCGCCCACACCGGAGGGCCCTGGAATGGGCTGGCTCTCTGAACCCCACAGCGTCTGGGGTACACCAGAGACACAGGCCGGCCTGGACCCTGTGAATAGCCAGAGAAGCCCACTGGCACCCACATCCTCCTCCCCACACTCAGGAGCCTCTTCCACGAGGGGAGCTCTGAGGGCCCTGCTGGGGTCTCCACCCCAGATCCTGGTCAGGAAGGCCGGGGCGGCTTCAGGCCGACCCTGTCCACAAGGGCACTGCTGGTCCAGCCCCACAGCACAGGAGGGCTGCGGCCTCAGGCAGCCAGCCTCCACTGAATGACCCCTCCCCTGCAGCCCACCCACCCAGGGGACAGCCGCGCCGTGCCTTGCCTCACCACGCCACGCCACAGCACACCAGGCTGGAGGGGTGGCGAAAGGGGGGGCCGGGTGGATGAGGGTGACGAGGATAGATCACAGGAAGAGTGCACTTGGACGGGCCGCCCAGCCCCTCAGGAGCACAGACGCTTTGTTCTGGGGGTCTGAACCCCTGCCCGTCCCTCTCTCAGCCCCAAGCCCATCAAGAGGTGCCCCACCCACCGTGGTCTGCGGGCGAGGCAGGCCGCCACCCGAGGCTCTGGAATGCCGCTGCGGCCAAGCCCCCACAGGCTGAAGGAAGCGGGCCACGGCCTGCTGCTCAGAGACTGCTCTGGTGGTCACGGGTCTGCGTCCGCGGCAGGGAGTCCGCGGACAGCTGCGCACAGTGCGGGGGCTCGGCTCCAGCCCGGTGCCGAGCGCACAGCCCCATCCTCAGGGAGGTCCACCCGGACCTGAGGAGGGGCCCCCAGCCCCCTGCCCAGAGCCCCGCCCACCCCCAGCGGAGCAATCACCCCCTGGCATGTCCCTCGCATTCCCTATGGTGAGGAGAGCCTGGGGCTCAGCGAGGCCACTATCTGGCCTAGGAGCGCACAGCCCAGGGAGGGGCAGGGCCTGGGTCAGAAACAGACTGTGGCTCCCGCAGCGGCTTCCGCCTGGCCACGGCCCCTCACCGGGCACAGACAAGTGGCTCACTTGCATCCCCAGGAGCATCGTGACCCAGGGTCTGAACGCAGGGAAACTGAGGCCCACCGTGCCAGAGGCTGTTCCAGCCCAGAGCCAGCCTCCGGACCCCACACCACAGCGGCCTGCAGCCACCCTCACCTCTGCCCTAGTAGCGGCAGCCCAAGAAGCCGAGGGCCGTGGTTCTCCAGGAACAGCTGAGTTCTGGAGAGCACCAGGGAGCAGGGTGGGAGGAGGCTAGGCCCCTTCGGCCACTGCCTTGGCCTCTCAGCCTTGCTCCTGGGGCGCTGGGGAAGTCAGGCAGCAGCAGTCACCAGCGGCGGCTGGGTCAGAGCTCTGCACACAGCCTCTCGTCCCCTGCCTGCCTCACAGGTGAAGACGTTCAGACCAAGTCCCCTGCCTAAGGTCCCACAGGGGCTGGTGGCGGAACAGGGAGCCAACCCAAGCCTGCCCCACTCTGGGTGTCCTCCCAGCCTGGCCTTATCCTGGGCAGGGCCCGGGCTTCACCTTCCAGCGAAAGCCAGCCTGCAATAGCGGGCCCCCTGCCCCCGGACCTGACCTCCACTCTCCAGCCACTCTCACACCTGAGTTTCCTCCAGCGTGGCCCTCCGGCTGGCGGCATCACCTGGGACCTCGTTTCAAAGGCTCATGTCTATGGAAATCCCCTGCCTCTCCCAAGGCTACGTTTTCCATGCTCCCAGGTAACACCTAAAGCCCACTGCAGCTCGAGGGCTGCTCAGGGCCATGCTGAGGCCAGGGGTGCCTTGGCAAAGCTGCTGACCGGGGCCCCAGGAGGCTGTCAGATCCACTCCCGTACAGAGATGCACTCGAGACCCCAAGACCGCAGGCCACGGGCCGCCGCTCAGCCCACCAAAGCCGGTCCTCCCCTCACCAGCAAAATAGCCAGCTTTGATGAAAGGGGCACTTGGGAGACCCCACCCCTCGGGGTGGCCCTGACCCATGGATGGCAGGATCCAGGAGGAACCACTCACTGAAGGAGGGCCTCCACATCCCCCAGGAGGCCGAGACCTCCAGGGCAGCCCCACCCTCCCCCAGGAGTCTCTGTAGTCCGTGACCAGCCCAAGGAGAGCCTGGGTGGTGGGGACCCAGGAGGCAGGCCAGTCAGGAGCTCTGTGTGGAGCAGCTCCGCTCATGCACTCGCCACGTCCTCAGCCTGTGGGCCCAGGGGTGTGAGGTCCGCCCCCGCTCTGGCTTGCAGGTGTGGGGCAGGGGTATGATGGGTGCACAGCACGACGGTTATAGAGGGCCGAGGGGTGGCCTCCAAGAGATGCGCCAACATCCCAGAACTTAGGCAGAAGAAGGTTTTTGCAGGTGTAATCAAGTTAAGCATCTTGAGATGAGCTCATCCTGGATCACTCCAGGTGGGTCCTAAATCCAATGACAAGTGTCTTTATAAGAAAGCGGGGAGGACACACGGGGGACTGGGTCATGCAAAGACGGAGGCAGAGACTGAAGGGACTCTGGGGTTCCCCAGGACTGGAAGAGGCAGGAAGGACCCTCCCTCAGAGCCTCCGGGGGAGCGGGGGAGCGCAGCCCTGGACGCGTTGACCTGGAGCGCCCAGCCTCCAGGCGGGGAGAGATGTTCATGCTCACTTGCTCTGTATCAACCATAAGTGTAGGATTTGCAATGGTATAATGTCCTTCATTCATCTAACAGAAATGTGCCCCATATCTGCTGGCACTAAGGGTACCAGGAAGAGTCTAGGAAATTATTTATTGTGAGTGCCAAGACCCGAATGTGTACTTTTATGATACCAAGCATCTAAAATGGGATGACACGGGGGAGGAGCTACACGCTTTGTGTGAATGATTTGATCAGAACCCCAAGCTCTCTAGAGGAGGACAGGGGGACAGCTGGTTAGGTGATCACAGCTGGTAAGGGGACCAGGAGAGGCAACGCTGGGGGAAGCAGGTGTCCAGCCTGGGTCAGAGGCCTCCCTGGGCTCTTCCTGCCAGACAGAGCAGAGGGACATTTCAGAGACGGCCCCTGCCCCCCCTGCCTTTCCGTCTCCCAGGGTCGGCAGCTCGGGCCACGCCGTCCCTGGCGTCCCCATCGTGCCCGTGTCTCCTGGCTCCTCACACTCGCCCGGCTGCCAAGCCCCATCAGCTGGTGGGAAGGGCGTCCCTCTGAGAGCGGCAGGGTCTTAGGATGGAGCAAGGGGGACGTGATATGCCAGCAGCTCACCTCCTTCCCCTGGGCAGCCTGGAGGCCTCCCACCCTGGCACTGCGTGTCTGTGCGTGTATGTGAGCGCTGGGGCCCACGCGCGGGTCGAGCGGGGGCGGGGGGACGAAGCGGGTGCTGACCCCACAGGACACAGCTGAGTTGAGTGCTCCGGGGCCTTTCCCGCTCAGACTCTGGGCTGAGGGGACGCCCTGCCGCGGGCCTCTCCGGGCCCAGCCTCCTGGCCGGTTCCAGCCCCACCCTCCCGGAGGCTCCCGCCCACCGCCCCCCCCCAAGGGTCTGGTGTGGAGAAGGCGCTGAGGAACAGGTGAGGAGCCTGCCGTGCTCTGTGGGGGTGGAGACCCCGGAGGCTGCTGGGAGCACAGAGGGAGTAGAAAGAAGGCAGGAAGAAGGGCCATGAGGGGCCGGAGGGGACTGGGGCAGGCACCCTCCCGAGACCACCGCGCCTGGGAGGGCACGCATCCACACAGGCAGGCTGAGGCCCCCATGCCACACGCAGCCCCCGGGAGCCCACGAGCCCCTGCTGGCCCGGGCCCCCCTCTCCACAGCCCAGGCTGGCCAGCTCTCGGCTGGGTTCAGTGACCAGGCAGCCTCCTTTGTCCCCTGCGCTGGGCAGGTAGAAGGGACAAAAGCTCCATTCGTGGCTGGCTGGTGGCTGCTGCTGGAGACAGCTCCCAGGAGCCCTTGCTCCCTGGGCTGTGCCTGTTATACAACAGACCTAAGAATAATCCAGAGGGCGGGCAGTGCAGGGGGGACGGAGCTGTCCTGCCTCCCGGGACCCCTCAAGCTGGGGGTGGGGGATGGGGCCAATGGCACAGGGGTCCCGCTTCTGCCCAGGGCCTGAGGCCATCCGGAGGCCCGAGGGGCAGCCAGGTTTGCACCCACCCCCAGCACCTGGGAAACTGGGTCACAGACAGAGTCCTGGGTCCCCGGGGCTGTCCGGGCAGCTGGGAGAGACAGGCAGAGCCCCAAAGATCCAGGCCATCTGTACCCAGTGGTCCTTGGGGTCAAAAGGCCTGGCCAGCCCTGCAGTGGAAGGTGGATTTCCCATGGGTGTGATCTCAAGCCTCCAACGGCTGCCCCTTCTCAGCACACAGGGCCTGGGGGCTTCAGTGGACACGTGTGCACAAGAGGGAGGGGAAGAGTGGCCGAGCGGTGACAGGAGTGCCCACTGGCAGCCCAGCCCTTGCCCTGCCCACGCCGGAGCAGGTGGCAGGCAGCCCCTGGGTCTCTGGGCCAGACCCCCCCGCTCCGGGGAGCAGGCGGCAGGGCTGGCACGGCAGTTCCCCGCTCATGAAGCAGCCCTCTCAGGCGCAGTGTAACAGAACCGCACAAACGGGCCGTAGCGCTTCGTCTACTGCAGACATTAAAGATTAAAATCCAATTACAGCTCCTATCGTCAAACCTGGCTCCCGCCACTTACAACAGTCCGTGGGGTGGGGGGTGGATTATGTAACCCGAACTCTCTGCTTCAGGGAGTGAGGGGCTGGGCGGACCCAGCCACCCGTGCCCACCAGGAGGGTCTGCAGGGGATCACGAGCCCCTCTGGCACCTATGGGACCCCAGCTGAGGAGGTCCCTGGCTGACCACGCACAGGAGGGGTCACTGCCAGCCAGACATCCTCCCTATGCTCCCAACAGCTCCCCCCCAGCGGCCCCATCACTGCTGCGGCTGGCTGACTGACCACAGGACCCTGGCAGACCCTACCCCAGCTCCACGCTCACGTCGAAGCTGGGGTGGGCCAGGGTCCAAGACGTGAAGGCCAGCAGGCCCACCCTCTGGGAAGCCCCAGGCACAAAGGGCACTGCCCGGTACACGCTCACACTGAGTCCCCCCCCTCCAAGAAGCGTCAGCTCTCTTGCCTCTGCAGGGGCGGGGGCGGGGGGTGCGCAGAGCCACAGCCTCTGGCCAGGCACAGGCCAGGATAGGGCCACCAAGATGTTCTGCCTTGTGGAAGGGGGCTGAAGGACCCTTCAGTCAGACAACAGCCCACACTCTTCCTGCCACATACCTCCCTCCTTTCTGGAACCCCCAGACATCTCCTTAGGGCCACGCAGAGGATGTGGCCATGGGTTAAGTTCAGAAAGAACTAAGATGAAGTGGGGGCTGGGAGGCTGCAGAGCCCGTCCCTTCTGCTCCCCCCCCCGCAGGGGCTACAGTCGGGTCTTGGGCAGACAGGCCGGCTCCCGTCCCCGATTCTGACCTGCCCCTCAGTCCCAGGTGCGCAAACTCCCCTCTGTGGCTACGGCTCTCTGATTGAGTCTTTGGGCTCAAAGGACCCTGGCAGGACCCAAATGGGCTCCTCAGGACAGAAGCATTTCTGCACCGTGGCCCAGGTGCCAGGAGAGCTGAGCATCACCTCTGGGAGGTCAGGGCATAGGGCACAGAAAGGACACAAACAAGGTACAGTCCCATGGATGAGGGGTGGGGAAGGCCATGGGGGAAAGGCTGAGGAGTCGGTGGTCATTCTGTCTGCCTCCAGGGTCACTGGGCAGGGTGGGGGTAGAGGGGAGGGGAGGGGAGACCTCCTGTGCCCCTGGCATCTTCCCTCTGCCGGCTCCAGAAGTGTCCACCTCCCCTAAAGGGTGCCCCATAGCTCTGCCAGCAGGCCCTGAACTCCAGGAGACACTGCTTCCCCAGCATCAGCACCGGCACCCAACAGACAGCCTGGGTAGGGCCACCCCGGAGCCTGGCTGGGTCCCCTGCCAGGGCAGGTCCCACGGCAACCCCTGCTAGTGCTGGTCAGAGGCCAGAGCGGCACCTGCAGCCAGCAGATGGGCCCGACCAACCGTTGCCGCATTCCACTCAGCACCTCCCCACAGACCCGAACGGATGGCCGGCCCCCTGCACCCTCCACACCCAGTGAAGGGACAGGGGGCCCTATCTGGGCTCAGCAGGACTCCGTCTCAGCACAGGGTCACAGCCCCAGGGCTATATCCACCCTAAACCAGGGGAGGAAAGTTCGCAGGGGGTAGCCCCAGATGCGCACACCTGCGGCCTCCAAGAGAGCCCAAGACCCCTCACCTGCCGGACGCGATCCCGCACCCATACCCCAGCCCGCCCCCTCCAAGATCCCATCCCTCCCTCCCGGGTCTGGACCTCGGAGGCCGCTCCCCCCACGGCTCCGCTGCGCAGCGGAGGCAGCCGGGCGCCCCCTCTCCGCGCCGGTCCCGACCAGCCCCGAGCAGCGGCGCCCCCGCGCGTCCACCGAGCCCGGGCGCAGCACCGGGAGCGGCGCGGCACCTACTGTGCTTCTGCGGGGCGGCTCCCGCGTCCATTGTCTCCGCGGCGGCTGCGGCGGCGGGGGACGGCGGGGGGCGGCGGGGGCGGCGGGGGCAGAGGGGCAGTCAGCAGCCGGCCTCGGGCTCGGGCTCGGGCTGGGGCTCTGGCGGCATCGCCCGGCAGGTTGGGCGGCCCGCGGCGGGCTGTGCGCGCTGACACTGCGCCCCGTGGAGGCGCCGCGCGAGGAGAGCGCTGTCACTCGTGCCGCCCGCACCACACCCCCTGCCCGCCCCGTGCGGGGTGGGGGCCGGGGGCGCGGGCTCGGCGGCGGGCGTAGAGCGGGGCGCGGGGCGCAGATTCGAGGAGCACGGGGTGCAGAGCCGGGCTCTGGGCGCAGAGCGGGGTGTAGAGCGGGATGTAAGCGGGGCGCAGATCGGGGCGCACAGTGGGGCCAGCAGGCTTTCCCCGCAGAGATGCGGCCTCGTCGCTCCCCCTTCTTCGCCCTACACGCCCCTCTGCGTGGCCCCAGGCGGTGGTACTGCGAAGGGGGCGGACGGAGGACCGCTTCCCCATCCAGGGGCTGGGCGTTTGCGGAGCAGGTGGCTCCTCACAGGAGACTGGGGTGTTTGCCTGGCTTTACCCCTCCCCCAAGATGTAAGGGTGTGCAAGTGGGGAAAACTGCACAAGTGGCTAGTCCTGGTGGCTTAAGGGATGGCAGCTCCCCCACCAGGCACAAGGCACCCCTTAGTTCCCATGGGGGGAGGCAGCGCCCCTGGTGGGGGGAGGGGTGCTGCCCACTGCTGTCTTGGACATGGGACCAAGAGCAACAGTGGGGGCTGGCCCACGGCCTCCCCTCCCCACACTAGCTTCATACCCCAAGGAGGCCACAACCTCAGCATATACCCCCTCACACTGCTCCAGGTCTTGGAGGGCCCCCAAAGCAGCAACAGAGACAAGCCCTGAACCCTTTGAGACCCTCCCTCCCAGGACCTCCCCACCAGACCAGGCTTCTTAGGAGCCCCCACCTCTGCCCCCACCTCCCACCCCATTCTGCAGCAGGCAGCAGTGGGGCAGAAGGTGGGAGACCGATCAAGATAACATGTCCAGCCTGGCGACAGTGTCCAGAGAGGCCAAGACGCCCACCAGCTAGCCCTGGTCCAGCAGCAACAGGAGATGAGATGTCAGCTCCCCACAGACCACGACTAGCCTCGGCCAAACCCCTCCGTTCTCTGGGTTTCAGTTTCTCCAGGTATAAGACCTCCTGCTTCCTAAAGGTCTCTGCACCCCCGTCCCCCAGCACCCCCCATCCCCGACAGGCCAGGGGCCCAATGCCCAGGACAAGGCAGGGCCACTGCTGCTGTCTCCTCCCCACCCCCACCCCCAGCCCTGAGCGGCCAAGACCCTGAGGTGTGAGAGAGGGTGGGCACACGTCAGATGGGTGGGGGACAGAGCGTCTGGAACATGCCTGGGAGCCTGCAGGAGCCACGCCCAGGCCAGGATGAGACTCCCGCTTGAGGCCCCATGACATTTGGGGATCATACCCATGGGTACCCACCCTCAACTTCAGAGATATCACAGCAGGGGCCTGGCCTGGCCAGGCAGGGGCTGGGGGCTTCCTTCCGCACTTTGCTCCTCCCTAGGCCCTCCAAGGCTTTCCTCAGAGTGACAGCCCCGGACACCCCTGCCATCACTGCCTGGCTGACAGCCCCCCTCCCAGCCCACCTCCAACCATGCCCACCTGTACACCTTTTCCCCAGCGGCGTGGGGCTCAGCTGGGGGAGGACGTGTCTGGTCTCAGGGGGACAGAGCCACCAGTCCTGGGGGTGGGGCTGCCTGGGCACGGCAGCATCCCAGCAGGCCTTGGGGGTGTGGCCCAAAGAACAAGGCCCAGGGGCAGAGAGACAGAAACCAAGACAATGAAACAGAGAAACCTGGACTCCTCCCGCTCAGAGCAAAACTGGGATGCAGATGGGAAACTGCCAGGACAGAAACCTGCCTTCTGAGCCAGAGACTCCAGACATCATGAGAAGCAGGGGAGGTGTCTGGGCCGGCGGGGCTCAGGCCTCTGGGCTGGCCATCCATGTGGACGAGGAGAGGCCACCATGCGGGGCGTGTGGTGTGTGCACGTGCCCACTGTGACTGCCGGGTCCTCCAGGAGCAACTCCAGCATCAGGGACAGCCTGCCCACCCCCATAGCCCTCCATCACCCCCACTGAGCACTAGCCTGGCCAGTCTTCCTTTCCCACTATCTCTCAGACCCACTCTGGCCTCTGGCCTCCCCCAGGCCCACCCCACCCACGCTGCTGGAACGCAGGCCTGACCAGGCTCTTCCTGGCTCCAAACCCTCAAGGATTCTACTCTGATGCAACATCAGACCCTTGAGCCTGGTACCCAGCCGGCCCCACTGACGGGTTTCCAGGGCCTGGAGCAAGGCATCTCCTCCAGGAAGCCTTCCCTGCTTGCCTTGCCCCTCAAGCTCACCCCCTCTGAAATGGCAGCATCCACGGTCTGAGCCAGAGAACTTCACAGGCAATGTCACAAGGGCCTTGCCCTTGTTTTGAGTCTCTCTTCCTAAGAACATCTTGAGGTCCCTACAGGCAGGGCACCACGTGCCCACTGCTCTCCCACACACCAGGGCTGGGTCCAGCTTCAGGGCAGCCTCAGGCGTGTGTCCGCTCGGCCTGGGCGGAGAGGAGTCCAGCCCGACTGACCCGCTGCCCCTGTACGCTGAGACTTTCCCTACGGGCAGTGCTGCCTCCAGGAGTAACAACAGGTGGCCGGTGAGAGCCCAGCGAGGACACACGGGCCCAGAGTTGCACGCGTGGAGGCAGCTGGTGGCACAGCAAGTGGGGTGGGGGAGCGAGAGCACACACGCCGAATCAATACGCCTAATTGGGTAAATGTGCAATTCTCAACTGGCTAAATTTAGAAAGTGTGTGTTTCATTTTTCACCAGCATCTGGTCTTAAGACGTCCCGTTCTCAATCAGAACTCAAGACAGTGTACAGGGATCAGCTCTCAGCTCTGCCCGCTCCTGCTTCCCACACAGAGTCTGGAGCCTGGGGACAGAGCTGGGCCAGGCCTGGCCAGCGCCGGCATGAGTGCTGTGCCACGCGTCTCCCATGGGCACAGGAGGACGCGGGGGCAGCCTGGCCCCCAGCGCCAGCATTTCGCTGCGCCTAGGTGGCGCCCATCAGAGGAGGGGTGAGGACACCCGGGCAGGGCCATCTCTGATGAGCCAAAATTCTCGAAGGCACTGCCAGCCCTCAGGGATCACTGACTCCCAATACCACCTGGCCTCTGATACCAGAGGAAACTGAGGCACAGAGAGAAAACACCTGCCTCAGGCTCCTGGAGACCAGGTATCCTGCCCCCAAAGGGCCTCTGTCATTGGATGTGGTGGGTGTTTCCATCTAACTCTGGAAGGTCCGGGGAGGATCTGCAAGCTGGGTCAGGGTTGGTCAAGGCCACCTCTAATACAGCTAGCTATCCAGATGGCCAGAGTCTCAGTTCCTCCAGGCCAGCCCAACCCCTGGGCAGGGCAGCCCTGGTCTGGAGGTTGGGGACTGGAAATGCTCCATGATGCCCTGGCCACCCCAGGGCAAACCACTGCAAGTTACCCATGGCAGGGGGAGGGTGGGAGGCTGGTGGGCTGGAAGCACACAGCGGCCTGGGGGCATGTCCCAGCCCAAATGACCCCAGGCAGGTTGAGGAGAAAAAGGGCCTCGCAGTCAGCAGCATGTCTCCATGTGGACACAGAAGCCAGCAGGCGGGGAGGGGGTGAGGGAGATGCCAGAGCTCAGGGCCCAGAGGGCAGCCGGCTGGGGGCCTTTCCCACCCAAGCCAGGGGGAGCTGCGTTACATCATCCCGGGTGGAGGCAGACAGCCCTTCCCAGGCCTATCCGTGGGCACCTTAACCCCATAGCCATCATCCCGGCTTTGCTTCTGCCTTTGCCATGTGGCCTGGGGGGCTGGGGGGAGCTCTGGGGAGAAGGGAAGGATGCTGGCGATGGGGAGGGAGAGAGGCGGGGGAGGGGAGTGTGTCTTGGAGAGGGGGGAGGGGGCAGGAAGCAGAGGGTGGCCAGGGCACAATGAGAGGCTTTCCCACAGATCCTTGGTCCCTCATTCACCCTGGGGGTCTGTGGAGCAGGGGACACTGGGCCCTGGCCTCCCTCCTCAGCCCTGAAGCAAGGACGCCCTCACACGGCAGCCAGGCTGGGGACTAGGCTGACGGTCCTGCACTCTCTGGCTCACTTGCTCACTCCTTCCTGCAACCTGCACCTGGGTGGCTAGGAATTCAGTGTGACCCCGGCCCTGGAGGAGGCCTCTGCCTACCGGCCAGCATAAAACACACATCCAAACTGTTCCCCGTGTAGTTTACAAAAACCGTAACAGGTGACATTAGGTGGGCTCTTGGAGGGGCACAGCAGGAAAGGGCCTCAGATGGGGGTGCTGAGCTTTACCCAGTGGGGTGGGGTAAGCAGAGGGAGAGGGGCTGGGGGAGAGGCAGGTGAGGGAGGCAAGGGCCAGGGCCAGATCACTAAGGGTCTTAGAGATAAAAGCAAGGAGGTGTTCACAGGTCAGGTCTAGAAGATCGCTGGGATATGTGGTTGGGGGTGGGTGGAGGTGGGAGGAAAGGAGGGAAGGGAGAGGGAGGTGGGGGAGTGCAGGAAGCAGGCAGTTTGGTTGCCTGGACACCAGACACAGAGGAAGTTCTGACAAGGCATGGCTGTAGAGGTGGAGGAAAGTGAGAGGACCTGAGAAAGTGGGGAGCAGGGTCTGGGCTCCAGGACCAGGGGGTACTCTTTTCTCCCACAGGAAAGCTGGGAGGGGGAGGTCTGGGGCAGAGTTGTCAATGCTTTAGGCTTGAGAGATGCAGGCTGAGCAGGCCTCAGGAGGTCCCAGGTGAGTTCAGGAAGGAGTGCGAGCCAGACAGGGTGCATGGTGGGTGGGGCGGCCGGCCAGGCTCAGAGAGGAGCACCCCGCCCAGCTGGGTGGAGTGCCGCCTGCGGATGCTTATCTACTCTTTCCCCACTGGAAAGAAAGATGGAAAGAAAGACCCGGAAGACCCTTTCATCCCACGGGCCAGGTCTGGGCTCGCTGTTCCCTCCCCGCCTGCTCCGGGCACAGACGTCTAGGCCAGCGCATGTCAAACGCTGGCTGTCTGCCAGACCACCGGGCCGCCCCGCCCTCAGGGCTCTGGGCTCCAGGGCGGGTCCTGCCCCCCCCCCACTTCCACAGCTGGCGACAGGGACAGGGCTGGGCTGCTCCTCTGGCACCAGGGCAATGGAGGGAGGAGGGGCCCTCACCTTTTCCGCTCTGAGCCCAGCAGGCAGTAAATTCCACCCTGTGCTGGGCAGAGCAGAGCCCCCAGGGTTGGGCCAGGCCAGAAGCGCAGCCTCCCTCTTGGAATCAGCAGGGCAGAGCCACCTTGCCCGCTCCCAACACTGCCCCTTCCCCAGTCCCTGCAGAGAGCATCCCCACCTTACAAGCACGTACCCACCCTCCGGTCTCAGGGAAACCCAAACCATCTCCTGTTCAGCTCCCTCTGGCCCACCAGGGTCGTCGCAGAGCCAGTCCCCAGCCCAGAGGAGTCCCAGGCCCGGAGCGTCCAGCTGTGGCTCCCCTGGCCTCACAGAGGAAATGCCGCAAAACCAGGTTTCCTCCCTGCAGGAAGCACCACCCAAGCCGCCCTCCACAGCACCCCCCAGGCCTGGCCCGACCACCGGCCTCCAGACAACCTGTGGACCACCGCCAGCTCCATCCCCTGCTTCTGACCAGTGACCCTTTCCCTCCTCCCTGATGCAGAGCTCCCCTTCCTGGCCTCACCCTGAGCCACTCACTTCCCTGCAGACAGGGCCAGAGGGTCTCAGTCCATCTGGCTCCCATCTGCCAGCAAAGCCGGGTCTCTGTCCCAGCACCCAGCACAGCTCTGCGCACGTCAGGCTCTCGTCCATGGATAGCTGGGAGCCGCTAGCCCCACACTCATCAGAAGGGATCTCCCCGTGCCGCCAGCTTCGGGCCGTGGGGAACACGGCTTCGGGGGACCCCAGCCTGGAGGCTTAGGTCTCCCTGTGCTTCCGGGCACCGGGTGGACCCTGCACACATAACAGCTCACGGCCGCATTCAGCCAGTCTGGCTGGCCTCACGAGGACAAGAAGCGTCAGGGGAGAGTGGCCTCACCCGGCAAGGTTCCAGGACCCCGTTCCAGGAAACCCAGGAGCCTGGCCCGTCGCTCCTTGCTGGGGAGGAGAGACCCTGGACACTCTCCCCAGACTGGAGATTCGAACTGGCCACTGGACAGAACGGCGTCTACGTGAGTGAGTGGGCCCCAGACCGATGCAAACACGCTCTGGGTGCTTGCACTGCCCGCTCCCTGTCGCGGACTCAGGCACAGGGCATGGCGTACCCCTGGTACTCCCAGAACCAGGCCGCTTCCTGGACACAAGACTGGCCGGGGGAGCATGGCCCTGCTGGGGAGGGAAAGAGCACAGAGAAGGCACGGTCCGGGAGCCGTGGCCACTCTCCCCACTCGAGGAGCTCCATGAAGGTGAGTGCATGCCCCACCCCTGGGGTAAGGTTGGCTGCAGGCAGGGCGGATTCTGGGAAGGCAGCAGGGAGGCCGCAGCCTCTGCTCTGGCCCTGGCCTGGCTGGGTGCTCGGCATGAGGCTGAACCGGCGGAACGTGGAGCTTCAAAGGGTTCTGCGCACCCGTCAGGTGCCCCTGGATGGAAGACACGCACCCCCGAGGAAACAGCCAGGGGCACGGACCCGGTGACATTATCTGCGACAGCGAGTGCTTCCAGGTTTCCTAGACACTTGGCACCAGACTGTAGGGTGGCCGTTAAAAATCAGGCTCCAGAAGAAAAGTCACGGGTTTGAAGGGATCGTAGGCGGCGTCCCAGCCCCAGGTAGGACTCCTCTGGGCGGGGCGCGGTGCCCGGGAGCACAGAGACCCCACGTGTGCAGAGCCTCCCAGCAGGTGCTCATGATGCTGATGGCAGATCCCGTCTCTTCTCCACGTTTTCTCGTATTTTCCAAAGCACCGCCTCTGAGCAAATTCTGCTTCTTGCTTTCATAGTCAGGAAATAAAGAAATACAAGCAAGATACCAACATAGAGCTGGTGGGGGGTCCCAGGGGGAGGCAGTGGATCTGAACACACTTTGAAGGTCCGCACATCCTGCTCCCGCCTTGTGGACAGCACTTGCTTCCCCTCCCCCAGCCTCACGGCTCAGAGGCTGCAACCGCTTCTCTGCCCAGGCTCAGTAGGGACACAGGCCTGCATGCGCACCCAGCCTCCCCGTCCTAGGCACCCGCGGGGACGGGAAGGCAGCAGGTCTGGTCAGCTCTGAGCCCAGCTGCACCTCAGCTGCCCCAGCCAAGCACCGGGGACGCCCAGAGAGGACCAGGGAGGACTGCTGTCTCAGCCCGAGACACCCGGCCACCTCCGGTCCCTTGGCCAGTAGGGTCCAACACTATGACCGCGTTCACCCTACAGCGTCCTGACCCTCTTGCTGACCCCCCAGGCTGGACCCCCTCTGGAAACCTTGCTGTGTGAGCTTGAGTGAGTGACTGAACGTCTCTGAGCATCAACACCTCAGCACAAGGCTGGCCCAGGCCCGAGCCTCAGGCTGGACGGGGCGCAGGGAAAGGAAGACGCTCCCCAGCTCGATGGTTCAGCATGCCGGGTGGGGCCGTGGAGTGGGGCAGCTCAAACCAGCCTCCCCGCCTGTGAGCCCTGGGGCTGCTCGCCCTCTGTTCTGCCCACAAAGCTCCGGCCGCTCCAGATGGCCCATCCTCGGAGACAGGGGCCTGCGCAGCCCGCTACCTGGGGCAGATCCTCCTGGTTCTCCCGCCGCACCCCCCTCTGTGCACCATGGGGAAAAAGGAAGCCACCGCTTGGACCACCCCCCCCCCAAAGACAAAAGACCTGCACAGCGGCCCCCTCCCCACCTGGCTGTAGGAGTCGCAGCCTCAGGGGCAGCCAGCCGGCTCAGCACCCCAGGGAAGCATCCAGGGCGACTCCCAAGAAGGCAGGTGTTCCCCGGGGTGCCCCCCCTCCAGCTCCTTCAGAGCAGCCCTTGGCCAGTCTCCTTTGCACGCACGCCATCTGGGGGCCATGGACGAACCTGGTGCTCCAGGCCCCTCACCTCCAGGAGGACAGACCCCAGCCTCCAAAGCCCCGGAGGGAGTGCCGGTCTGTGACCAGGTGGCCAGAGGAGCGCAGCACCCCCC
>NW_024425786.1:1204996-1273683 GCF_017311325.1 Ursus maritimus | reverse complement strand
CCCCCCCCCCCCGCCCGCGGCCCTGCCGGGCTTGCCCTTTGTGTCTGTCCAGCCCAATCCCACAGGCGGCTCTAACCCTGCCTGCCCGGCATCATGACCCCAGAGGCATCGAGAGGTGGCCGTCTGCACAGCCTGGTGCGTGTGCCATCGGAACCAGGGAGGAACCCAGACTAGGGAGCTCAGGTCTGCACTGTCCCCCAGAAGGGCCCTGTCGCCGCAGGCCTCCCAGAGCCTGTGCCTGGCACCCCCAGCCCTCATCACCCTCATCTTCAGAACACCAGAGAGCAGCTCACAGCCGTCTCCCCAACCCTTCACCTGCGGAACAGGACCCAGTCGCTCCAACTGCAACATGTGACCACGGACAGAGGACTAGGGTCAGCAATCTGCCGTGGGGGCGGCCGCTTTCTGGACACTGTCCCAGCCCTGGTCCACGCACCCAGCTCCAGCAGGAAGCAAGGTGCTCTCCTCCCGCCACGAGTGGGCTGAGGGGCTGAGGCCACACTCACTTCCTCACCAGGAGTTTGCACCCCATCGCGGACACGGTGGCTGGGGGTGGCACCGAGCCGGGTTATGGTGCTGCCTCCACACAGGCCACTGACCCAGGTCCCAAAGCCCAAGAGGCCAGGGCCCCAGAGCAGACCCCAGACACACACCTTCTGGGCACTGCTCTGACCCTCACTCTGGGACAGAGCTGGCATCAGCCAGGCAGGGGCTGTGGTCATGGGACCCAGACTTCCGTCAGTCCAAAGCCAGAAGGAGCCTCCCAGCTGCCAGGGAGGCAGAACCCGTAGCCACTGACTGTCCCCAAACAGCCTCCAGGACATGATGGCCCGCACCACAGACTTGGAGACTATCTCCAGGGCCCCAGGCCTCTCCTGCCTTCTTGCTGGAAAACCTCCCTTTGCTCAGTGGCGCTGCCCCAGGGAGCCTTCCAGAAGGACTTCCAGGGCTGGACTGAGCACCCCTACCCCAGCCCTTGGCCCAGAACCAAGCACAGGGCCTGTCTCATCTGCATCGGCACCCGCAAGCCACGCGTGGAGGGGGACACAGAGCGCAGGGAGCACCAGTGGGGGACAGAAAGCTTGAGGTGGGGACAGGCAAGGGACAGGGAGCACGGGAGGGGACAGCAGTCCGAGGGTGGAGCCCGTTCCTCCCTGTGGCCCCTGGCTCCCACTGCTTCCCCGCTCCTGCCTGGGCTCTGCGGCCTCTGCTCCAGCCACCCCGTCTGGGTGTCCATCCCACACTGAGCCGAGCAACAGCCCCGGAGCCTGGGCAGGGGGCTGTGGGCCTCTGAGAGGACGTGTCCCCTCAGCGGAGGAGACCTGCTGGGGCATGTCTGGGGAATGTGGGAGAACAAGACGGGTCCGGCCCCTTGGGGCACAGGGGCGCACAGAGCACACACGCAGCCCACTCCACACACACACGTGCACAGACCCTCATGGGCTGCGTGCCAACTCATGCCACGCACGCGCGCCCATGCGCACTTCCACCACCGCTACCCTGAGGGGCAACCCCTGAGCAAGCAGCAGAGAGCCTCAGGAGAGCAGGTCCTCATGTGCAAACACACCCACGTGTACCCACGTGTACGCACCGCCTCCCTGAGATGCAGGCCTGTCTCAGGCCTGCAGAGCCCTGCCGGCTGGGCCTCACCCCAACGGCCTCCCGCTTGGCTCTCTTCCCCCACCTCCCGGGACTGCCGAGTCAGGGTCCCACCAGCGGCCACATCTGCCCACGAGGAGCCAGAAGGAGCCGTGGGCCGCACCGGTGGGAGAGGCCGACCCGCTGCTGCTCAGAGCCAAGAGCAGGAGAGCCAGCGACACTCAGGGGCGATGGCACACAAGGTGGGTGCTGCAGGCCCCCCGGCTCCAGTCGCCCCAAGCTCGCACTCCCGAACCCCAAATCCCGAGCCGGGGGCTGGCAGGACCCCAGTCCTGAGGTAGCAGCTCCACCCTGGCCGGAGGGGCCTGAGCCCAGAGTGGGGACTCCGCCCACCATGCCGGATGCTCAGGACGTGGCAGCCAACTGCCCTGGGACCCCAGGGGATAGCCCCTCGCTTCTCCGAGAGCCTGGGCCCAGCCTGCAGGCTCACACCCAAGTGGTGTGTAATTCTTCCATGTGGGCAGATCGTCTCTGGCAGGGCCTGGAGCAAATTACACAGCAGGAGAGACACTGGAGCCCGTGTCTACAGGCGAGCCTGTGCTGCTGGGGAGGGCGGACACCCACCCTGCCCTCGGGCAGGGCTCTCACACCTGGCCAGGCTCGCCTGCACACCTATGCACCTGTGTGATTCCCAATGTTGTGAGCCGAAGTGCTGAGAACAAATATAAGGCAGTGGTTCCCTGGCTGCTTCCCGTGGCGGGACCTTATCCACCCACACACCTAAGATGTGAGCACTTCACGGCGTGCACGTGACGGTCCCATGCTTCTGAAGTTGGGAGAGGAGATAGCAGGCTCCAAACCAGCATTAGCCTATTCCCGAGACCACAGATGTCACAGGAAAGCACAGAGAGGACAGGCCCAGCGACGCCAAGAGCCCCCCCGGACGCAGAGCCCAGCTGTGCTGAGAACCCCCGAGCTGGCGCAGGATCCCAGGGGTCTGACTGCGATGGACAGAGCTGGCGGGAGAGCCGGCAGCCCTGAAGCTGTCTTCCTAAAAGGAAAGTCTGTTCCCTATGCCACCCCTTGCCCTGGCCCTTGAGGGGAGGCCACACCCAGGCTGCAGGGACTGGCCAAGTGACCTTGCTCCAGTCCCTGTCTCCCACCCCAGCCCCAGCCCTGGAGGAAGCCTGCATCGCCTTGGCCGGAAGCCACAGAGAGGCCCCTTGGACACACTTGAGCTGCCACAGTTCCTGTTCAGCTAGGGGGAAGCCAGGGAACGTGGGTGGGGCTACCCCAGCCCATCTTGGAAAAAGACCAGCAAAGACATGTCATCCTCGTGCACTGGGAACAGGGGCACACCAGTGCTCTTGGCATCGCGTGCTGGGCCCTCTGCCCACAGCGGCCCACCTGTTCCGGGGAAGCTCTTTCTCCCAGTGGGACAGCTGGACTCAGAGCCACATCCGTGTCTGACCAGAGGCCTCACTCACCCACAGGCAGAATATTGATGTTCAGGAAAGACTGTCCACTCTCCAGATGGGGCCCTGGGTCCTCTGGCGGGGGAGCCATCACGGAGGGGTGGAGGGCTCTCGGCGGTGGGGGCAGCAGGCGAGAGGCGGGGCTGGTCTGCGTCACCAGCTGGGGCCCGCGACCCGCGGGAGGCAGGAAGAAGGTGCTCCAAGGTCCCTCTGTTCCCGGGGCCCCTGGCGTCCCCCTCTGGAGTAGAGGCTGGGCCTATGTGTCATCACACACCTAGAGAGAGGGCAGGGCAGCGGGCGGGTGAGAACTGGCCGGCCATCCAGGCCAACACGGGGGTGGGATGGTGGGGGCGCTGCTGTAGGGCAGCCCGGCTCACCATCCCTAGAGATCAACAGCCCACCCAGGTGAGGGCCGGGCACCATAGCAACGGCTCCAGCACCAAAGTATGACCGTTGGTCGGTGCTGGGACTTTGCCACAGCTCCGTGAAGTTCAAACGCAAAACAGGCATCATTTCGCAGAAATCCGCCAGCACCTTCGGCTGGGAAGGAGGTGCTCGCCTGCTGCGGGCCACGGTGGGGGCCCCGGGGCACAGGAGCAGCCCGAGGACGCTGCCCCCTGCCCTTGCCACAGCCCCGGCTCCCACGGCACCGTCACCCCCAGCCCTGGGGTTCGGGCCCTGTCGGCCACCTGACAATCTGTCCTGAGGATTGAGCCACTTTGTTCTCCAAAACCCTGACAGGGTCCCAGGCTCTGCCCACCTCCTTGAGCTCCCCCGAGTCTCAGCCCCACCAGCCTCTGCTCAGGCTCTTCTCCTGCTTGGAACCCCCCCCCCATCCATCCAGCTCCTCCTCACACCCCTGGCTGGCTCCCTCCAGGGACTTCCTCCTCCCTGGGGGCCAGAGAGAGGCCGCCGAGGCCGAGGTGGGAGGCCACTGGGCCCAGGACAGAGCTTCCGGGCCTAGCCCTGGGTGGACATCGGGAGACCTGGGCCCTCCAGACACCCAGAGCCATGCTCTGCCCAAGTAGGAAGAATGACTGAAGGTGGGCAGGCCCAGACTCCCCGAGGCACCCCCCTCCCCAGGTCCCCGCGGGTCAGCCTTAGTGCATGACTCTCTTGAAGCCCAGGCCTCTGGGGCTCCCTGCAATCCCCCAGGAGTCTGTCCCTCCGTCATCCTGGCATACTCCAGCCCCCAGGCCTCCACCTGGCCTACCCCCTCCGAGAGCAGCGGCAGACCTAGGAGCTCGCCGGCCAGGTCTCTCTGGAGTCCTATGCCTCCGAAGAGCATGGGGAGAGCACCAGGCGGCCAAAGGCCAGGGCACCCAGGACTCATGGGTCCCCTCCAGCCCCCAACCAGGCTGTGCCCGCTACAGCCCTTCACAGACCCACCCTCTGCTCCCGGTCACCCCTCCTGACGCCCCGGCTCCAGGCTCACCGGCAGGTGTGGGGTCTCCCGGCCCAAGTTCCCCCGAGGCAGCCGGATCGCTGCAGCCCCTCGGCCGCGCAGCCCACGAGGCCAGCT
The DNA here is from genome assembly GCF_017311325.1 of Ursus maritimus. Lineage (NCBI taxonomy): Eukaryota > Metazoa > Chordata > Mammalia > Carnivora > Ursidae > Ursus > Ursus maritimus. The sequence goes on along the minus strand of NW_024425786.1, from coordinate 1,269,087 downwards.
CCTGCCACGGTCCCAGCCGGCGACTGCCGGGTTCCCGAGCAGGCACTGCGGCTTCCTGCTGCAATGGGAGCCCAGGATCCGTGCCTGGACACGTCTGTAAGCGCGGGCCGGGCGTGGGGCTCGGCGGGCCTGGCACGGTAGAAGCTAATTAGGCAACAGCGCCGCACCGCAAGCCGAGGCACGGCCGTGAAGGACCATGAGGTCAGCCGTTGGCATGAGCCCGCTGCACCTTGCCGTGTGAGCTGAGCCCCTCACCAGCAACCCCCGCCCCTTGAGCCATGCCAGGGCCCCTCGTGGTGCCCCTCACTTCCAGCCATGCTGGGCCCCCAACAGTCTAGGGGCAGCCGAGACAGCAGCCTTGTGGGGTGGGGGCTGCGGGTCGGGGGGCTGTCCGCAGCTGGGCCTGCTTCTCCTTGCAGGGCCCCAGGTGAGGACGGCCACCTCCTGTCTCAGGTGTTCAGCCTCTGCTCAGACCCCACCCAGATGCCAACGTCGAGTCCTGGGAACTGGCCACGCCTGCAGGCGAGCACTCGTGGATGACACTGTTCAGTGCCAGGCCGGGCCAGGTGTTGGGGACAGGGTGGAGAGGCCCCCTTGACCCCTGCCCCCCAGTGCCAGCCTGTTTAATCAGGACATACAGCCCAGGCCCAGACAGGCGGGAGGGTGGCCCAGCCCGAGCCTGAGTGCCAAGGGAGTGATGCGCACACCCGGACGGGCAGGCCCGCCCCCACAGAATGCCCCCCCACCAAGCCCCCAGAGGACAATGTGGTCGTCATCAGTCCGTGTCAGTCCGTGGTGCCCCGCCCACCCTCGCTGCCCTTGCCCATAGGGAGGGCTGGCGCGTCCTCCCACGGGCTTCCTCCCCCTGCTGGCTCCGATGGGCGCCCCCTTGCTGTGTTCTGCAGAGCGGCTGGCTCCCTCCAGGAGTGCCGAGGGGCCCACCACAAGCCCCAGCCTGCCCCCAGTCTTGTCCTCCCGCCTCACCCCTCTGCCCACCCCCACCGGTGTCAGCACCCGGCAGCAGGGCTGCCTCTCCACTGGCATCTGCTGGCTGGGAACGACCCCCAGGGGTGGGGGGGCCAGGCAGGACACATCTGTACGGCTGGGGACGCAGCGCTCTGCTCCAGAGAGAACACCCCCCAGGCCCCCAAGGGCGGGGGGAAGAGGTTCGCAGCAGCCCCGTCCAGAGGGGGGACGCACAAGAAGAACGAGACACTGCATGAGAACTGCAGGAACAAGAGACCGGAGTGGGGCCCTGCTTCCCGAAGTGCAGCCCACGGGGACCCCCGGGGACCCCAGAACCTCCAGAATGGGGCCCGTGGTCTGCTGTGTTTGCATGATAATCGTCTTCTTCCCTGTTCCCACGTTAGCACAACCGTGGACCATGCTCCACACGGATCAGGAACAACTGCAAGCGGCGCTGGGTCGTTCCTTCCGCCACCTCTGCTGCGGTGGCCACGGGGTGCTCCAGGAGGAGGCGCTCCGGGGGCGGTGGCCAGCTGGGGCGCGCAGCGGCGTTTGCTGGAAAGAACAACTCCAGCTTGCGCTGCGTGGCTCGGGTGCCCGTAACATCTGGCAGCCGTTCTCTCAAAACCGGATAAAGCAAGCCCGCCGCCTAAAAAGCAGAGTGGTGGGATCTCCTGCCAATGACAACATTCAAGCTGGAGTAAAAATGAGCATTTTGGAGAACACGGAGCCACCACTGCGAGTCTGATGGCTCCCAAGTGTTGGAAGGCTTTTCCTCACGACAGCGTGGCGACGCTCGTGACAGAGAATCCAACGTGTCAACGTTGGGGACCTCCACGCCCCCAACCGGCCGGCCGGTGGTCTCCAGCCCGACCCGTGCTCGGGGAGAGACGCACTACAGGGAACACAGGCTGCCGGGGCCGGGCGAGCAGAACCGCACGCGGCCGCCGGGCTCCACTCTGCCCCCCACTCCCTCCGGGCTTGGCTGTGGCAGCCTTGACAACCGCGTGCTGCTGTGCGCAGCGGGGGGGCTCCTTCGCGAGCGTCCCCCCCACCCCCGACAGTGCGTGCGGTGGCCACGGTGCAGCAGCAGATCCAGAGCCCGGCCCCCTCCTCTGGCCCCGCACCACGGAGACCTGCAACAACGCACAGCACCACCACCCCCCTCACTGGATTTGGTTTGGGGGGCAAAAGATTATTTCTCATCAAATGTTATTTATATTCATGTAAGTTGGTGCGGCCACTATGGAAAATAGTACGGTAGTCCCTCAAAAATTATAAACAGAGCTACCATATGAGCCAGTAATTCCACTGCTCGGTGTTTACCCAAAGATACAAAAACACTAACCGACAAGATGTAAGCACCCCGATGTTTACCACAGCATTATTTACGGAAGCCAAGACACGGAAGCAGCTCAGGAGCCCGTCGATAGATGAAGACGCGGTCTACGCACCGTGGAATATTACTCGGCCGTCAAAAAGAGCAAGTTTGCCATCTGCAACGACGTGGACGGAACTAGAGGCTATTATGCTGAGTGAAATCAGTCCGTCAGAGAAAGACAAACACCGCATGATCTCATACACCTGTGGGACCTAAAACAGAGCAAAGGAGCTAAGACACAGACTCTCGGATACAGAGAACGCGCTGGGGGTCTCCTGAGGGGAGGCAGGTGGGGGGATGGAGAGATAAGTCCCGGGATGGAAAGGACAGCGTGGGGAATACAGTCAGCAAGACGCAATTACGTCATCGTGCTGGGGGCGGCGTGACGCGCAGGACGGCGAGTGCACCTGAAACTAACAGAACACCACACCTCAACGCCACCCCGACAAAAAATGAGGAATATTCTTTATATTCACACGTAATCCGTTGGTTTTTATTTAGTGAGACTGCATCAACAAGAGTGTTTTAAGTGATTAGTTTTCATGTCTAACGTAGTAAGTATCAGCTAATGCTAATAACCAGGAACGTCCTGGTCAAGATTTATCAACCTGCTCCCTGGGGGTAAAAGCCTTGATGGGTGCTGTTTGCCAATTTCCATGGAAATACGCCCGTGGCAGCCAATTTCCAGCTGGGAGGAAACGCGGTCACACCCCATCCCCCCGGGACTTCCGTGGGGCAGATGGCACAGGCTCCGCGGTGTCAAGATAAGGATGCAGATAACAGCATGGTGACTGATCAAGAGGCGACAAGTGTGACTGTTCATTACCTTGCTTTTTTTATAATTTATATGTTTTACATAATTTAATTAGTTTAATTTGATTTTAATAACGGCCGTGTGTCACAACCAGCTCTCGGAATTCCTGGAGACCTCCCAGCCGGCTCGCGAGCCCACGCGCACGGCTCAGTCACCGCTGCACAAAACACTCCGGGGTCCCCAAGAAATTGCTCAGATTGGAAACGGGTCCGTTTCCTGATTTTTTAAAATTGCGGCAAAACAACACTATCCATGCTGAGAAATACCAAAGACAAAAGATGCACCGCGAACACCCTCCAGGGCGCATCTCGGCCGGACCAGACGGGCAAATGGCGATCCATTTGTCGCGAGGAGTGGTCCCTGCGGCTCTCTGCGCTTGAGGACTCCTGAGGAAGTGGGGGTCTCACGGTCAGAACGCGGTTCGAAACCACAGCCCGGAAGCTTCTCTCTGAGCCTTGGTTTCCTCATCCGTAAAGTGGGTGCTGAGTACCCTCTCCCCTGCAGGAGACAGCAGATGTGGTGTCCACGAGCTGGGGGTCCAGAGAAGCCCAGCCTGGAAGGCAGGCACAGGCCACTCCCAGTCTTCACGCCCTGGGACCCCCGCGCCTGAGGACGCCTTCCCGTGCTTTTACCAGGAGGACACCCCATGGGGGCAGGGCACAAAGAACTGGGTTTCCACCCCACAAACGGAGATAGGCCTGGGAAGCCCCCACACCCACCAACAGACCGGAGGCTCCCTGCCCCTGCCTGAACCCCATCTTCTCCACTTGAAAGTGCCACTCGGGGCCCGACAGGCAGCTCCAGGGGGGGATGTAAGGGGGTTCTCCACCCCATAGCATGGGAGGGGGTGGTTAAAATGGAATCCTACAGCCTAGGGCCCGTGAGGGACAGCAGAGACCCTGCCTCGAATGCCTCCATCCGACAGCTCCCCGCAGCGCAAAAGAGATGCTGGTCTTTGGGGTGGAGGCTGGAGTCTGCTGACAGCGAGAGGTAAGTCAAGGCTTGGGGCAGGAGGAGGGAGGAGGCGGCCCAGGGCATGTCCCCGCACCCCTGCGTCCTTAGCCCGGCACTCACTGAGCTCCTGACCCATGGCCAGAGACCCTGAGACAGCACCGTACCCACCAGCCAAGCGGCCGCAAAGCTGCAGAGCGGAGGAGGGTGCAAAGGGGCTCAGAGGGGCCCAGGGGCCGGCCATGCCCCGGCTTCGGCCGTGAGCAGGACCCTCTGCAGAGGGGGACACTTGAGGCAGAAGCGACAGTGTGTGCAAAGGCTGTGCGGCAGGAAGGGCCCTCTGATCCACGGCCTGGGGCTGGTGCGGAGCCCCAGGTCCCAGCGCGACTGAACTGGGCCTGAAGCCCCTGGCGTCCTCCAAGGATTAGCCTGCGCAGCTGAAGGAGCTCATCTCTCGGCGGAGGGCCCGCCACCGCTGGGGGCAGCTGTCCCTGCTCCTCCTCACTGTCCTCACACCCCCGTGGGGCAGGCCGTGGCCTCCCACGCCCGGCTGCTAGGGGGAGGGGCACAGATCAGAAGTCTCCTCTCCCTCTGCTGGCAGCTTCACCGTGAGCGTCCGTGACTGCAGGCCCACCAACGGCACACCCAGGACCCACGCGACCTGGGGTGGCCGGCTGGGCAGGCGCGTGGAAGCAGGCAGCCAGAGCAGACTGACAGGGAGACAGAGGGGGTCCCTCGGGTCCCACGAGGGAGGAGGGCCACGGAGGCCCACAGGCCTGGGAGGCCTGGGCCTGGTGCGGTGGGGGTGGAAAGGAGAGGAAGCGGGGTAGGAAGCGTATCCTCTTGAGAAGTGTTATGCTCGCAGGTGGGTGCACGGCCGGGGGCAGGGAGAGAGGACTGTCCTTGGAGCCACCACTGAGGGATGGGGAGCAGACACTGGGGGGGCCTTGGACAGCAAGGATGCCAGCATGGTGAGGGGTGTCGGGCCCAGGGTGGGGGTGTCCTCTAACTGGACGTGGGGGTTCAGGGGTGCTGGGGACCATGATGCATGGCGGCCCGGGTAAGGCTGAGTTGGGAATAACAGGGGTCAGGGGGCTTTCAGCCCAGGAGAGGGGGTGGCTGGGACAGGTCATGGGCACGGGAGTGGCTGCGATTTAAAAAAAAGGCAGTGGGACATTACTCACCCCATTTTGCACCAGGGGCAGGGGTGGGGGGAAACAGGCTCCAGGCGGGGAAATGCCCCACTAGAGGCTGGGAGCCACCTTGGCCATCCCTTGCCGCATCCCGTGCTCTGTGCTCCCCTCTGGTGCCCATGTTATCGAGGCGCTGGGGACTTGCCCAAGGCTTCCGGCCCTGCCCACAGGGTTCTAGGACAACCCAGGGGACAGGGCCGGAAGCTTGCACCCAGGCCCACCTTCGCCCATAGTCCACAGACCTGTCCTCCACCTCCAGCCTGCTCCCAGAATCCAAGGCCTCGGAGACTAAGGACAAAAGGCGAGCCCACTGGCCTGGTCTCCCCAAATGCCTCTTCCAACTGCCTGAGCCCCTGGATGAGCTACCCCCCCCCCCCCGCCCTGGTGATCCCAGGCAGGTGCCCAGGGCCAAGCAAGGCTGGAGGAGCTGCGCACATGCCCACTGCCCCCACCCCTGTGGATGGCCTGGGGACACAGCTGAGCTATCCCACAGGCACAAGAGGACACCTGGGCCACTGTCTCCAGTGGAGACTGCGTGAGGGGACACCTCCTAAAGTCCTGCCTGCCAGGCTCCCCTCACCCGACGGCACCCCAGGCCGTCTGCTGGGGCCACAGAGCAAGGGGGAAGGAGGGGCCGGGGCAAGGTTGCAAGGACCCTGCCAGCCCCCAGGCCAGGAGCGGCTGTTTGGGGGCACCCCTTCCTGCCCTCGGCCCCAAAACGAGAGGTCATTTGTTCCTTTCTTTGTTCAGGAAAACTTCTGAAGCCCCTCCTAGAACCAGGGACAGTGCAGTGATCCATCAGAAGTGCCACACTTACCCGGCTCACGTTTTAAGGAAGCAGGCAGCAGACCACTTCCCCCGATCATAAAGGACTGTGAAGGGGGATCACGCCTGTGTAGGCACGTGGAGCAGGGAGACTGGAGGGACAGTCCTGGACGAGATGGTACCTGGAGGTACCCTCTGGGCAGGGGCAGCGTTCACCTAACAGGGCACCCGTGTTCCTGCAACCCCACTTTCAAGGTGCCCGTAAAATCCATGGGGCCTCCAGTGCCAAGGTCAGACCTACAACCCTCTCCTCCAGGGACTGGGGCCTCTGAAGGCTCTGGAGCCAAGATAAGACGGTTCGGTGCTGCAGGGGTGGTGAGGCAGGGACCAGGGGCTGACCTGTAAGCGTGCTCAGCCCCGCCACACGCCCAGAACCGCCAAATCCAGCGGGGGCATGCCCCTCGTCAGGTCCCCACTCGGCCCTGGCCTTTGGTGACACGTGTTGGTAGGTCACACCTGTTTGTCGGTTTATAGCCAATAAACGGGCCCCAACAATGAGTGTGCAGAGGGGCGGGAATACCCAGAGCCTTTGGCTGGAGACCTCAGCCCCTGCCCACTGGCCTCTCCTCGCACAGGAGAGCCCCAGGGCACACTCAGGCCGCTGGCAGGAGCCCCTGTCCCACACGCAGGAGACCTCACAGGCCTTGTCACTTCCAGACTCTCACATCTAAGACCGGGTAGGTCATGGGCCTTCAATAGCCTCAGTTCTTCAACCCTGAAGCTACAATAACCCCTCCGCCTCTTTCTGGCTCACCGGAGCGCACCCCGAGCGGGGCGGAGGAGAGGGAGGAGCTATTGCCCTTGGCAGCTGCCGACGTCAGTAGGTTGGAACAGATCTCCAGATCCCACGCTCAGAAAGCAACAGACGCAGCACCGCAGCCAATCGTGGTGCTCCCAGAGCCCTGACCTGGAGGAGACAGGGGCAGGGTGGGTCCCCAGGAGCACCTGTCCTACCGGCGTCACCCGCCCACGCAGTCCCTCCCCCTACCGCAGGCCAGCACCTGCTCTGCAAACAGAGCAGGGACAGGTCAGCAGTGCCCCCCAGACTGACCTCCCCGGCACAGGCACCAACAAACCCCTGCTCTGCCAGCGGAGGCTTTTACCACCTGCTGTCCGCACTTCCCAGGACCCCGAGCCCACTCAGCCGCCCAGAGTCCATGCCTGCCAGCACTGTGCACGTGTCCTGTGGCTCTCAGAGCCCTGAGAGGTGAGTGTCTCTACAGCCTTTCACCACAGAAGAGGAAACCAAGGCCCAGGAGAGGTGGAGACCTGTCCAGGGTCGCATCACTGTGCAGACGCGGCAGCCCCATCCCCCGCTCGCCACAACAAAGAGGCTGCTAGGAGGACAGTGGCACCCCAGGAGAGTCTCCAAAGAGCCTCCAGCACTCAGTCCCTCAAAAGTGGCCACCTGCCCACAGCCCCACCTAGGACATGGCCCCAGGACAGGGCCTGACCTCCCAGCACCCCGGGATGGAGGCCACTCCCCTGGCCGGAGTGAGAGGAGTGCACGGGTGACTGGTGCCGCTCTCAACACCCTGCCCGGCCCGTGGGCTGGCTGAGGCTTCCCTCTCGGGCTCTCCCTGGTCCATGGGTCTTCACTCTTCTGGGCACCCCACCCTGCAGGGGCCTGGCCTTCCCCCTGCCTCCCTTTCTTTCTCCCTCCAGCACCACAAGAGGCCGAGAGGATGACCCCCCCTTGTCCGGATAGAGCCCTCCATCTCTTTCTGCCAGTGCAAAGCCTCTTCGTCCAGGAAGCCCTCCTGAATTGTCTCTTCCTTGGGCCCTTAGTGTCATACCAACCAGCTCAGCCCAGGATGATGGCCACATCTACACGGAGACCCCACCCCCGCCCAGCAACAGGAAAAACCATTAGGGTACAAATGTGGGACCAGACAGACCTGGGGTTCACCTGGTGCCTGCTTTAACCAAAGAACAGCCTCTTTGAGCTTTGATCTCTTAGCTCTGCCACATGATGGTAACCCCTTCCTCAGCCCCCAAGTTTGGATTCCTGCTGTGGCTCCTGTGAAACCCTGACCATGGCCCCAAGCCCCCAGAGCGCCAGGCTGGCTCTGCTCCTGCCAGACGCACAGGTCTGCCAGGAAAATCCTATCCCTGACCAGCACAAGGACACGCTGGTCCCCAGCCACCCACCTGCGCCCTGGAATCACGGACATCACCTCCCAGACAAGCCCAAGCCCCAAGCCCAGTCTCTGCACTCCGGCCCCTTGTCCTGACCCCATCTAACAAGCCCCCCCCCACTGGGCACTGCTATGGGACCACCCCTTGGCTGAGGAGGCCTCTGCTCAGGGGGCTGGCGGGAGTCCCAGTGTGTGCAGCCCTGGCTCCGTTCTGGAGGTGCTGCCCATCTGCACCCAGGACTCCCCTCCTCTCCCCAGCTGCCCCCAGCCCCTGCCCACCCCATGGCTACCCCATGGCCGCTGCACACCCATGCCAGCCGGTACAGTGAGGTGCATTCCTGGGCCGCCAAGCCCTCCAGGCAGCCACAGCGTTGAGGAACCTGTTCTCCAGGTTTGTCCAGAAGCCACTCCCCACAAAAGGCAGCAGTGCCCACCTCTGCTCTGCACCCCCAGGGCACCTGCCCCATCGGGGTCCCGGGCCCAGCACCAAAGCATGTGGCGTCTGGACACACACGCAGCCTTCTCCAGCTTCCCGTGTCCCCCAACCTCCTGCCCCCTGGGTTGGCATCTCTGCCTGGGAATCCCCACTCCCAGTCCCAGGACAGGGGTGCACCCCACCCGGCATCTGACAGGAGGACCCTGAGCCCTGGGGATTGGGGGAGGGAGTCACATGCTGAGACCACCTTAGTGAGAACAGGGGCAACAAGCTGACCCACACTGTTGTTCTTTCTTCTCTCCTCCCGGCACTGCTTTCCTGAGCACCGATGTGTGCCAGGCTTAGTGGTACAGCGGCCACCCAAGCAGGAAGGCTGTGCCCGGTGAAGCCGGCCTCCCTGGTGGAGCAGAGGGACACAGACAAGCTGGCAGCTGACCGCTGGCTTCCCCAGTAGGCTGCTGGGTGGTGCTGGGTGGAGGTGGGAGATGAGGCAGGGACCCGGGGCTGAGGTATGCAGCAGGCCTCAGTGAGGGGCCAGAGCAGGAATCCCAAGGAGGGACATGGGACACTGTGTGCTGATAGTCACACTCCTGCTCCAAGGGTGGCCTGTGATCCAGGTGACTCATGCGCTGCCATGGTAGGCTCCTTAAATAAACACCAGCTAATTCTATCAGCATTCCCATTTCACAGAGCTGAAAACAGAGGTCTGGGGGTTACAGCAGAATGTATGTGAGAGGTCTCTGTGGGTGACCAAGGACCTGCTGAAGTCACAGCTGGTGAGGTCAGACACCAGCCCGGCAGTGCTCCTGGTCAGCATGGCCAGTGGCTTGGCCTCATTGCATGCAGGAAATAGCACACTCAGTTTAAAAATGGAGCAACTCCTTACCGTATGCCAAGCCCGAGGACGGCAGCCCCACACCAGGGCTGGACTCCAGCCGGCCACCTCAAGCCTGGCGCAGGTCCACAGGGCCCTCTACCCTTCTGCCAGAGGAGATCAGACTCACTCTGCCACCTCTTGAATTCTGATGCAGATTCACACTTTGGGGTGAAACTCACTCCCTAATCCCCTAAAATTCTACCCACTGACCTGGTAGAGCAGATGGGCCGACCGCGCCACCTGCTGGCGATTCTGCAATCTGATTCCAACCTGAAGTCCTCAGGGAAGACCTGCCGCAGCACCAAGGGTTGGAAACGGAGTCTGAACCCGGGTGGCCCCAGGTCCCACCTGCTCAGAACACACACCTGGTCACATCACTTCTGGCCTTGCCCTGCTCAGGCATGAGGTTCGGCAGGACAACTGCCGGGAAGGTGTGGTGCTGAGCAGGCGGGTGGGACCGGCCAGTGAGGGAAGGGAGCCTCCACCAAAGCCGACTGGGTGCCGGTGGACCCTGAGTCTGTCTGTGCAAACGCACAGGCCAGGGTGTCTTTGGGACCAGGAAGGAGCTGAGTGTTTCAGACTGGTAAACGCAGTTGACCAGAAATTTGTGAAGGCCTCAGTCTTCCACCTGCCCACCCCCCCTCCCCGCCCACTCTCCCACTGAAGGGTCCCCCCTGGGCTGCCCAGTGAAGCTTCAGGCAGCCTCTGTCTCCACGAATCAGGGACAGGGGCAGGGGCTTGGCTCCAAAAGGGCATGGGGGCTCCAGTAGCAAGAGGGACTCCGGGAACCACCGTGCCTTCCCTCTAGGAGGGGCCTGCCCACAGCTGGGGACCCACCAGTGAGCTCTGAGCCAGTCTCCACAGCCACGCTGCAGCCTGGCTGCTTGTCAGTGGGCTGTGCTCCTGCAGAGGGGAGCAGAGGGGAGGCCAAGCGCTGCAGCCTGTCCCGCCCGATGCCCTCCTGGGCAAGGTCGGTACAGGCTCCGGGGCTCCTCAGCCCTGTAGTGCCAAAAGGACAAGGGGCTTCTCCTCCCCAGCCAGCCAGGCCTGGTGCCACTCAGGTCGGTCTGGGGCGCCCCCTGCCCTCCCTTGGCCAGGCAGCAGGTGGGGCACAGACGCGCTGCAGGTCCCCACCCTTCCTCCCACCTCCCTCTCCCCTGCCCCTCCCCACGCAGCTCAAGTCCAGCTGTGGCCTGTGGCTGGGCACTTGGGCTCTCCCAGCGCTGGCCTTCTGCTGTGTGGCCTCCCTTGACCCCTCTTCTGTGAGCAGGGCAGCTGAGAGGGGTCAAGGGTTGGCACTTGCAGAGCCCAGCGCAGGGCAGCCCGCTGGATGAGGAGCGGCGCCTGTCTTGTCGTCGTCACCGTGGATCCCGAGCCCTGCTCACCACCAACCCGCCACATCAGCTTTCGAAGCCGGAAACCCCATCAAGTCCTCTCCGCCCCGGAATCAGGCCCCAGCCCGCACCTACACCCTCGAGTCCCGACTCCGCCCCCGACCCCTCGCGGCCCCGCCCCTGGGCCCGCCCCTGGCCCGCACGGCTCCGCCCCCTGCCCCGGGCCCTGCCCGCGCCCACGTCGCCCCTCACCCCTCGCGGCTCCGCCCCCGGACCCCGCCCCCTCCCCTGCCCGCGTTCACGTTGCCCCCTCCCAACGCCTGCACGGCTCCGCCCCGCGCGGGTACCCGTCAGCCACGCCCCCGCGTCAGGACGTACAAGGTCTGCGTCGCACGCTGGCGTCATCAAGTACCGCCTGCGTAGGCGTGGCCAGGCGGGTCCCCGGCCCCCGCGAGCTGCGGACATGGCCCTCGCGGCCGCCGGTCCCGCGGAGGTAGTTCGCGCGGCGCAGAAGGACGACTACTACCGCGGCGGGCTGCGGAGCGCGGCGGGCGGCGCCCTGCATAGCTTGGCGGGTGAGCCCGGGCCTGCGGCGGGGGAGGGGGGGGGCCCCAGCGTGTGTCCGGGCGGCGGGTGAGGACAGCGGGGCTGGGGGCGCAGCGCGGAGGTGTGAGCGGGAGAAACGGCTTGTGGTTACGTGACACCTCAACTTCTTTTGTGCCAAGTAACGTTCTCGGTGCTTCACAAACGCCGCCTGTTTAATTCTCAAAACGTTCCCAGGTAGGACTCCGTTCGTGTACCCCGTTTTACGGAGGGACTCGGGGTTCCGTAGACGCATTTAACTTGTTCGAGATCACAACAAGCTACGCGGCGGGTGGGTTTGATGCCGGACGGCAGTCTCGGCTTAGGTTCTTAGTCACCGTCCTATCCTCCTTGCCCTTGTGGCCCTTCTGGGGTCCAGAGCAGTTACCCAGGCAGGCCCTGAAGAGGGGCATGGCTGCAGGTGGGGAGCTTGTCCGGAGACTCTCAGACAAGGCGGGAAACATGGAGCAGCAGGGAGGCCAGGACCGAGAGAAGAGTGTGGTTTAGGACGGTGTCAGCCTGCTGGAGGGGTGGCTGGACCTTGGCAGCCCGAGGAGCCAAGGAAGAATTTGACCCTTACCACCCCGCTCCTGCTCCCTTTTCTCTCAGGTGCAAAGAGGTGGCTGAAGTGCAGGAGAGAGGTGGAGCTGCTGTCCGATGTCGCCTACTTTGGCCTCACCACATTTGCAGGTAGCAGTCCTGGTGGGACCTTGAGACCAGGGGACCCACAACACACCAAGCCCGGAGGTGGGGTTGGGGGTGCTGCCAGCAGAGTGAGAAGCTCCTGGAGGTGCTTCCCAGTGTCCCTGGAGCTGGCCCAGATGCAGTCTCAGGGTAGGAGGGGACCCTGGGGCCCTCCCCTGGAGGAGAGGCCAGGCCCCAGCTGGAGCCTCTGAAACTTCCAGGGTCACATCTGTGCCCTCCTCTCTTCCTTTTTGTGTTGCTGGGGACCTTTATCCTCGACTTTGCCCAGAGTGTCATTGGAACTGTTTCTCTATGGCTGAGTTCTGTGGCTCGACGGGGTCCTGGCACTAAGCCCTGTCACAGGGCAAGGTCAGAGGGTCCCCAGTGGAGCATCATCCTTCAGAAGAAAGGCAGGGACCTGACAGCAAGATCCAGTACAGGGAAAAAGAAAAGGATGGCAGGCCCCTGCCTCAGTTTCTCACGTGGGTCACGCCCACGCCCTCACCTGGCAGGCTACCAGACCCTTGGGGAGGAGTATGTTGGCGTTATCCAGGTGGACCCATCCCGGAGCAGAGTGCCCTCAAGGCTGCGCCGTGGCGTGCTGGTTACGCTGCACACCATCCTGCCCTACCTGCTGGACAAGGCCCTGCTGCACCTGGAGCTCGAGCTGCAGGCCGATGCCGATGGTGCCAGGCCCTCGCAGGGCAGCCTGGCACTGGGCGGGCGTGGCCGGTCGGGAGCGAGGCACTGGGTGCACCGGCACGTGGCCACCCTGACAGAGCAGCAGAAGAGGACGCTCCTGCGGGCCGTGTCGGTGCTCAGGCAGGGCCTCGGCTGCCTCCAGCGGCTGCATGTTGCCTGGTTCTACATCCGCGGCGCCTTCTACCACCTGGCCAAGAGGCTCACAGGAGTCACTTACGTAAGTCGCTGTCCGGACTCGCTCGACTCTGGCTGCTGTGTGTTCAGCTTCTGGCGGCTAGCGTGGTCACAGGGCTAGAGCCAGGACCCTCTGCTGAAGAACAGGAGTTTTAGTGCATCGCATTTGCTAAAGACCCTAGAAAGTCAACCCTAGGGGTGAGGCACGTCTGCCTCCCTGCAGCCAGCGCTTGCAAGCCACCCTGCCGTTTACTCTGAGAGCCCACCTGAGGCTCCAGGCCCCGGCCCACGCCCGCTCCTTCCCAGCTGCCCTGCCAGAGGCTCAGGTGTAGCAGTGCCCCCTGTCACTGCCAGGACCTTCCTTGGTCTGAGCTTGCCGAGCAGTCCCACCTTTCATCCTGTCTCTCGCCTGGTTCCTTTGCTTCCAGATTCACCCAGAGTCTCAACTCAGGCTCCTGATCACCCCCTTCCTCACCTCGCTTGGCAGCACTGTCCTGAGCACCTGCCTCTCTCCTCTCTAGCCTCAGCCCTCAGTGTGCGCACTCGCGAGAGCTGACGGCTCGCCCCCAGCGTTAGCTAGGGTGTGTGCTGAGCTGCCATAGCAAGGAGGCTGGAAACAGCCTCAACCCAGAGAGCTTTTGCTCTCCTGGGGCCTTCTCTGCATGGGCACATGGGGCCAGGTTGGGGGGCTCCCAGCTGAGGGGAGGGAGACCAGAAGTGGAGGGCAACTGACTTTCCCTTCAGGAGTGTGGCCTGAAGTTGGGCACATTGCTAGCTGCAGTGTCACCTGGATGGTCTCAAGTCACTGGGGGAGCCAGTTTGTCCTAAAAGCCAGGAGCTTCTCTGTTCATGTGGTAGAGAAGCTGGTTAACAGTGTGTGCCTGTGGGGCTTCCCCCCCCACCCCCTGGGCTGTTTTTCTCAGGATTCTTTGCCCGTACCTTTTCTGACATATGGGTCCCCCGATGTACCCCCACCCCCCAAACCCTCGCCTGCAGCCAGAGTGACTGTCTTCATCGCCCTCACTCGGCACTCACTCAGTCCCCTCGGCAGTGAGGTCCCCAGCTGTCCAGCAGCAGCCCCCGCCTGGGGCTCGGACCTTGCAAGGTGCTCCCGCCCTCCTCACTCGGCAAAGAGGCCCCACGATCACTCTGTCCCCCACCTTGCGCCAGGAGGGCAGGTTGTGGCCTCATTCGATAGGGCACTCTACCCCCAGCGGGAGGCCTGGCCCCCAAGCTGCTCAGTGTGTTGTGCCAACTGATCACGTGACTGTCCTTGGGGTCCTTGACAGCTTCGCATCCACTCCCCAGCCACGGAGGACCTGAGGGCTCGAGAAAGCTACAGGCTGCTGGGACTCATCTCCCTGCTACACCTGGCCCTGTCCGTGGGCCTGCAGCTGTACGGCTTCCAGCAGAGGCAGCGCGCCCGGCGGGAGTGGAAGCTGCACCGCAGCCTGTCTCACCGCAGGTGTGGGGGTGGTGGGAGGGCACAGTTCGGCTGCGCCAGCCTAGGGAGTGGGGGCAGGGACTGGGGGCTGACCAGCCCTGTGCGCAGCACTGCTGCCGTGGTTCTGAGCAGGCATTGCCAGGACTCTTGACGTTAAATGTTGGCGTCTCCCTGCCCTGCCCCCAGGAGCCACATGGAAGAGAAAGCCATTTCCAGGAACTCCACGTGTACGCTGTGCCTGGAGGAACGGAGACACTCCACGGCCACGCCATGCGGCCACTTGTTCTGCTGGGAGTGCATCACCCAGTGGTGCGACACCAAGGTGGGTGTGCCCAGGGTCAGCAGCTGTGATTCCTGAGTGCAGGTTCCACGAGCAGGTGCACAGGCCAGCCCAGGGGTGCCCAGGAACCAACAAGCCTTTCCCAGACGTATCTCAGGAGGGGATGGAAGGGTGGGCATCCTTCTAAAGCTCCCAGATGCACCGCATTGGGACATACATGGAGTCGGGGCTACAGTTGTGCACCCAGAGGTGCTGCTGGGAGTTGGGGACAGCAGCCGGGCCGTGAGGTGCCATTCCTGGAGTTCTCCCCCCACCCCACCCCCGCCGCTGCTTGGAAGCCCGGCTGGCCTGCACACAGAGCCCTCCAGCTAGACAGATGCCCCACCACGAGCACCTGCACGGGAGCCCTCAGGATGTACAGCCACCTGCCCAGCCTTTCGAGACCTCAGGGTGGTGCCTGTGGCCAGAGCAGAGGACACCACTCATCTCTTCCCTCCATGCTGACTCCAGGGAGGGGTGGGGTTCCTGGGCCCCCTCCAGCCCTGCCATGCAGGCTCAGCCCAAATCCAGCCTTCACAGGGCTGAGGGTGGGGAGGGCCGCAGAGGTGAGGTAGATAAACGAGGAGCAGGATGTGCATCTCACAGTTCAAACGCCCCGTTCTCTTTCTTACCTGAGGACATTCACCTCCAGCGGTTGGTCAAGGGGTATTTCTCAGAGCCTGTGTCCGGGGTTCACAGTGGCCGTGGCTTCAGAGCCTGGTGGCAGCTGATTCAAAATCAACACCTGTGAAACGTCTGTACCGCATGGGTCCCAGTGGAGCGTCAGTCTCCACTTTGGGCCCCTGCTCCCCATTTTGAGGGATTTCCTCAAGAACACAGGTGCCGGCTCCTATAAGCGGCTGGCCCCAGGCAGGAACACCTAGTGGGAGATCAGCTGACCTTCCTGGGGAGAGTCCAACCTGTCCTCAGGGGCGGGGCTGCTGGGACTGAGCCAGACAGGACACCGTGTGCTCCTCTCAACACAACCCTCCGTAGCGGCCAGGAACGCCCGTCGCCAGCCCAGTCACCACGTGGACAGACGGGCCGCCTCCCTGGCCTGGCCACTGCTCCCGGCTCCCCTCCCCCGCTCCTCCAGGGTTAAGGCCTTCCCTTCAAGTTTGTGTCTTCTGAAAAAAGTGTTTTGAAATGGTCTTCATTTGAAGTTAATAGAGACATGTGCATCGCTCACGTGTACAATGCAGATGCCAGTGTGGGAGGGCCTGCGGGAGTCTTTCAGGGGCCCATGGGGGGCACTGTGCTGGCCACAGCCTACGTGACCCTCCTTCCCCCTGCAGACGGAGTGCCCTCTCTGCAGGGAGAAGTTCCCTCCCCAGAAGCTCGTGTACCTGCGGCACTATCACTAACCTGACCGAGGACAGAGGAGCCCAGGACTCTTTCTTAATAATCAGGAGAGAAACTTGATCTATTCTCAAGGTTAACTTTAGTTGCACAGAAGTCATTAAATTCTGAGACTTTATTTCATGTCACGTACGAAACTATGTCAGCAGCTTGGGACAGAGGCTGAATCCACGTGCAGAATGGCGGGTCCGAGGCCTTTGGTCTGAGTGTGGGCTGGGGCTCCACCCACCGTTAACCCCGAGCCCACAGCGCACAGATGGCGAGCAGCAGCTGGAGCAGAGCCCGCCTGGGGGCCGTACCACACCCCCACTGCAGTACGTCCGGGCCACTTCTTCAGGAGCTCAACTGTGTTGGACAAGGTGGTTTCTGTCCCTTCCCCAAACCATACAGTTGGAAGTCAGTTTCAGAAATGGGACCAACCATTCACGTGATGAGAAAATGGGCAAGTGTGGGGAACAGCAGACAATGTGGCTTACCCACTGAGCAGCCCACCTACCCCAACCACTTGGAAACCTTGCCCTCGTCGTCAGAGGCAGGCTGCTTGGTGGCTCAGGCACGTCCACTCACAGGAGAAGAAAGACTCCAAGGAGCTGTATCTCCACCTAAGATGAGTGGCTCGTACCTTTTAATACACATTCAAGTTTGTTTCCCATTTTAGAAAAGGGAAGTCTGCATTTCAGCGGAGGTCTGCTCAGAGCTCCAGGGTGCAGGGCCAGCCCACACAGGAGGTTCTCCTTTCTTCACACCTAGCCCACAGCTGCCTCTTGGAGCTCAGCTCTCCCCGAGCCTGGGCAGGCTGACTGCTCACGCCAGGTCACCACTGTGTCCAGCCGACTTCCTGCCACCTTTTTGTTACTTTCAGGTCTTTGAAAGTATTTAATGTGTGCCGGAGACTGTACTTGGTCATGAGCTTCCTTAAGAAACGAACTCCAAGGAAGCGTAGGTATATTAAGAAAGCCGTCAGGGTGAACTGAAGATCACATTTCATAAAGGGCAAGAATCTGTGGTCAGGATGTCCCGGCCCCTGTGTGAGGCTGCGGCCCAGGCTTCTGGCAGAGGCCTGTGCAGACCGTTCCAGGATCTGAGCGGACATGGTCGTCCAGGAATGCATCACTCCACACTCCTTGGTTACTACAGGCCGGCCACCTGAGACAGGTCGCCGTGACCACAGCCCAGACTGAGGAGCCCCACAAAAGGGGCTCCACGCTTCCCAAGGCCCTTTATGTACACCCTGACCAAGCAGACAATTTCCCATTACATTTTAGGCCTGATCATTTATCAGGAAAACGCTAGGAAAAATAAAAGTGTCCAGTTTCAACTTCTCACGTGCCAAATGTTGTATCAAAGGTACGACTCAGAATATCATTGAAGTACTGAGAGTAGAATATGGGATCAAGTATGTAAAAGGTCTTCATGTGACCTCTTAGAAGCAAGAGGAGCTCAATGTCAGACAGGCAAAAATTGGCCCAAAAAAGCCAGACGATAAACACATTCAGTGCCTAAAACCCAAAGACCTATGGGAAGCTGGTCAGAGCCATGAGTCTGCAGCGCCTGAAACCAGGACGACACCCGCGGGCCTGCCCCTCAGCACCTGTGCCCCAGTGACCGGCCCAGCTCAGCACTTGCTCACGGGCATCGGCCTGTCGTGCTTCAGATAAAGACTCCACAAGAAAGGGGACACTGTCTTTAATAAAGTTGGAATTAAAAAGTCAGTAAAATGTTTACGAGGATTTGTTTTTATCACATCAAAAAAGTTGACATGCGGGTCAGAGTTCGGTTTTCCCGTAGAAAGTGAGAAGCGGTGTGTTAAAACCCACAAACTGGTCTGCCCTTGCCAGTGGTTTCCGTAAAGGGGCCACTGCACGAGAACAACTTCAAATTAATCAAAAACAACTCTTCAGGTATCAAAGAAATGTGTCAAAATAATTCCAAACAATTAAAATATAATATATATATTTATAATTCCAGGTCCTCAAAAGCAATCATGGTAATTAAGAACAAAGTTTTGAGTCATTATGATAGAGACCAACTTTAAACATCTCTAGTGAGATGAAATTGGGAAACTGGCATTAGAACCCGAGTTACTTGGAAATCACCTTTCAAATGTTCTTCCAACGTGCAGGCATCAGGTTAGCCTCATCCTCCAGCTGAGTGACGTGGCCGAGGGCGTCCAGGGTGGGGGCAGCTGGGGCGCAACCCGGCTCCTTCCGTGTAGGTGTGTTCCACAGCCGCCTGACAACAGAGACCGCCCACCCCCCCCACCTCCTCCCGACTGTCCGCCCAGCCAGCAGTTTACTAGAATTCCATCCATTTCAACACTTGAATGTCACTGAAAAATAAATCAATGCAATTTGGTTTAAATGTCAGTTTCTTCAAGAACCTGATATTTCAGTTACAAATAATTGAAGCTCCTTTTTAAAAAGAAAATTCGACTCCCTCGAAATCAACTACTTTATGTGAAGGAAGAAGGCATTGTTACAATGGCTCAGAACCGTCCTCAGACTGTGATGGGTCCGGCTGAGCACCTAGCTCGCGAACGTCTTGCCTGCGTCCTCCTTCCCCTTGTACGTCCTCTTGCCGTGCGTGAACGGGATGTACCGGTACTTGATCATGTGCTGCGGACAGACAGACTCATATGAGAGGCTTCGCGATGAACCACAGTTTCTCCAAACCTGAATCCTGATCTTCTCTATGCACGAGGCAAGGAGACCAGGGTTCCAGTAAGCTTCCAGGCCCCTCCCCACCAGTGACACAGCAAAACTCTCCAGAGCCCACTGAGCCGACCAAGTTCACTGGAAATCCCGAGGCTCTGAGAAAAGTTTCCTGACCCCTCGCATGCAGGAAGGGCCAGGGCTGGGGACCCCTGTGATATATCCAGGAGGGTGGGGGGGAAAGCTGCCCTGGGAGCTGTTTGAGGGTTATGGTGGCATAGCACCTGTTGACTGGCTGGTGGGCCCTAGCCTCTGGGCCCCAGGACGATGTTCCAGTGAGGACAGCATGGCAGAACGGAGGGTCCCTCCCACCCGGCCCCCAGGGAGCAGTCTGTGTGCTGGACAACTGCACTGTGGGACAGATCTATGGTGGCCACCTCGGCGGGAAGGCGGTGTGCCATGTCCCTGCCGCACAGAGCAACGTGACGTCCAGGTACAGACAAGGCCCACGCGGGCTCTCGGCGCCTCTCGGCAGCGGTGCCCACCGCGCTCACCTTTATTTGCCTCTTCATGGTGATACAGAAAAGCATGATGAAGTACATCACCAGGATGGGCCAGAACACCGGGACATTGAAAGCCTCAAAGAAGGTGCAGGCCATGGCCACGAGGATGCCCTTGGTCGCCGCGTGCCTTAAAGCAGGGGAGGAGGTCAGTGCCACCAGCTGCCCCGCCAGCTGGGGCCACAGCAGCATCCCTACTTGGGGCGGTAGCGGCGTGGCGCGTTTCCTACAGAGTGCAGCATGTGTAACCACGACCACTGCATTCCCTCGGTCCCTTGGAAGCCCCTAGTTTCCTTGAAAATTTCAGAGTATGAAACATTCAGCGAAGAGGTGCAGCTGCTCAGGCCAACGTGGGCGTCTTGAGTCTGCCCCCCGGGGTAAGCCCAGTACGCCTGGCAGGCCTCTGCCCTGGGCTGTGCACTGCTGAGGAGACACTGGCGACACCCAGGGGGCTCCCTTCAGCTCAGGGCCCAGCCCACCGGACTCATGGCCCTACTGAAAATGCTCCTTGGCATACCCTTTCCTGCAGGACAAAGGCCAACTTCCTCGGACACTTGCAGAGCCACCTTGCCCGCTTTCTGCTCGCTCTCCAGCAGTGCCCACGCTCCAGCCCTTCTCGCCCCAGCCCCGCACACCCAACTGGCAGACTTGCGGAGTGCCTGCCACATCTCACACGTAGCTCTAAGAACGCAAAGTCAAGGTGCGGCAGCTCGTTCCCTTTGGGTTTTTGCTCCAACAAATATAGGAAAGACGAGGTCACAGCCTTTATGCGGTGGGGGTCACCTTCATGCATGTTTCATGCATTCTTCATGCATGACAGCAGGGGTCACCTGTCCACCTGTCACACGCATCCTCGTGCAACATCACACAGATGTCATCGCCTCCAGGACGCCTGAGGGACAAGCCAAGTCCCATCCAAGCCCCACCCCAGAGCACAGCACTTCCAGTGAAAGCAGACCTCCCCAAGGCTGCACCTGCTCTGGAGGGGCCCAGCCCTGCCTCTGTACAGACATCCCGAGCAGGAGGGCAGGGGAGGCGGTCCACTCATGCCAGCAAGCAGAAGGCGTGCAGCGCAAGGAGTAGCACACAGGCCAGCCGGTCCGTGCAGGGCAGCCAGACCCCGCGCGCGCATCCCTCCCGAGGCCCACGTCTGAACATACCCAGGACCCTCCGCCCCAGAAGCAGCTTCTCTTCCGCTAGATTCCAAAGAGGCACCAGGCACTGGGCTCTCCTACAGAGGCCCCTGTGACCTGCCTCCACGCCCCGCCAAGTACAGCAGCTCACATTTTGGATGAATGTTCAAAACAAACACACACAATAAAACTCTCGTTTCTTTAAGAAGTCTCTGCCGGCTAACCAGAACAAAAACCCTCTGTTCTCAGTCTTATTAGCCACACTGAGGACGAGTGTCTTTCTCAACTACCCTTAGGATTTAACTCACCAAAATTTAAACTCTGGAAGCCTTCGAATAAAGGGCCGGAACTCCTCATTCTGTTTGGTTGGTAATGAGGGGCCGTCATCTGAAAGGCAGAATGTCAGTGAGACGAGGCAGGCATCTCACCCACCTGCCCCCATCACGACATTTGTAAGTCCCCCCAGAGCTTCTGAACTAGCAGGCCTCACGCACGAAACACACATTTATGTTATTTAACCAAACATAACACAGGGAACCTTCAACTGATTCAGAAATCAATTCAATGCTTTCAAGATTCAGAATAGAATTTCTTTTTTAAAAGAACTACACGTTTTAAATGATCGCATAAAATTAAACTGCAGACCAATTTTCAGACGCACGTCAACTGTAGCATACAAAAGCACACAGGGAAAATGAGAGCGTTTACAGAAAAGGATGGAGAGACACCAGCTTCATCTGCTGAGAGCCCAACTCAGAAGAGCTGCCCCCCACACGGAGCCCCCCAACACTGAGCCCCCCCCATGCTAAGCCCCCCCTGGCTGAGACCCCCTCCCACCCTGGCTGAGCCCCTCAGGCTGACCCCTCCCCCCCATGCTGAACCCCTCCCTAGATGAGCAACCCCCCCTCACTGAGCTGGGTACAGTCAGGCAGCCCCGCCCCACCCTGCCCAAGGCAGGCACCCTCCCCAGCTACACACAGAGAAACCGAGGCCTACAAAGAAGCTCTCCTAATCATCTTCCAATTCCCCCAAATGGCAACAAACGGGAGTGTTGTTTCCTTTCACATTTTCATTAAATACTCCATAGAGAAAAACCACAGGCTTCTGGTCAGGACTTGGGCAGCCTGGAGAAGCAGCACCCTAGTACTCAGGAAGTACTGCTGTCACAAGAAGGAATCCACAGGCAGGCGGCTGCGCCAGGGTTTTTCCGCAGCAGCAACACATGCTGGCAGCAGTGACCGACTTTCCATGTATCTGTGCCTCCCACCTCCCCCTCCCCGGATGGACAGTCGGGTGTGGACTTGGCCCTCCCACCTGGCCCAGGTATGGCCAGGAACAGTGTGAGCCAAGAACTTTCCAACCCGTCATCCTGGGAAATCAGGGAGCGCCACCGCCCTCAACGGGGCCCAGCTGTGAACGGTCAGGATCCCAGTGGGCACTGCTGGTCTCAGCAAGCTGCCCATGGAAACCTCTGGGTCCCCAGGAAGGGCACCTACCCGAGGAGCGTAGACAGGACATGAGGCCCCCCCCCCACGCACTCTGCCACGTGACCCTGGCCAAGTCCCGTGACCCAGGTGCCTCCGCGGCCTCATCTGCAACAGAGGGGCAGGAGTACCACCCGCCTGACAACCGAGGTTTAACGCCTCCATCTACACCCACGTGTATTATCACCGAGGTTCTAAGCACATTTTAAACACCAAGAGGACAGTCTCAAAAGTTTGGATTTCTTGGGTTTCTAGAGAAAATGAGGCAATCTGTGAAGTGTACAAAATCACAAGCCTCCCACACAGACAGAGCCAAGCAGCCGATCGCTACTGTACCTGAGTCCTCCATCAAGGAAGGGTCCACTTTGGGAGAAAGGAAGGCTATGAAAAGGTTGAGATGGTAGATCCCCAAGGCGTAGGTCACAATGTACCAGCCCTGCAAGAGAGGAACGCTCGGTCAGTGACGCGGCCCAGCGTCCGGGCCCTGAACCAGTCCCCCAACATTCCAGCAACTCACGACCTTGTCTTAGCTCAACTTCAAAACACATACAACTTACCTCCAGTCCGGAGATTGCAACAAGTGACAGAGAGGCACAGTGAACACCCACAATGACAGTTTATCTCAAATTACTTTGTGAGTGTGAGAGCAGACAAGCCACGGTGCACACGGCAAACTTCTCCAAGGGTCCAGGTAGGTGCATGACCACCTGAAGCCACCAGCTCCCCGCCAGGGATGCAGCAGAAGAGGAGGCTTTCCTCAAAGCCACACGCCCGAGCTGGGCCACATCACGGGGCGGGTGTGGACCAGGTACTGAGGGATGCTGGCACGTACGCCTGACCCCGACCCTGCCTCACCAATGGCTACCTGAACCGGAATATAGGATCTGAGCCATCCCTCAGAATATGCTGGCTATTATTCCTTCTGGTGGGCCCCTCACACTACCACACACTGGTCAGGCTGTTAATAATCTTTGCCCAGAAGAAATCCAGAACTGGAAAATCAAGAATGAGGTTAAAAAAATATGGAGGGGCGCCTGGGTGGCTCAGTCAGGTGAAGCGTCTGCCTTCAGTTCAGGTCACGACCTTGAGATCCTGAGGTCGAGTCCTGCGTCAGGCTCCCCTGCTCTGTGGGGAGCCCGCTTCTCCCTCTCTCTCTCCTGGCTTGTGCGTGCTCGCTCTCAAATAAATAAAATCTTCAGAAAACAAAAACAGAAATGCGTTGTGGAGCCAAACCCTCCTCAGGAGATGTGAAGAGATGGGAGTGCTTGCACGCCATCATGCACTTGCGATTAAATTCATTTTTAAAAGCACCAAGTTTACCCTACTAGACCAGAATGCACTGCATTACCAATTTCAAAACCCCAAAAAAATGTGCACGCAAACAAGAGGAATCCTACTGCCTTAAAACCTCTCAAGCCCGAAAACTACAGACCAGATGTGGAAAGCTGACTTGGCTTCGTGCTGCAGACCACACCTGAGCGCTGCCAAAGCAGGTGCAAACTCGGTTCAGAAGACAGCTGCATCCCCATCCCCCTGCACCCCTACATCGAGGTCTCCAGGTCACTCTCTCCGTTGAAGAATGGACCAAGTCCCCATTCAAGCAACAACAACCCTAACGACAACTACGGTGAATTCGAAGTCACTTTTAGCCAGGCCGCACAGGCTGCATCCTGCTACCCCGATCCCTCCCACTCCGGAAATAAAGGGAAAACCCGCATCCCGTCCAAGGCCACATGGACGGTGTGGAGATGGCAGGGGCTCAGCCCCCAGCCCGCACCCACCTGCAGCAGGTAAACTCGGACCATGTAGATGAAACTCAGGCCCAGCGTCAGCACCCACCGCACGGCCGTGTAAGGCGTGGACTTGTCCAGCCACGACTGGTAGACCTAGAAGACAGGGGTTCACGCACCCTGGGCCACAGAGCACACCGCCCACGAGCACCAGCTTCGGGCTTTAAGTCAACAACACAAAGCAGTGACTGTGATTAACCCAAAGTCCTGAAACAGGCCCACACCTAAAGCAAAAATAGCACAGAACAATCTCGCACGGCAGACGATCCGATAACATGAGCCTGAGGGCTCGTGACGAGGTCACCTAACTTCACCGCGAGAGCACGAAGAACGTGGGCACCTTACCTGGGGCTCAGTCTGAGTCCCACCCCGCTCCCCGGAGCTGGCCCCAGCCCTGCCCAACGGCCCCAGGTGGCCCTGCCCCTGCTCTCAGGACAGGCAGCCACAGCCTGACCGCAGGCAGGTGTGCGGCTCGGCGTGGTGGACACAAAGCAGTGGAGTTTCCGGAAGGAATCTTTGGTTGTAACCATACACACACGCACATGCATGTGTGCAGGTACACATAATTAGCACACATATATGCATTAATTTTAACTTTGCAATTAATTTTTAAACTTTTAATTTTTTATGAAAAATTTCAGACGTTCATAAAATCAAAAGAACCCACCACCTGGCTTCAATAATTATGAAGTTTTCCAAATGTTCTTTTTTAATTTTAAGAACATACATTTTTAATTCTAAGCCAAAACATCAGTATACACAATTGTTCACTGAATCAGACTTCTGAACTCAGTGTCTGAACGTAGCTTCGGGCACTGCTGACTGCGGCAGGCCTCAGCACAGCCCACAGGTCCAACCCACAGGTCAGTGCAGAGCTGGGCCAGGGGACGTGGAGGTGGGTGGCCCGGAGAGAGGACTTAGGTAAGCGCACAGCCATGCCGCCCAGGACCTAAGAAGGGTTTTCATGTTTTTAAAGGTTGTTGGGGGACAAAAAAACAGAAAACAAGTGTATGGCAGAGAACACAGGTGGCCTCCAAGGCCTAAACCACTGTCTGGCCCTTTATAGAAGGACCAAAGACATGAGCACATTCTCAGCGGAGAGAAAGTATAAACCGAGGCTGGGGAAAGCCAGCAGCCAGCGCACCCGTGACCCGGGGGAACACGTCCCAGGGTCGAAAGCTTCTCACTCAGTTCAACTGATCTGTTCATCAAGCTGGTTCTTCAATTCATCCACAAAAAAACCAACCTGTCCAAGTCTTGTGAAAAATCTGTACCCCACAGAAGGCTTCCCGTGGACAGAATCTCCAGCACTGTCCCCTTCGGACATTCTGTAACTGAGAAACACACAAAATACTTTAAACGAAAACGGTCAAGGCTCTCATCACTTTGCCCTATTTTCACCAACACTATCAAGCAAATCTTTTCCGTATTCACTACTTTCTCCGTGCCTTTGCCATGAGTTGTCCAGTAAAAAGAAACAAGCAAGCGGGGCACCTGCATGGTTCACTTGGTTAAGCATCTGCCTCGTGATTTTCGCTGAGGTCATGATCTCAGGGTGGTGAGATGGAGCCCTGCGTCAGGCTCTGCACTCAGCAGGGAGTCTGCCTGAGATTCTCTCCCCCTCTCCCTCTGCCCTCCCCCCACCCCACCCCCTGCCCGTAAGCATGCATGCACGCGCTCTCTAAAATAAACAAAATCTTTAAAAAAAAAAAAAAAAGAAGAAGAAGAAAAGAAAAGAAGCAAGAGACCCCGGTGGAGAGCCAGAATGGTGCCTGACATTCAAAGCAGCACTGGGTAGACTTCTGTTTCTGCTCATGTCACCTGGCCCACACTCCTCCCGCTGGTCCCCAGGAGCTGCCCTTGCTGACCGTGGAGTCCTGTGGACACACTTTCCCTCACGGACCACTGTGCCCATGTCTCCCTCCTCTGTTCTATTCCTAGGGCTCCCCCCCGGCAACCCCTCTCTCCAGGGCCGGGCCTGGGCTCTGTCCAGGCTGCTCCCCAGGGCACCAGCAGCCAGCTGTGCAAGTCCTGGTCCTCTCAGGGTCCGGTTCTCCACCCCACAAACAGGAAAATGCCACCCGGTTCCCAGCGAGGGAGCCAACCGTCTGTGCCCCAGTTCGTCATCTGTAAGTGGAATTGATCCTATCTGCTCCTGACTATTTCAACATGCTGTTGTGGATTCCATGAGGAATTAACTGATGAGAACCCAGATAACCAAGTGAGCTTAATCACCCCTATCTTACTAAGGGCGATCGAGTCTCAGTTTAAGCCACTTGCCCAAGGTCAGGGGCTGCTCTACCAGACTTCAGCCTCTCTCTCCGAGCACACTGCCGCCCAAACCACACGACTGAGGTGCTTGTGAAGATGCCTGGGCAAAGCTCACCTCTGCCCCCAAAACCTGTGTGCAGCAAATTCCACGAGTACCGCTGCAGGGTTGGGGCACAGAAGCACACACAGACTCCGGCTCTACGTCCGTGTCCGAGGCCCCTGAGCTGTATGGCTGCACAGCCTCAGTCTCATCTGGCTAATGGCACTCACGGACACATCACAGGAAAGCAAGGCTCACAACGATTGCGGTGGCCCCACTGGCCAGCCTGCTCGCACAGGGCTACAAGCTGAACCCACACCTGCCTAGGGCCATGTTTCTCAATCACATCCTCACAGCGAGTGCTCAGAACATCGTCTTTCTGAGATGAAGTCAGCAGCTCATGTGACCTAGACCTCAACTGGAAAACCTTCCAATTACAACTGAGGTATTAAGACCACCTGAGCACCCCATAGTATCAAGTCTGCGTTATAGGTGTAACTCTGATTCCATAACCGCTGAAGGATGGGCAGAGGAAGGACAGGCAGAGGGCCAGGAGTGTCAAGGAGGTGACGGGGAAATGCCCTTTGCCCTCAGGAGAGACACAGGCAATACAGACAAATGACTGAACTGAGCCAGTGAATTATGGCCCCAGGGCCCCATCTCTTCAGGAGGTGCATTTCTACACTCAAGTGAGAGAATCCCATATTTTAAAAGGGGCTAAATTAAAACTCATTCCCTAGGATGGCTGGCCTCCCCATTTAGGCCAAAGCCAGGCCAGCAGAAAGCTACATCAGTAATACTCCTTATTCTGTGGATCCTCACAAATTTCCTCTGCTTTTACTTATGACCAAGGGTTTACCAGTAAAACGCTTCTCCTTGAACCGAGGCAGGAAAGCAGTATGAGAACATGCCTGGCAAGCCTTGGAAGCAGGCACTCTAGCTAGAGACGTTGCCTTCTCTCAGATGAACGTGCGGAGACTATTTCAAACACACATCAGCCGGCCTCTGATTGACAAGCAGCACACCCATCGTCACGTAGCTCTCCACGTCTCAAGGAGACTGTCACAGTACTCGAAGCAAGTGAACTCTGGAGTCAAGCACTCTCCTCCTAGAGTCCAGTTTCGGTCACTTCCTAGCAGGACGGCCCAAGCGACCCCTCATTCCAATCTGCGAAATGGGGTTACAGCACCTCTGCGCCCTCCTCAAAGGCTTCTTGACGGGAGTCAGCTGTGCAGGCCTCAGAGCCTGGCATCGAGGGCGTGTGCTGGCCTCTCTCAGAAGTGCTGGCCCTGCCTTGCACCAGTGAGTCTGTGATCCCCTTCCCTCTGCTCAGTTTCAAGGCCACCTCTGCAGAGAGGCCGACCCCGTCAACAATCCCTAAGTCACATCACCCTGTTTTTATTTCATAGAACAATCATTTTCTGATTTTCATCCTGTTTATTTCTCTATTTCCTATTAGAATGTAAGCCTCTTCAGGGGGAAACCTTGTCTGGGCCACTGCTGCGCCCTGCCACCTAAAAAGGCCTGTTACACAGCAGGCAATCAGCAAATTACCTGTCGGATTTAACTGTTTGATGCTCAGTCACCAAAAAAAAAAAAAAAAAAAAAAAAAAAAGGTAAAAAGCAAAATAAAACCATTCCAAGGACAGACCGTTGACTGTCATGCCTAAAACTGTGCACACAAAACTCTCTATGTGCCTAGTCCTAGGGCCCCACTTGCCCCAGTGTCTGCACTCCTCAAACAGCAAGCATGGCATTTAAAGGATCATATCCCTCTGCCAGGCATCCGGGTCATCCACGCTTCGCTCCTCCTCCCTCGTTCCTCCTAGGTCCGGTGTAGGGTAGTTTCACCTGCAACCTCTGGTGCCGTTCCCTCCGCTGAAATGCCCTTCCAGACGTCACCTACTCATTCTTAGCAGAAACCGCCTTCCCCGGCCAGGGCTCCTCCCGCCTCTGGGCATGACCACCCTGGAGGTCTCCACCTGGCCCTGACCACGGCGCACCTGGCCGAGGTCACCACCTGCGCTCTACAGGAGCTGGGTCTCAATCACCGAGGACCCTGCTCACTCACGGGGGATTCTATCCCCGCGAAGTGAAAGACCAACCCCACTGAGAAGAACGAGCTTCGGGGGAACTTCAGGACTCCCAGGCCGCCTCGACTCTGAGGACACGAGGGACCGGAGCCCCGAAGAAGGTTCACGGGCGAGGGAGGCTGTGAGCTGTGCGATCCCCGGCGCGGGAGCACCGTCGGATGCAAAGTCGGCCTGGAGAACTTCGGCTTTTGCGACCGTAATGGGCAGTATTTCCAGAGATCACCTTGAGCAACCTAACTCTTCGTCTCGTCGCTCTCCTACCCAAACCCTACAGACGAGCGCCAGAACCAAGTGAGGACCCGACAAGTAAGAGCGGACGTCAGCGCAAGAGCCTGGAGTGGGCAGCCAACCCCTCCCGGGCCGCGCCCGCGGGTGGGGACGGGGGGCGGTCCCTGCGCGCCCCCGGGGGGCCCAGGACTCGCGACCCCAGCCCCCGCCCGGCCTAGCCCGGCGCCCCGCCCGCCTGGCTCCCGCCCCGCCCGCCCGGACCCCCGCCGCCCGCCGGCACCTCGCCGCTCCTTGCGGCCGAGCGCGGTCTCCGAGGGCCGCGGGAAGGAGGACGCGGGCAGGCGGCCGCGCCGGCGCTTCGCACGGTCCGGGAAGGGCCAGTCGAGCACTTCCGCTCTGTCCTGTGCAGCACCGCCTCCGGAGCCTCCAAGATGGCCGCCGGGGCGGAGCCGAGAGCCTCCAACCATTTCCGCTTCCGGTGCGGGGTGCTCAGGCCGTTGGCGGGGCGGTCCCCTCGGCGGAAGGGACGTCCGCTGCGGAAATGCGCCGTGCTGCGCATGCGTAATTGCGTCTACGGGCTCCGGGCCGGCATAACTCCACTCCAGAGATTGTTATCGCCCAAGGACTGGCCCACGGGCCAATGGAGGAGAGCTTTGCGGTTGCTAAGGAAACCCTAGCGGCAAGATGGCAGCCGCGGGCCGAGAGAGCCCGATCTCCGGCCAGCCGGTCCGGGACCCACCGAGGCGGCCGCCGCGGGACGGTAATGGCTGCAGGCCGGGGCCGGTCTCCGTCCGCGATGGGGGGGAGACGAGCGGGGTCCCGGCGGCCGCCGCGCGCTCTTGGCCCCAAGCCCAGCCAGCAGCCCGCGGGGAGCCCCGGAGTCCCGACCCCGGGAGTGGGGGCGCCCGCCCGGAGCGGCGGAGCCTGGGGAGCGAGCCGGGAGGCGCCGGCCCGGCCCCGGACGCGCGGTTCGGAGGCTGGGCGCTGCTCGTAGGTCCGAAGAACCGTGTTCGGGTGGAGCCCGAGCCTGTCTGTGGCAGATGCAGGAGGCCGGTGACTCCCACGCTGCCCGCGTCGCGCGGTGGAAACGGGGCTGGTGGGGAGGGGAGCCCTGCGTTCCCCTTGGGTGTGAGTGTGGATTTTGTCCTCAGGGGACGGAAGGCCACTGGTGAGTTCTGCAGGAAGATGGCAGGGCTGGCGCCTTCCCCTCAACCCCGTACCTCACCTTCACCCAGCAACCGTCGCCCCTCCACCAGCCGCGGCCTCTCAGAGACTTGTGCTCACGCATCCTGCACCCTCCCGCTCAGGGCCCACACACCGCCCCACCCGAGGGTTTGCTGGTTGTCAGCAGGCTCACCTGGCACCACGTGCTCACCCGTCCGTCTTCTTTTCCATATTCAGGTTACGGCGTCTATGTGTACCCGAATTCTTTTTTTCGATATGAAGGAGAATGGAAAGGAGGGAAGAAACACGGTGAGAAATTGTGGTCTGTTCCCACGGCTGCCACCTTGCACCGACAGCCCGTGTCCTCGGGGAGCTTGGACCGGCAGGTGGCACTGGGAGCCATCAGCATGGGCCCCCACACTCCCACTCACTGGTGCCCAGGCAGGGCTATTCCCTGCAGCTTTCTTTAAAGCTCACCAGACAAGACATCCTGGGGCCCTGCAGCAGCACCAGGGCCCTGGGAGACCCCTTGCGGAGCAGCCTTCTCACAGGCTCTGGGGCAACCTGGCAGGGGAAGACCCAACTTAGAAATCCTCCCTGGGGTGTTAGTCTGTCTTTGCCAAAGTGAAAATTGCCTTTATGGTTTATTTTTGATGAGTAAGCGATTACCCACTCCTGTATTTACTAAAGGGTACAAACATAGTGATCAGAAGGGGCACCTGCACTGCCATGTTTACAGCAGCAATGTCCACAATAGCCAAACAATGGGAAGAGCCCAGATGCCTGTCGACAGATGAATGGATAGAGAAGATGTGGTGTATATACAATGGAATATTAGTCATCAAAAAGAATGAAATCTTGCCATTTACAATGACGTGACTGGAACTAGAGAATATTATGCTAGGTGAAATAAGTCAGAGAAAGACAAGTATCATATGATTTCACTCATATGTGGAATTTAAGAAACAAAACAGATGAACATAGGGGAAGGGAGGGGAAAAATAAAATAACAGGAAAACAGAGAGGGAGGCAAACCATAAGAGATGCTGAACTCTAGGGAACAAACTGAGGGTTGCTGGAGGGGAGGGGGGGTGAGGGATGGGGTAACTGGTGATGGGCATTAAGGAGGGCACGTGATGTGATGAGCCATGGGTGTTGTATGCAACTGATGAATCACTAAATTCTATCCCAGTAAGTAATAATACAGTGTTTGTTACCTAAATTGAATTAAACAAAAAAAAATTTTTTTGTTTTTTTTTCAAAGAGAGAGATTAGCTACTTTTGTAGAAAGTCTCAGCATTAAAAGAGAGAAAGTACCAAATGTGAGCCGCTGGAGTGCTCCCCAGATGTGGGCCCAGACTTTCCCACATTTACGCTCACACAGTCTTATGTCTGGGGATTCTGCCTGCTCATATCCTCTGTCTGTTTTTCTCCTGGAGAACTGGTCTTTCAGCATTTTCTTACATGAGCTCTTTTGGTGTCTGCTGGTTGCCAGTATTTTGTTTTGTATTTTTAAGCGTTTGACTTGTATTGTGTTGCTGCCACACAGACATTTCTCACTTTTGTCTGAAATCTCTGCTTCTCTTCCTCTGGGCCGGGCATGGAGGCTTGTGTCTGAGACGTTGCGAGAGCCTGGCCTGGACAGAGTAGTGCCCCCTTTTTAAATGTTTTCTTGAGTGCTGCCCTGTGTCCACAGACTCCGTTTCTTCAGGCCCCAGTGCTGATGGAGGCCAGGTGACTGTAGTGTCCCCTCTGAAGAGGTTGGGGTGGGACCTCCCTGCACTTGGATGGCTTTGCTGTCATCCTGGCAGAGACAGAGGGCCTTAGTCATGTTTCAAGAACGTTTTTATCGAGAAATGTGTATGTAGGTGAATTTGCAGAGAGCAGGCATAGGACAAGAGGCAGAGCTGAACGCAGGCCTGAGAGCTTCAAAGCCCAGCTCTTCCCTCAGAGAAACGAGTCCCGCCATACATGGGCAGCAGGGGTTTCTCCGCCTTTGGTGTGACTTCACATCATGATTTCTTTCCCCAGGTCAGGGGAAGCTGCTGTTTAAAGACGGGAGTTACTACGAAGGCGAGTTTGTGGACGGGGAGATCACGGGGGAAGGCTGCCGGCTCTGGGCCTCATCAGGTTAGCAGTGGAGACAGGTGCGGGCATGCTGACTCCTTTCTCACAAACCATCTCTGGTGTCAGTTGTCCCTGGCTTCTGGATGCAAAAGGCACCTCCGTCTGTGAAGTGTGGGCCTCTGGTTTCCATCACGTACCCCGTGTCAGCAGCATGCCAGCCGAGGGCAGGGGCAGCCACTCACAGACCTTCCCAGGCAAGCATGGTGGCTGTTCTCCGTGGAGAGAAGGCCCACCCCCACAGATTCTGACCCAGAGAGGCCTTTGCCCTTGGGCACCTGGATGCCACAGAGAGGGTCATCATAGAACCCGGCATCTGTGCCCGAGAGTGGGGGAATTGCACGCTCCTATAGTAACCAGGAGGATAGGACCAAACCCACCTAATCCTATTTTCTCTCCTTAGCCAAGGGAAACGGGAGATAAAGAGACATCCTCACGTGTTCTGAAATGGTACTTGCGGCCACCATTGATGAGGGGCGGGAGGGGTGTGACTATGGACCTAAGGGGACCCAGGAACAGCTCTAACCCGCATGTGTCCCCTCTCTCATCTGCACCAGGGAACACCTATTCTGGACAGTTTGTTTTGGGAGAGCCCCAAGGACGCGGCGTCATGAAGTACAAAGCTGGCGGACATTATGAAGGGGAGCTCTCCCACGGCCTGAGAGAAGGTCTGATACCCACAGGAGCTTGCTGAGTGTGGCAGGGCGCTTTGTGGGGATCCCCGAGATCTGACTCAGGGGGCCTGACATCCACCCTTCCGAACCAGAGGTGCCCTTCTCTCTGCCCCCAGAACTGCGTCTGCTGCAGTTCTGCGTGGGGGCTGTGGCCTGGGGACCCTGCCTGCTGGGGCTGACACCATAAGTTCTGCATCAGTTCACTGCTGTGGTTAAAATCTAGCAGCCCAAAAAACTGCCATTGAATTATTCACCCGCCATCCCAGGGGTCAGCAGTCTGTCCCTGGCTCGGCTGGGCAAGACCTCTGGCCTCAAGTGGGGTCGCCTCTCCGTGGCGGTCGCAGCAGCTCCAGCAGGGCTAGTGGTTCCCGGGCCTTGGCCCAGAGCCTTGGGGCCCCTGGAGGGCGAGAAGCTGCAGGTCCTCTGAGGACACGCTGTTGGACAAAGCGAGTCAGGAGGCCACACTTGGGGGGAAGCAGACTCTGCCCTGGAGGGATGGGATGGGTGTGCATCCCTGGTGGCCTGAAGACCGAAGTGCTCACTGTTCTGGAAGGCCAGCCTCCAGAAGCCACCCCAGCGGCCGCAAGGTCCAACGGCACCTTTCCAGGGTCCACTCACATGGGAGGATGCACGTGCACTTCCGAGCTGTCCCAAACCACGCAATGAAGCCCTGTTCCCACAAGTGGGTCCTCTGGCCTTTGTTTCCTTTAAGAGTTATTTATTTTAGAGAGAGAGGGCATGTCAGCAGGGGAGGGGTGAAGGGAGAGGGAGAGAGAGAATCTCAAACAGACTCCCCGCCCAGCACAGAGCTTGACACGGGGCTCGATCTCATGATGCTGAGATCATGACCTGAGCTGAAACCAAGAGTCAGACCTTTAACTGACTGAGCCCCCAGGCGCCCCTGTCCTCTGGCCCTTAGATCAAGGGCCTTTGAGGCAGTCACTGGAGGCCCAGCATGCTGTCATCTCTGTGAGGTGCAGTTTCCCGTGGACTGATACAATGGCAGAGCTGTGGGGTGGCCCCAGCCATACAGCAGGGCACTCCAGCCTCAGATGCTGGGGACTGGGGGACCTTAAGAGGCACCCCTCCCACCCTCAGCACCTTTGAGAGCTGGACCCCAGAACCACTTTCCCTGGCATGATGGTTGCTGGTGCCACCCCAGATCACGGCTGCCGTGTCTTCCCTGGGCACTCCCGGCCTGGGAGGGCAGCCTGGTTGGAGCTATGCTGATCCCAGCTTTCTTCTGAATCTACCACTGCCCTCTGGGGGGGTGGAGCCAGGGTCCCCCTGAGAGGAGGCACGAGGTGACACTCGTTGCTCTGGGCTCCCTTCCTAGGACACGGGCGCCTGGTGGACCGGGACGGACAGGCCTACTGGGGGTCATTCCATAACAACCAGCGGCACGGCCGGGGGCACATGGTCTTCCGGTGAGTATGCCGACCCCCGGGCCATCCTGGCCTCCGGCGCGTCTGCAACATTCAGGATTCTGTGCTTTAATTACTGACACTGCTTACCAGCCTGTTTAGTAGAGAAAACCTTGATTCCCCCTGGTAAACACCTCCGGAGGGTTGGGTGGCAGGGGGGGTGACGGGCAGGGGCTTTCTTGGGCACCAAAGGACGCGGTGGGCCTGCCTTCCTGTCCGTTGTTCACGCACAATGCCGCCAAAGCCACATGCATGTTCACACCTACTTCTCTCCGAGTCTTACACACCTGGGGGCCGGGAGAGCGGGGGCCAGGGGCCGCTGCCATCACTCCCCGCCGAGCGCCAAGGCCGCCTGCCCTCCGCAGCAGGCCCTGGCAAGGCAGGAACTCACGCCATCTGCTCGGGGCCTATTTTTGCCTCCATCCCGGTGGCGCGTGCTGAGCCCCGGTCGGAGGAGCGGTTCTGAGTCAGTGCCACCACCTGGCTTTCCCCGGTCTGAGAGCAGCCCCTGTGTTTGTGTTCCCAGGAACGGTGACAAGTACGAAGGCGACTGGGTCCAGGACCAGCGTCAGGGGCACGGGGTACTGTGCCGTGCCGACGGCTCCACCTATGAGGTACCTGGGGACGTGGCAGGACCCCAGGCTCTTGGGGGCCCACTGGGGTCCTTGTGCCACTCAAGCATCCTCATGGGATACCTCGGTGCTGTTCCTCCACCCCGAGGGGCAGGGAGGGCAGCCACCCTGCTGATGAGGAAGTAAGGGAAGGGCCCCGACTAACACCTTTCCTGTCTGGCTCCTGAGATGCCCCGCCACCTGCAGTGTCACCTGTGGGAATGGGGTGACATTTCTGGGTCTCTTGAGGACAGCTTTGGGGCCGGTGAAGCGTTTTTTATGAGAAATGGCCCCCTTGTAACATGGGGATGCAGGAGAGGATACTGCCGCTCCTTGCAGCTGCAGGCCGTACCCCTCAGGTCTGACTTGGGGGGGGGGGGCAGTAGACGCTACAAGCTGGGGGGAGACCAGGCAGATCCAAAGACCTCATTGGGACCCCAGAATCCATCATTCATTTTTCTTACTGGAGGCTGGCCACATGCCCAGCCGGGAGCAAACGGAGCAGGAGCCGGAGATGCGCATCTCATGAAGGGCTGGCTCCTGCCTTGGTCAGTGGCTAGAGCGACAAGGAGCCCCGTTGTCCCTACAGGCAGCTGGGTGGCCAAGGGCCTGGCCGTCCTCTCTCGTGTGGTTCTGTGAGCCGAGGCCTAAATGATGGCAAGAGGCGCCACGGCCCGGAAGAGCAAGAGCAGGGCCCGAAGGGCCTACCAGCAGCAGGAGAAGGGTGTGGCCGAGAAGGGGTCCAGGAGGGGCGCGGGGAGGCCCTGAGCCTCAGCGGGCTGGAGTGTGATTGTAAGGGTCGCAGGAAGCGCTGGCAGGAAGCGGGGGTCTGATCTGTGTGTCTGAAAGTTCCCTCTGGCTCTTGTGCGGAGGGCACGGCTGCCATCAGGAGAAGTGAGGGCACAGAGAACAGCCTGGGGATGGTTGGGAGGTGAAGACACCAGCCTTGCTGGCAGGTTGGATGTGGAGGCGAAGGCGACGGAAGGAGCAAGGACGACTCCTGGATTTTGAACGGGAGCATCGGAGGGCAGTGGTCCCCGAAGCAGAAACCCATCCGGAGACGGGAACCGCGCCAGCACGTTGCTGTGGAAATGGGTCGCCAGTGGAAGGCCGTGAAGTGCTGGAGGGGTACAAGCAGAGATGGCAGCAGCAAACGTACAGATGGCCCTGGAGAGGCCCCCAGAGATGGACCTGGGGCCTGCCCGCGCGGCCAGGCTCCTTGGGAAGGGAAAATTGTGGTGTGCGGTGACTGCGGCAGGGGCCACGGGAGCGCAGGTGCTGCTGACGCGGCTGTTCACGCAGCCTGCTGAACCAGTGGCCTGCTGCTGACGAGCAACGCATCGGGCGGCCGTTAGAGATGACGAGGGGTCCAGCCCCCGCAGCACAGAGCCAGCCGTGAAGAGTGGCTTTGGGGCTGAGAAGTGATAACTGACCTCTGGCAGCACCACCAACACAGAGGCTGGTGGGGCACCCAAGGGGGCAGCTGGCCTCCTGGCCTAGCCCGTGCAGCGGCGCCCCCATCGCAGCTGGCTTGGGGCACAGAAAGCCCCGCACGGCGGCTTCCCTGCTGGTCGTACAGGCTCGGCCTGGGTAAGGCCACACCCCAGGCTCGGTCAGGGCAGGCAGCAAGGGCTAGTGTCCCCCATGCGCGTCCGTGTAACTGCTGCCCTGCTGCTTCTCCACAAGGGGCCGTCCGTCCATCCTCACGGGACCAGCCCGTAGGGCACAGCACAGGCACCCGCAGACGAGCCTTCGTTAGTTCTCCAGAGCCGCAGTGGGAGAGAGACACAGAGGGCAGCTCTTCCTCCGCCAGCGCCCAGCCTCGCCACACCTGGAGTCGTCCCCACAAACGCGCACAACCACACCCCGAGGGCTGGGGTGGACGTGGGCAGGTTGCCAGCACACGGCACCAGAATGGTTACCGCCGTAGGCACCAGGCTCTGTCCTGAGCCCTTCTCCCCACGTCGTGGATGCAGACACGGGCCCAGAAGAGGCTTCCTGAGGTGGGGGTTCCGGCCGGTCGTCGGAGTGGGTCGTCGGAGTGAGCTTCCATGGCAGTTGGCACAGCCTCCGACCCAGGCGGGTCCCCACACAGCCGGACAGGGCTGGCAGAGGGAGCATCCCGTTCTTCAGAGCCCCCAGCACTCCTGTTCCTGGAGACTTTTCTGGCGCTCAGCCCCTCCGCCGCCTGCTGGGCCTCACTGCAGGGCTGTGGCTGCCCTTGGGCCCCCAGTCAGGCCTCCCCTGCAAGTCATGGCTCAGCCAGGAGGGGACGGGACTAGGGCAGCCGCCCTCCACACCCCGGGCTGACCAGGGGTGCCTAGCGCCTGCCCAGCACTCCACCAGGGGGCAGCCCAGCCCCGCCAGTAGTGCGGCCCTGTCAGGCCTTGCAGGGGCTTCTCCCACTTGGGAGACATTTTGCTCCAACTTGACGGCTGGAGCCCGATTTCAGACCAAACCGCCCTGGGCTGCAACTCCCAATGGCCAGGCTGCTTCCTCACAAAGTGAGGAGGCGTTTGCCTGGACAGTCACCTCTCGGTGTCATGGGCTGCACTGTCCCAGCCTGCAGACCTCAGGACCCCCACGCGCCCTCGAGGGAGGTCGTGTGTCCTTGACGTGGGGCGCCCCCCACATGAGTGGAAGCCTGGTCCTCCGGCCGCATCTTCCTCAGGATGCAGACTTGTGTCCGCCTGCATTTCCGTTTGCTTGGCAGTGTCCCAACCTTCTGGAGCCTCGTGCCCAAGGACCTTGGACAGCCGGCCTGCCACCTGCAGCTCTGAGCACTGCTGGGCCACCCGTCCTCGGTCGTGCTCGCGGTGTCTGTGTGGGCAACCCCCAGCCACACATGGTAGCAAGGACGCGAGCAGCCACCTCGCCTGCAGCCCGGGCGCGGACGGGACGACCCGAGTGGCACCCAGGTTCCAGAGGGAGGGCCGGCGCGGGGGTCCCTCAGGGCATTGCCCTGCCCTCCAGCCACTTTTTAAACCAGCTTCCAGATGGCCGTGCAGACGGGGCGCGTGGAGACGGGCCGCGCCCAGGAGAGCGGTGGGGTCAGTCTGCAGCCGCACGGTGACCTCAGACACGGCGTGCACACTCGCCGCCGCCAGCACACGTTCCGGAGCCGCCAGGGGACTTCGCACACGGTCTGTCACCAGGCCTGGCCGATGCAGAAGGCGCAGGATCCTGGGGCCGGCGCAGGCGTCTCTGTGTTGGAGGGACATCTCACACCTGACCTCTGACCTCCAGTTATCAAGAATCACCCAGGAGACAGGGTGCCGCGGGAGGGAGCTGGGCGCCACCCCAAGGCGCATCTCCCCGTGAGGGCGCGGCTGTTCCCTGGGCTCTCACTGGGCAAACAGTCGGCCTTCTTTAAAAATCTCTCTATATATCATAAAATACGCCTAACATAAAATTCGTGGTTGTAACCGCTAAGTGTGTGACTCAGGAGCGTGAAGCACATTCACACCATGGTGCGCCTGCTCCCACCATCCATTTCCAGAACGTTCCATCTCCCCAGACTGACGCTGTGCCCCCCCCCCCCGCCACTTTCTGTCTCCACGGATCTGACTCCGCAGGTACCGCGTGTATGGGGAGTCCTGCAGGACCTGTCCTTCGGGGACTGGCTTATTTCACTGAGCACGAAGTCCTTGAGGTCCATCCATGCTCTTCCTTTCTAAGCTGGAGAACAGTCCATCGTATGGAGGGACCCCATTCTGCACGATCGTCCACCCCCCGCTGCGTGAACGCGGGGAGCACACAGCTCTCTCAGCCCCTGCGTCCAGGTCTTCGGGGCCTATACCCAGAAGAGGAGCTTCTGGACCAGGTGGTGGCTCCCCGCTTGATTTCTGGGGAACCCCACAGCGCTCCCACGGCGGCCGCACCGTTTCACTTTCCCTGCAGCTTCCACAGGGTTCCAGTCCGTCCACACCCTCACCTGTGCTTGTCCTTTCCGGCTCCTGAAGACAGCTGTCCCCACGTGTTCTGCCGCTGTTCACAACCCAGCACCAGCACTGCCACCGTCAGGGGGATGTGGCCTCCTTCCAGCCTTGCTGGGCTCCTCTGCGTGGCCTCACCCTCCTTCCCGGCGTGTCCCTTGGCTGGACCGCCAGTGTTCACAACTGCTCTCACCCAGGGAGCACAGGCTTCATCCCACGTGGCCGGGACACACGCGCCCGGGACTCGTGAACCGTCCTGTGGCAGCAGGTGTGGCAGGATTCCTCCACCTTTTGCTTTTTTCCCAGGGAGTGTCAGCCCCCATGCGAGGGCCCAGGTGCCCTCAGACCCCCACCCTCTTCAACCCCGAGCTGCCCAGAAAGCTGCTCTGGACCCCCCTCACCACAAATCTCCCAGCTTCTGATTTTTTATTTATTTTTGAGGTAATTTTATTTCTTCAAAGATTAGACGATAGTGGCCGAGCTCTCCCTTGACCATGTCCTATGTCAGCTGAGTCTGACCGAGAACCTGCCAGACCTGGAGAAGTTCCAGGAGGGGTGGGTAACTGCAGAGGCACACTCGGGGCCGCGTGGAGCAGGGGGCCAGGACCCCCCCAGCACGGCCCGTTCTCCCTCCCGGTGGCAGGTGCGCCTTTGCTTCATGGTCCCTGCTGCCTTGTCACCAGTATGCCCCAATGCAGACCGTTGTGATGAGCTTTTAAAAAATTAGTCCTAGAAAAAATCCATTCCTAAAAATAATGTGCTAGCATCTTCTGTCACGCCATAAAAACAACGCCAAAACAGCTTCCTCTCTTGTGACAGGAGCCACGTGGTCAGGATTGGGGCCGGTGGTTTTAACTGGCTCACCTTGGAGAGCATGTCTCCTGCCCCTGCCACCCCCTGATGGTTCTGTGCAGGTTACCCCCAGGCTCCCAGCTTGCACCCACTGGACCTCCCGTGCTGCATCCACCTCCAGGACATGGGGGTGGGCGCGCCCAGCAGCGGCAAGCTCACCGGCTCCTCCCAGGGACGTGGCCGTGGCACGGTGACCCCCAGGGGCACAGGGCAGCCCCTCCAAGAGCAGCAGCGTTCAGGAATCCTTGATGGAGCCCGGGAACTGATACTGCACCCGTGGAGGCGAGCCAGGTCCCCACGGAATGGAAGCAGACCCAAGTATTGGTGAACCTCGGTGTGTGTTTGCACAGCACAGCGTTCCCTACCTGTGCGGCTGTAGGGTGGTCCCCGCCAGCAGCTGCTGCCTTCCGGGCTGTCCCTAGGCACCACTCCGTGCGCATTGGCTGTGTTTTTCGTGTTGGCTTTCCCAGAGGGAGGCCTGCTGGTGGGTACACCTGCTTGCCACACAGAGCAGGTGGCCGGCCTTATGTGCGTCTTCACCTGCTGGCGGCTCACAGCCTCTGCTGTCCTCACCTATGTGTCTTCAGGAATGCCAGTGGCCTTTATGTCCCTATGCCACCCTTCACAGCCCAGGAGTGTGGGGCCCTGACCGCAGGGGTGCCCTGCGTGCAGGACAGTCGAGGCATCTGGGTCTGTTTGAGCACACACGGGAGGAGGGGTCTGGACTGCCAGAGCCATCTTGGGAACCAGTGCCAGGCTCTGTGTTCTCTGTGCAGTTCGGATGAGAAACAGAGACAGAAAGGCAGCGAAAGCCACAGTGCACACTTTGAAATCTGAGGAACTTATGGCCAAGGTCATGGAGGTCAAACACGACACCCTATGACCTTGCCATTGTTGGGGAGATGGATGAGTGGGGCGCACACCCATGCCCCTGACAGGCTGGCCTGTGTGGCCACTGCCACCCCAGCAGGCCGTACCATAAACTGGAGATTCAGGCCCCCTGAACAGTCGCAGGGCCCAGGCAGGTGGCCCAGGGCCATATTTGCTTATGTGACCTGACCCCAGACTACCCCTCTCTGGTCTACGAGCTCATGACCTCAAAGAAAGTGGTCACCTGCTTCAGCTCCAAGGTTTGGCAATGATGGGGGAGGCCGTCCAAATACCGCCCGAGGCAGATACTGGGGAGTCAGGCCCTTGGGCCCTCCTGGTGTGGCCAGCAAACCCTGGTGCCAGGGGAGGGCTGGAGGCGGGAAGTGACCGATGTGCCAGGCTGGACATTGAGAGTGCGCCAGGGGGCACCGGAGGGCATGGGGCACATGCAGTTGGGGAAGCACAGTAGCTTTTCCCTCAGAAGGAAAAACAGAACAGAACATGGTCCCTAAAATGAGAAGAGAGTCAAATACTTCTCACAGTTTATTCCCACCCATGTGTGGTGGGGAGAGCACCCAAGGAGTCTCTCATCCCAATGGCCCGACCATCCTGGGAGCTGTGAGCGCTCAGAGGTGGGTCCGGCCGCAGAGGCTGTCTGCAGCATCCCCCTCAGAGTCCTGGGGGCGCCCCAGCAACTGCAGGGTGACCGGTGTGCCTCACTGCCGTCCCACAGGACCGCTTTCTAACACTGGAACCCATCCCACCAGTCTTTGTGGATACAGCCCTGTGCCCCCTCTTCCTGCGTCATGCCTACCGTGCGTGAGCCCTCACCTGGGCAGGGAGAGCAGAGGGAGACCCTGTCCCGGCTGGAATGTGCCCCCACCCCTCCTCGTGGGGACCCCCCCTGCCTCCTCTGTGAGACGCTTTTGGGAGTACTGGTTCATGCTTTGGGTGCGAGTCGTCTGAGAAAGGGCAGAATTTTCAAAGGTATGACTTATAACATTAATTAGAAAAGATTCCGCGCTGCTGGTTACGTTGCACCCTGGAGCGCGTTTGTCCTGGGGAAGTTCTGTGTTAATGCTGTGAATTCCCAGCTCCCCCAGAGGTTCCGGCAGCGAGTTCAGGTCGCCCGTTGTGAATGACCAGGGAAAACACAGTGGATGGTGAGCGCAGAGCTCAGCGCGCACCCCTGGAGTGGGTGTGCGGGTGCCACGGTCCCACGGGCCGTCCTTGGCAGCGCTGGGTGTGGGATGACCCGCCAGTCCGCTCCTTCTCCGCTGACCCAAGGCTGTGCCTTCCTCCTGAAAGCAGCTCCGGGGCTTTGCAGAGGCCTGGGCCCACAGAGGGAGTGTGGAGACAAGAGTGGCCCTTCTCATGGCAGCAATGGCTACAATGCAGGCGACGGGCCCAGCAGCCATCTCTCAGTTTGGAGAGCCTCTCAGCCTCTGCTGACCTGAGCCCCCATGCAGTCCTGAGGGAGCCAGGGAGTGTTTATGACTAGTGTCCCTCTGTCTGTCCGTGGGAGCTGTGACTCCAGGCTCCAGGAGTCTCAGACGCCCCGGATGGTG
Source organism: Ursus maritimus (assembly GCF_017311325.1). Classification (NCBI taxonomy): domain Eukaryota; kingdom Metazoa; phylum Chordata; class Mammalia; order Carnivora; family Ursidae; genus Ursus; species Ursus maritimus. The sequence goes on along the minus strand of NW_024425786.1, from coordinate 1,227,436 downwards.
GGGAAGGGCTGGCCGCTAGAGCAAGGTTTCGCTCCGTCTGGCGGGAGCATCTGGAGACACAATGGAGAGCCGAGCGAGGGAGATGTGGGACGCCACCGGGGCAGGCGTGGGCCTGGGTCCATGCTCCGTGCATGTGAACTCCAGAGCCAATTTCCAGCATCTTGGATCCCAACCTCCCACCTGGGTTGGGCATGTGGCCGGGCCCCAGGGGCTCCACGCCCATCCCCGCAGAATGGGGAGACCCCAGCACACCTGCACAGGGACAGGAATGAAGACTGGAATGTGAGGGCAGGTGGCAGGCTTGCCCAGGGCACGCGGTGGGCACAGAGACTGCAGGGCGGAGGGTGGCTGGAGCAAGGGGGCTGGGGAAAGGTGCGAGGCCCCACGTGAAGGCTTTGCTGTCTTCCAGGCACAGCCCTTCCCTGTGGCCACCGTCCCCTGCCTGGGCTCCTTTTGGGCCTGACCACATCCCACTGTACCACCTGTTGATGCCAGGCCTGGGGACTGAGGCTGGTGGTTTCTAAGTAGAGGGCGAGGTGCACTTTGGGGGCAGTGAATTTGGTTTGGCTCCTATGGGGTTTGCGTTTGTTTGGCCTGAGTTGAAACTGGTTGCTTTTCAGGACTGAGGATGATGTTGCGAGGGGAAGGGTTTCCTGGCAAGCAAACCATTCCAGCAACTTCACTTCCAAGTCTCACCCGCCACCTCCCAGCAAGCATAGTAACCGGGAGCTGGGGCTTAACGTGCCCTCATGGCTCTGGGGCAGCCACCTTACCCTCCCAGGGTGGCCCCACCCTGACCCACAGACAACAGCCCAGCCCAGGACTCCCCCGCTCTGCTGTCTCCGGCCCACTGCACTTTGCCCATCCCAGTGAGAGAGCATGTTGCCCCGCCGCACACACACGTGCACACAGATACACAGATGCACACACACATACATACATGGGAGCACGGACACGTGTGCGCAGTGACGCCTGCCTGGCCGCAGGGCCGAGACACCCACTAATGCTGCTCAGAGGCCGGCGCTGGCTCCGAGGCGGTCCGCCGGTGACTCCGCAGCGGCCCCCACAGCTGCCAGGTGGGCTCCCCACCCCAAGTCCAGGACGACAGAGCAGGGTCCACCGGTCGGTGCAGGTCCCCCGTCTACCCTGAGACCCGGGGGCCTCGCCTCCACTTTGGTCTGGCCCGTCACCTGCATATGTGAGCCACTTCCTAGAGGACGCGACGTCATCCGCTCGTGGCACTGAGCGTTCCAGGGGCACAGCCGGGGTGCAGCCTCAGGAGAGCACGAGATGTCGCAGGGCCAACTGTGCTCTCTGGGCCTCCCCCGGGGCAGGAGGCAGCCTGCCCCTGCCTGCCTGGTACCCAGGCTGGCAGCCCAGCCCCTCCTGCCTGCTGTTGCTTTCCTGCCCCTGCCCGGTGCCCGCGGGGGCTGCCAGCTGTCCAGTGCCCTGGCCACGGAGGTCCCGCTCCCCCCCTTAGTGTGAGCTGGCTCTGCAGCCCTGGAGCTCAGTGACCATTCTCCAAGCCACCCCCCAGTTCGGGGCATCGTGGTTCTGCAGGGCTGTGGCCTTCAGGGGGCGTTCTTACAGCCCTGTGGCCCTTCGTGGTCGTCCCAAGGGCCCGGGAGAGCCCGGCGCCGGCCTCTGTTGCACTGCCTCCCACAGGACCCCTGGGCAGCGCCCTCCACGCGGGCACCGACCGCGCCCGGCCCACGTGGAGAGCAGGGCAGGGAAGCAGGAGCCCAATTAGCTCCCACAGAAAAATGCATAGAACCAAACGTGCTTCTGGCTGATTTTTCTTCCAAGGAGTAATTCACAGTCAAATAAAATACCATTAGAACCTTGAAGTTTTCCACAAAAACAGTGTTGCCACTCTCCCACGTTATTCCGCACTCTGTTGTGCGTGTGGTTCAGAAAGCGAGGCTGCTTATGGGGGTGGGTGAGTGGGGTGGGCTCCAAGGTCCCCTCGATGCGCCTTGCTGCTGTCAGGGGGCCCCTCCACCCTGTACTGCTGCCACTCCACACACATGTAATATCTTTACTGAAAGGATTTTTGTGCTGAAAGGGCCCCTTTTTTGAGCCATTTACATGTGTGCCATTGTCCCCAAACTTCCCTGCTTCTCACAATTCAATGGCAGAGCGACTTGGAGGCAGGGCTGTACCACGCACGTAATTCCCCGCCCCCAAGGGGGTGGTTTTTCAGCAGCCTCGGTCCTTGGCCTGTGGAGCCCTGGGGGGCTGTGGTGCTTGCGGGGACCCCACGGGCCTCCACCTGCTGTCTCACGTGTCGTCCGTGGGCTCTGAGTCCACATGGCTCTCTCCACAGGGGCAGTGGCACAGCGATGTCTTCAGTGGCCTGGGCAACATGACCCACTGCTCCGGGGCCGTCTACCATGGGATGTGGATCAATGGCCACCCGGTGGGTAGGTTCCTCTCCCACCCCTGTCTCCCCCTTGTCCTCTTGTGGGGTCATGTTGGGGTCTGCTGAGTTCTCTCTCAGGTGGCCATGGGCACTCGCACAGGGGTGCTGAATCCGAAGCTGTTTGGGGTCAGGGGTGAAGTGGGATCTAAAACCCCAGGCCCTTTAGGAAAAACACATTCCAGTCAGGTTTCAAAAGGACTTCTGATTGGTCTGCCTTCAGCTCAGGTCACGATCTCAGGGTCCGGGGGTCAAGGGATTGAACCAGCCTTAGGCAGGGACCACCAGGAGCACCTTAGTAACTTCACCTTGGGAAAGAGACCCAGATCCCAGCCCACCCCAAAATAGGGACGTTGGAATCCCTGGGTGCAAAAGACTCAGGCAAGGGGCATAAGACATGTCCTCGCGTCCCCCCAACAGAGTCTCAGCAAATGCTGGAAAAGCCCGGGACAGCTGAGGTGGGCCCTGGCCTCACCGTGCTGGGTGCCAGGTCATGCCCCCAGAACAGAGAGGGGCTCTCCAGGCCCACCTTTACGCCTGCCACCCTGTGCACGTGGCTGGGCGTGCTCCCTCCTAGCTGGCACGTCCTCGATCAGACTCAAGTCCTGTCCTACGCTTTTCCCAGTGATTGCTTTTAAACCCCCTAAACCCTGTGCTGTGCCCGGGGTCATTGCTGTCGGGGGGTCGGGGATTCGGGAGGAAGCAGACAGAACACCATCTCCAGCAGCTCACACCCCAGAGGACGCCCCGCAGGTCCAGCGGACACTGAGCCGCTGACTCCGACGCAGGCAGTGCAGGCCGGAGTCCTAACCAACTGGGGATGTGCAGGAGCCCCCACCGTGCAAAAACCCGAATGCCGCCAAGCCGCCCACTCTCAGCCGTTGTGCATTCGGGGGACCCCTGAAGTCTCTTTAATGTAACCAGTTCTGCAATAAGCTGCTTCAGAGTCACAGCTGGCCCTCAGGACGGGGTCGCAGTCTTATCTTAGTGACTGGCTGGGTCACTGGGTGAGGAGGCTTGCGCAGGGGATTTTCAGCCATGCGTGTGATTAACCACACGTCCCTCTTCCTGCGGTGCCCTGGGAAGCGTGGCTGTTCCCTGGGGACCACGTAGGCGTGGGGGGGCCCCGGTGGGGGCATGGGCTCGCACAGGCGGTGGCCCCGCCATTCACCTCTGCCGTGCTCTGCTCACTCCCAGCACAAGCCAAGAGGATCGTGATTTTGGGTCCAGAGGTGATGGACGTGGCTCAAGGGTCTTCCTTCACGCTGAGCATTCAGCTGCAGCAGGACAACGGGGAAGTGGCCAAGAGTAAGCATCTCCAGGGTGATGACTGAATTTTCGGAATCTCAGGGTCAGGGACGAAATGTGGCTTCTGGTGCGGGGACACCCGCAGTAACTTTGTTTTGTCCTCGTCCCTGGAGCCTTGGAAGAGGGGTAGCAGGCATGCGAGTTCTCCCGCTGGGGGGAGGCAGCCACATGCATCATGCGTGTGTGCACACACGTGTGTGCAGCGTGTGTGTGTGTGCCCATGGCCATCACACATGTCTCAGGACGATGGGTGGCTTCTCAGGGCCGCCCGTGTCTGCAGGGCGCCTCAGCCTGGTGAGGGACGAATTCCTGTGTCCTCCATGGGTCATGGCGGGGGGGGGGGCAGATCTCCAGTAGCATCGGGCTGCTTTTTGAGGAATTGTATCAGCGGGGCAGCGATGCAGAGTGTGGACCAGCTGACTTCCCAAAGCCCTTCCCGCCCGTGAGTGGAGTGCCCGGTGCAGAGAGGGGCATCCTGCCCGGCAGCAGAGCAGAGGACCCTGAGTGCGTCGATCGGCCCCCAGGCTGTCACTGTGCAGTGGCTGGGGCAGGACCGCCAGGAATAACCGCATGCCTGGGATTCTTAATGTCCGCTAGTTCACCTGAGTTCAGTAAGCTTTGCAAGGAAGTCGCCACGAGCAGCATGGGTCAAAGACAGTCACGATTGGTTTGTTTTAACGACCTTATTGCGGTGTCATTTATATAGCTCGGAATCCTTGTGTATTGAGTGATTCCTCGATTTTCAGTAAATTTGCGGAGTGGGGCATCCAGCAGCAGGGCTCTGTTTCAGACCACTTCCTTCCCGCCGGCAGCCCCATTCCCATGGTGTGCCTGCTGTGGGCACTTGGTATGAGTGGAGTCCCACGACACGTGGCCTCGGGCTCCGCATCTCTGCCTGGCGTCTTTGGCTGCGGTGACCCACGCGGTTGTGTTGGCACTTCGCTGACCGCATCGCGCTTGGTTCCCCGCATGTCTGTCGGTGGACATGTGGGTCCTTGCACTGCTGGCAGCTGGGAATGTTTGCTGCAGGTTTTTGTGCGGCCTGTCTTTCCAGTGTCAGTTGTGCACCCATGAGTGGAGCTGCTGGATCATGTGGCAGATTTACGTGTAAACTTTCAAAGAAACTGCCACACTGTTTCCCAAAGTGGCCGCACCCGTTTACAGCCCCGCCAGCCACACGGGGCCCGATTTCCCCACAGCCTGCCCACCCGCAGCCGTCCCGAGATGTCAAGCGGCGTCCGGTTGATGTTCTGAGTCCCACGTCCCTCACAACCGATGGTGTGCGGCAGCTTTCCCTGTGTTTATTGGCCACGTGTGTGTCTTCTCTAGAGAGATGTTTATCTAACTATGCTGCCCATTTTTTGAAATTAGACTGTTACTCTAATTGTTTTTCAGTCATTTGAGTTCTTTATGTATCTGATAACAAGTCCTTTATCAGATACATCTTGGCAAATAGCTTCTTCCAGTTGTGGCTCATCTTCTCATTTTCTTTAAACATTTTTTTTAAGATTGGTTGGTTGATTTGAGAGCGAGAGAGAGCATGCGAGCAGGGGGAGGGGCAGAAGGACAGGGAGAGAGAGAATCTCAAGCAGACTCCCTGCTGAGTGCAGATCCTGAGTCGGGGCTTGATCCTATGACCCCGAGATCATGACCTCAGCCAAAATCAAGAGTCGGACACCTTACCGACTGATCCAGCTAGGCACCCCTCATCTTGTCATTTTCTTAATGCCGGTTTCTGAGGTGCAAAGGTTTTTAATTTTGATGAAAATTTGTCAATTTTTTCTTGTATAGATCATAATTTTGATAATGTAAGTAGGAATGATTAGCCCAACCCAAGTACACAAAGATATACTCCCGTTTTCTGCTAGAAGTTTTGCTCTCACATGTCTGCAATCCATTTTCGGTTAAGTTTTCTGGATAAGATAGTTCTAAATTCATCTTTTCTCACATGGACGTCTGGCCATCCCAGCACCATGTGCCAAAAAGACTGTCTTCTCCCCGCTGGATTGCCTCAGCACCTCAGTCGAGAACCACGTCCCCACAGGAGTGAGGGTTTGTGTCCAGATTCTGGACTTTTGTTCCGTTGCTGCACGTGCCTGCACTTACACCACACCACCTCGATCACTGTGGCCTCACCGTAAGTTTGGAAATTAGAGACTCCTTCAATTTTGCTTTCTTTTTCAAAATTGTTTGGGCTATCCTGGGAACTTCATATTCTATACAATTTTTTTAGGATCAGCTTGTCAATTTCTGCCAAAAAAAAAAAAAGAAAAAGGCTGCTGGAATTTTGTTAGGGATTGCTTCAACTCTGGCTTGGAAGAGCTGCCGTTAAAAGCACTGTATCTTCCATGAACATGGGACACCTCCGCATTTATGTATGTCTTTACTTTCTCTCCCCAATGTTTTGTGATGTTTAGTGTGCAAGTCTTGCACTTCTTTTGTTAAACTTATTAATGAGTGATAGTTTATCAGTAGTTATTTAGTTTATAACTTAATTATAATTTGTTCACTGATAAATGTATAATATTCTTTTTATACTATTATGGATGGAATTGTTTCCTTACCTTTGTTTCAGAAATTGCTAGGCTACAATTGATTTTAAAATATTGATCCTAGATCCTTTGACCTTGCTGAACTCATTTGCTAGCTCTGCTAGTTTTCCTGAGGACTTCTTAGGATTTTTCTATATAGAGAATCATGTCATCTGCAAAAAACATCCAGTTTGCTTCTTCCTTTCCAGTCTGGATGTGTTTTCTTTCTTGTGTCTGCAAAATTTTACATTCCCACCGGCAATGACCAAGGTCTCTGATTGCTCGACATCCTCACCAGCATTTGTTACCTTTGGTCATTTTGGTTCTAGCCGTCCTACTGGTATGAAGTGGTATCTTGCTGTGCTTCTGATTTGCATCCCCTAACAAGTAATGATGTCGAGCATCTTTTCATGAATTTATTGGCCATTTGTATGTCTTCTTTGTAGAAGTATCTATTCAGATCTTTGCCCATGAAAAAAAAAAGGGTAACTTGGGGCACCTGGGTGGCTCAGTCACTTGAGCATCTGTTTTTGGCTTGGGTCATGCTCCCAGGGTTCTGGGATCGAGCCCTGCATTGGGCTCTTTGCTCAGTGGGGAGCCTGCTTCTCCCTCTCCCTCTGCCTTCCACTCCCCCTGCTTGTGTTCCCTCTCTGTCTGTCAAATAAATAAATAAAATCTTTAAAAAAAAAAAATAAAATAAATGAAAAAAATTTTTAAATAAGTGACTTGCCTTTTGATGTGAACTAAGAGCTCTTTATGTATTTTGGATATAAGTCCCTTTATCAAATATCTGATTTGCAAATATTTTTTCCCATTTTGTGGATTGTCTTGCAGTTTCTTGGTGGTGTGCTTTGAACACAAAAGGTTTGAATTTTGATGAAGTGCAATTTGCCTACTTTTTTCTTTTGTTGCTTGTGCTGTTGGTTTCATATCTAAGAAAACTGCCTAACTCAGAGTCATGAAAATTTACTCCTGTATTTTCTTCTAAGAATTTAATATTACATTTAGAGCTGTGATCCGTTTGGAGTTGATCTTTGTGTGGGGGAGAGGCAGCGGTCCAACTACATTCTTTTGCATGTGAGTGTCCAGTTGTCCCAGTGTCACTTGTTGGCTGTTATTTCCCCCATTGAATTATCTGGGCATTCCATTTGCTAAAATTTTGTTTAAAGTTTTTGCACGTCTTTTCATGAAGGATATTGGTCTTGAATTTTTTTTTCTTTTTAAAGATTTTATTTTTAGCAATCTCTGCATCCAATGTGGGACTCAAACTTATAACCCCAAGATTAAGAATCACATGCTCCACCGACTGAGCCAGGCAGGTGCCCTGAATTTTTTTTTATAATGTCTTAGTCTGGGTTTTGCTATCAGGGTAATGCTGACCTCATGCTTCAATTTTCTGGAACAGTCTGTGTTGGATCAGTATTATTTTTTTCTTAATATTTGGTAGATTTCAACATGAAAGCCATTGTGGCCTGCAGTTTCTTTCTGGGAAGACTTCTTACTACTTCAATTTCCTTAATCGATATAAGGTTATTTGGGTTGTCTACTTCTTCTTGAGTAAACTGTGGTGTTTTGTGTCTTTGAAGGAATATTTATTCATTTCATCTAAGTTGTCAGATTCATTGTCATAGCTTGTTCTTAATATTCCCTCATTCTCCTTTAATGCACTGGTATCCCGTTTTGTTCCTACTGTGGATTATTGATGTCTTCTTTCTGTTTTGCCTGACTAGTCTGGCTACAAGTTATCAGTTTCATTGATAAACAGTCAACTTTTTGTTCCATTGATTTCTCTATTGTTGTCTGTTTTCTATTTCATTAATTCCTATTATGATGTTATTTCCTTGCTTCTGCTTATTTTGGGTTTAATTTGCTCTCTTCTTTTAGTTTTTAAGATGAAAACCAAGGTCATTTGTTTCAGACCTTCCTTTACTAATACAAGAGTTTATTGCTATCGATTTCCCCCTTAGTACTGCTTTAGCTGCATCCTGGAAATTTTGATAGGCTGTGCATTCATTTTCATTCAATTCAAAATGCTTTCTGATTTCCCTTTTGATTTCCTTTTTGACCCATGAGTTATTTAGAAGTGTGTTGTTTCGGGGCGCCTGGGTGGCACAGCGGTTAAGCGTCTGCCTTCAGCTCAGGGCGTGATCCCGGCGTTATGGGATCGAGCCCCACATCAGGCTCCTCCACTGTGAGCCTGCTTCTTCCTCTCCCACTCCCCCTGCTTGTGTTCCCTCTCTCGCTGGCTGTCTCTATCTCTGTCAAATAAATAAATAAATAAAAATTAAAAAAAAAAAGAAGTGTGTTGTTTCATTTCCAAATACTTGGAGATTTTCCAGAGATCTTTCTGTAATTAACTTCTAACTTAATTCCATATGGTTAGAGTTACGCTTTGTATATGTTCAGTCCCTTTAAATGTATTGAAACTTTTTTCATAGAATTTGTTCTATTTTGGAGGGCATCTGCGTGGCTCAGTTGGGTAAGCATCTGCCTTCAGCTCGGGTCATGATCCCAGGGTCCTGGGATCGAGCCCCACATTGGGGTCCCTGCTCAGCTGAGAGCCTGCCTCTCTCCCTTTCCCTTTGCCCCTCCCCCTGCTTGTGTGCTCTTTCTCTCCCCCCCTCTCTCTCTCTGTGAAAATAAATGAAAGAATCTGTTCTATTTTGGTAAATGTTGTGTGTGCACCTTGAGAAGAATATGATTTCTGCTTTTGTTGAGTGGAATATTCTATAAATATCAATCAGGTATATTTTATTGATACTATCCTGCAAGTTTAGCATATGCTTGCTGAATTTTCGTCTGCTTATTCTATGAATTACTGACAGGGATATATTGAAATCTCAGATTATAATTGTGAATTTGTCTATTTGTGATTTCATTTCTATCATTTTTTGCCACATGTATTTTGAAGGTCTACTATTAGATGTGTAAACATTTACGATTTTTATGTCATTTAATTCGTTGACCCCTTATCATTGCAGTATTTCCTTTTTCATCCCTGACATAGTCATTGCTCTGACAACCACTTCCTGTAATATTGATAGAGTCACTCTAGCTTTCTCCTAATTAGTATCAGCATTGTGTATCTTTATCCATACTTTTGCTTTTCACCTACTTAAGTCTAGATTTAAAGTGTGCTTCTTGTAGGCAACATATAGTTGGGTCTTGCTTTTTCATCCAATCTAACCACATGTATCTTTTAATTGAAGTTTTTACACCATTCACTTTTATTTTATTTTATTTTATTTTATTTTATTTTATTTTATTTTGTTTTGTTTGAGAGAGAAAGGACACATGCACGGGAAAGGGCAGAGGGGGAGGAAAAAACACATTCCCCCCTGAGCAGGGAGCCAGGCAAGGGCTCCATCCCAGGACCCTGAGATCGTGACCTGAGCCAAAGGCAGATGCCTAACCAACTGAGCCACCCAGGCTCCCTTCACCATTCACATTTAATATAATTATTCGTATAACAGTTTCAAACCTACCATTTCACTGTTTGTTTTCTCTCTGCCACAGCTGTTTTCCTTTTTTGACTCTATTCCTACCTTTTGTGGGTTGCGTATTGTTTACGGTTCCATACTGTCTCCTCCAGCGGCTTTTCAATGGTTACCCTTTGTTTTGTCGTCTTAGGGGTTGCTTTAAAGTTTACAATTTACATCTTTAATTTATCAGAGTCTGCTTTTGAGTGATACCACATTACTTCACGTATAATGTAAGAACTTTACAATAGTGTATACTTCTTTTTCTACAATTCCAATCTTTATAATAAATTATTGTTTTTATACATTTGACAAATATTTAATACATTTCGTAATACATTGTTATTACTTTTGTTTAAACAGTCATTTATCTTTCAAAGAATACTTAACGAGTAGAAAAGGAAATCCCATCTCTTACCCCCGTACTTCCCATTTCTAGTTTTCCCCGTCCCTTCCTGTAGATACAGATTTCCACCTGATACCATTTTCCTTCTTCCTGAAGGATTTACCCTTTAACATTTCTTGTCCTACATGCTTGCTGGAGATTAATTCTTTCAGGTTTCATCTGTCTGGAAACATCTTGATTTTACTTTCATTTTTCGTGGATATTTTTACCAGGCGTAGAATTCTGGTTCTCCTCCCAGCAGTACAGGGCTGCTGCTCCCTTGTCTTCTTGTCTGCACTACTTCCAGTGAGAAGTCTGCTGTCATCCTTATCCGTGTTTTCTCTGTACAAATGTACTTTTTCTCTGACTGCTTTTAAGATTTTCAGTTTATCACTGGTTTGAGTACTTTAATTTTTGATGCGACAGGGTGTGGTTTTCTTCGTGTTTCTTGTGCTTGGGATCTATTTATCTTCTTGGATCTCTGGGTTTATAGTTTTCATCAAGTTTGGGAATTTTTCTAAATAAATAAATCTTTTTAAAAAAGGAAGGGGGTGCCTGGATGGCTTAGTCGGTTAAGTGTCCAACTCTTGATTTCAGCTCAGGTCATGATCTCAGGGTCGTGAGATTGAGCCCGTGTTAGGCTCTGCATTCAGCAAGGAGTCTGCTTGGGATTCTTTTCCTCTCCCTCTGCCCTCCCCCCCCACACACACACACACTCATGTGCTCCCGCTCTCTCTTTCCCTGTCTCTCCCCTTCTAATAAATAAATAAATCTTTTAAAAATGTGGGGGGGGGGTTCAGCCTTTATTTCTTCAAATATTTTTTCATCACAACTTCTTCCTCCCCTCTTAGGGGCCCCATTACCCATGTATTAGGCTGCTTGAAGTTGTACCACTCTTCATGGATTCTTTTTCTCCTTCCCCCTTCCTCCCTCCTTTCTCTTTACCTTCATTTTTCTTCTTCTTTTTTCCTTTTTCCTCTTGGTGTTTCATTTTGAGTGGTTTCTTATACCTATGTTTTCAAGTTCATGAATCTTTTTTCTGCAATATCTAATCTGTCATTGACCACTTACAGTGTGTTTTGTTTAAAGATTTTATTTATTTATTCGACAGAGATAGAGACAGCCAGCGAGAGAGGGAACACAAGCAGGGGGAGTGGGAGAGGAAGAAGCAGGCTCACAGCAGAGGAGCCTGATGTGGGGCTCGATCCCATAACACCGGGATCACGCCCTGAGCCGAAGGCAGACGCTCAACCGCTGTGCCACCCAGGCGCCCCTATTTTTTATCTCATAGTTTTTGTTTCTAGAAGTTCAACTTTGTTTTTATATCTTCTCTGTCTCTACTTATGTTTTAAACACATGGAATACAGTTATAATAAAAACTTGGAAAAATTGTTCTTCCTGCTAATTCTAGCATTTGGGTCAGTTCTGGGTTGGTTTCAGTTGATTGCGTTCCCTCCTCATTACTTTTCTGCATTCCTTGCCTGGTAATCTTTGATCGGTGCCAGACATTGAGAGTTTTGCCATCTGGGGGCTGGGTGTTTCTGTGTCCCCGTAACTTGTTGGCCTTTGCTCTGGGGCGCAGTTGACTTATTTGGACACAGTTTGATCCTTTCAGGTTTTGCTTTATGATGTGTTGGGTGTGGAGGAGAGCTGCGTCTGAGACCCATCGTCCCCACCGTTGAGAGCCCTGCCCAGTGCGCTGTGGCATCCATTCTCCAGTGTGGCCAACAGGAGGGAGCACCACTCCCAATGCCGTACAAGCCCAGGCCCCTCCCACCCCCTCGGGTGGCTCTTTGCCTGGCCTCCTGGCGTTTCCTCGCAATTGTGCACTGATCTGCGTTCTGCTATGTCCCCGGGGGTCCCGCACCTCTCTGTTCCTCTGCCTTTAGGACTCCAGGACTCCTACTGTGTGCCTGTCCTCCCGGCCTCCAGGCCCTGCTTCCTCACGGGGAGGTTCCTGGGCTTGCTCGGCCCCTTTCCCTGCACCCAGCCTACCATCTCTCAAGCTAGTGACCCGGGCAGTTACAGAGTCCACATCATTTGTTCCCCATCTCTCAGGGACCACTGTCCTTGCTTGAGGTCCAGAATCTTGAAAAACATTGTATTATCATTATATTTTGTCTGCTTTTTTGGTTGCTTCAAGTAGGAACATGAATTGGTGTCAGGTGCTCTGTGGTACCAGAAGCAGAAGCCAACCAAACCCAGTATGCTGTGGCTCTCTACCCCTTGCCTTCCAAGTCAGAGGGCTTCCAGCGTCTGCCCCGCCACGTCTCCTCTTCCACAGGGGCTGGACCACGGGCCTTCACTGCCACTGCTCAGTGGTTGTTGTTGGCTGTCCTTCTGCATTGGACCCAGAGTGCACATGACCAGACCCTGTGCTGAGTGCCTCGGGAGTGTAGACAAGGAGGACAGAGGTGGGAGATGGGTAACAAGCAGCTATGTCTCCCCGGAGGCAGGACCATGGTGGAGACAAGCCTCCAGTGTGTCTGCTCCCGGCCAGGGCCCCCGCACGCCCCTGAGCAGGTGAAGCCCTGAGGACGGCCAACAAGGGGAGGCCCTCCCAGAGACACAGCTTCAGGGCAGGGAGGCCAGGAAGGGGGTCAGGGAGCTCGAGTTGAATGTAGCTGTGGCCTGGGCCAGCATTGCTCCTGCGTCCTCCTCACAGGTGCCCACGCCAGGACCAGCAAGGGAGAGACCCGGGCTCTTGTGACCATTCTGTTCCTTCCATGGCACAGCCTGCTTCTCTTTCCTTTCCAAGGCGAGGACGGCCGGGTTTTGAAGATCTCAGCCGGCGTCAGGCATGTGCAGCTCCCGGCCTACTCAGAGGTCAGCTTCTTCAAAGTGGACAAGGACAACCAAGAGGCACCCATCCAGACCCCGTTGTGAGTATGGGCGACCCTGGACATCACCCATGTGGTGTGGGGGACAAGCAGGAATGGCCCACAGCTGCTCTACACAGACCCATCTCCACAGCGCTCGCACGCAGGCTAGGACCCCGAGGGCACTGGGCGCACGGCAGTGGCCACCAGACGCGATACTCTCGGTCCGGTGGAGAGGCAGCAAAGGCACCTTCAGGAGTGGGGGCCAGGCAGAGGGCCGGGGTGGGGGGGCTGGGGCTGCAGCGGGCTTTCATGTGGTCCCGGAGCAAGACTCTTTCTCCCCCTCTTCCTCCCTCCCTCCTTCCTGCCATCTTAGTCTCAGGGCGATTGCCTCAGCCCCTCCTCCTCCCTGGAAAGGCCCTTAGGCCACCATGTCCCCCAGACAGCCAGGTGTCACCCTCTGCTTGGTGTCCAGCAAAGCCCAGTCCCACCCATTCCCTTCGTAGCGGGTTTGACTGCATTGCCTATCCTCTGTGGAGTCCCAGGTCTGGGGACCTGGAGCCCAGAGCTGCCCTGGAAAGTGCCAGAGATCCGCTGTTCCACATGGGAGACCTGGAGACAGCGCTGGCATCAGACGCCTCTCGTGGCCAGAGGGACGTCCCCAGTGGCCTTCCCGGTGAGTGGAGTTACCCAACTTGGTGGTGGTAGGTGGCATGAGTGCTTAGGGGTGTGTGGGGTGACAGCGGGTGCCCCGGAACCTGGGCAGGAGGAGAATAAAGCCTCAAGAAGTCAGGCACAGTGACCCTGGAGGAGACAGGACATCCCAGGAAGACCGTGCCGGGCCTGAGCAGGCCTCTCCTCCGGAGGGCCGGGCACCGTGGCCATGGGCTGAAAGGCAGGCTGGGAGCTCCCTATCCTGGACATCCAGGCCCCTCTGGTGCAAGCCCAGTGCCCACGGTGGGGTTGGGAATGAGCTGTCTGAGGGGCCGCCGCAGCTGCCGTCTCGCACTCCCCATGGGCACGTCTGGTCATTGCCATCAGAGTAAAGTGAGGTCATTTTGTTTGCGCACCAGAGCCTGGTGGGAGAATGCGGCCCCTGGGCTGACGGTCTCAGGATTATACCTGCATCTCTCAGAGGCAAACCCACCAAGGCCACTGTCACCAGGAGGCCTGTGGTCAGCCTGGACAGGACACCAGAGCATAGGAGGAGGCCCTCACGGCCCCACCCGCCGAGCTCAGCCGCCATGCGCAGCCCTAATGGTCATGCGGATTCGCCTGGTTTTCCGGCTGATTCCGCACCTGCCCAGAGCACACAGCACATCTACAAGCGCTTGGCTCCGAGCGCCTGAAAACCTGCTGCCGTGCAGTGCCTGACCCGGCTTTTCCATGCGTTATTCCGGAATGACTCCCGGAAAGCAAGGGCTGGAGCTGAGGAGGCAAATCAGAGTTCCGTCTCTGCCGTTCACTGTGTCCGGGCCCGCGGGCCCTCCCACACAGCCCGATGCATCGCAGTCCCATGGCCTTCGTCGTAATGGGGGGAGCATTTGCGTTACCCCGAAGCGTCCCAGCCGAGCCGTGGAGTCCCGCCTGGTCCCCTGTGCCCGCCCTCGCCGCAGGGAACAGCTGCACTGGATCCTTGGGGACCGCGGCGAGCTCAGTAAACGGGGCCCCGGGGGCCCCATCGGGCAAATTCACGCACACATTAGCTGTGGGGGCCTTCACGCTGTCCTCAGCCCTTCAAAGAGGGGCCTGTCCCCACAGTTAGGGTCCCAGCCCTGGACCCGGCAGACCGGTGCTCCCGAGTCTCAGGGCAGGACGAGCGGACCCCGAGTGCTGTGACAAGGCCCTTGGAGAGACCCGGGCCTGGGCCCTCGCTGGGGGGAGCCCCACGCCGCAGGGGCAGCCGGGGGCCCTGAGGCTTGTGGCGTGGAGCCCTGGGGGGGCCTGGCCACGACCCCTCGTCTGCTTCCAGCTCAGTTTATAGAAGCAATTTTACACCACAGGGCAGAACAGTTCTCATATTTCCGCATAAAAACACTCGCTGGGCGCCACGCCTTCCACCAAGAGAGATTTCAGAGCCTGTAATGAGGTCTCCGTGGAAACCAGGCCCAGAAAGGGGGGCCTGCGTCTGCTCCTTGATGTTTGGTGCAGGCGGCCCGGGCTGGGCCCGCTGTGCAGGCTTGGGGTGCTCGCCGCTTGGGGAGCGGGCCCCACCCACCCCATGCTCGAGGGGCTGGTCTCCAGCTGACAGCACGTTCAGAGACGTTTCTAGCTTTGCTGGGTGGGGCTGTGGCGCCGTAGAAAATGACCTTTGCGTTAGACCAGGGGACATGCCTTTGGTTTGGTGAGAACCGCTCAAGTCTGAGCTCTGCGGGCATCCCAGCCGCCGTCGGAAGCCCTGCAGCACAAGCCGAGGCCCGGGTCCTTGGCCAGTGCGTCGGGGGCAGACGCCAGACGTGCGGTCGCTGCTTCTCTGCCGTTTTCTGGCTGAGCCTCTCTGCACAGGCCTCCTCTTCTGTAAAATGACAAGCGGCCTCTGCCCCCAAGATCGCCCGCCCCACGGTGACCCTCACAAGGTGGCACGCCAGCGACGCGCACACCGGCCCAGGGGTCAGGAAGGGTCCCCTGTGCTTCTGCTCCTCTCATGGGGACAAGTCCACCCCCGGACTCTCTGGAGGACACTCACACTGACAGTGTCCTGTCCCCACAGCTGCCCCAGAGCACCCGGAGCCCTGCCAGCGCGCGAGCCCTCCGGACGTGTTGGCAGGGAGCCTGGGTCTGCTCTGGGTCACGGGCACACGGGCCGGCCGGCTGCCCTCTGGTGCCTTCTGCGAAGAGGAGATGACGGCATTGCAAATTTCAGCGCTGCCGCGGGTGGGATGGGGTCAGCCATACGCGAGAGACAACCCCAGGATGGTAACAACTTAACCACGGGGGCTGGCTGTGTGGCGCCTAGGAGGTGCCCGCTGCGGGGCAGCCCAGCAGTGCGCGAGACCCCCGAGCCAGCCGGGAAAACCCACAAACGGCCCCCTGGGGGACACAGAGCTGCTTGGGTGGGAAGTAGGCAAGGCTTTTATCTTTTTTAATGAAGCAGCTTATTCTGTGACTAAAGGGGATAGATGTCTTTAACTTGTAAGTTCTCTTTATCCATTATGCTGAAAGACAGCAAAAAGTGTGACATTCCCTGGCAGCCCCCACGCATACAGGGAGCAAAAGTCAGGAATCTTTCCCTCGTACGAGTGAACGTCTGTATTCTCAAAGCCAAGCCGTAAACCGTGTCGTTCTCACGCTCACCCCTGGCCTGGCACGGCGCTTTCTCATGTGGCTCCCGGATCCCGCCTCTTTTCCTCCTGCCAGACCTTCGCCAAGGACCCCTGAGCCCCGTTCAAGCCTGCAGCGAGTCAGGGGTTCCAGTCGAGAGTTGCTGCCTCTGCCTCCCTGGGTGACAGCCGCGTGTGCGGCCTCGAGGTGCGGAGGGTGCCGCCTGCCGAGGCCACCGTGGGCGCTTGCCGCAACACATTGGGAAGTCTCGGGGAGCAGCCACTGGCAGCACCCAGCCTGCAGCCGGGACCCACAGACAGGCCTCCAAAGTGCAGGGCAGAGACCACAGCCAGGAGGGCTTCAGGCCGAGAGATCAGTCAATACGAGCCTGAAATAGACTGGGGCCAGAACATCTTCCAGCCAGGCGGGGACGAGGCAGGTGCCCTCCCTCTGCATCTCTTTGTAGGAAGTGTCTCCTGCGTGCGACCCGCCATGCCCCTCGATCTCATCCTCCTGTCCCATGACAGCGCGGCAAGGCAGTGACCGATGGGTTTGGTAAAACTGGGGCCGGAGGTGAAGAAGTTTAGTGTGTTAGACCAGTGGGAAGTGCGGGACACGGGGCCCCACAGTGTCAGGAGCTGCTGAGGCCCGCAGGGAGCTCCAGCCCGTCCCGGGCGGGCCGGAGCCGACACCCCACACCCTGCCTGCTTCTCTGTCTCAGGGCTCGCTCACGGTTGAGAAACAGTGCGGCAGCCACCCTGGTCCTGGACACGAGGTCCCCTTCCCTAATCGAAGGGGTGGGCAAAGGCAGGGCTGGGGCCGGCGGTGGGGGGGCGGGGGAGGCGGCTGGCTACCAGGTCTGCTCCCCAAGCAGCCTTCATGCTGGGCTCAGCATCACAGGACATCTGGCAGGCCTCCCCTGCTGCCTTGGCCCCCGGGGGTAGTGCTGGGGGCTGGCTGGGAGGCCACCATCAGGCCCCGCCCGCCACGCACCAACAGCCCAACGGGAAGGATGCGCCAGTTCAACAGGATGTCCTTGCCCACCTCAAATCCCAAATCGTTGAGCCCTGCAGGGTTTCCCTTCTCAGCAGCCAGGAGGCTGGGTGCCTGGGAGAGGAGGGAGGGAAGGGGCTGGAGCTGCCCTACAGGGAGGCAGAGCTGGCGTCATCTAACACCTGAAAGCAAGTATCCGCGTTTCCACACGTTCTTGAGCTCTTGTGCCAACACCGGGGGGTACGTGGAGCACCGTCCCCGGCCGGCGGAGCAGCCACAGGGGGGTCCACCTGCCCCGCTGTTCCCCCAGATTTCCCCAGCCACGTTCACCTGGCGTCTCCGGCCACCGAGAACGTGGAGTTAGACGCCGGCGCCTTCCAGCTCGCGGCCCTCGCCCTCGCCCAGGCCCCGTGGGGACCAGCTTCTCAGCCCTTTCCTCACCCATCCAACCCACTGTTAAGAAAGTAAACGCTCCAAAACCATGGTTTCCAATTACACAAATAAGTAAAATGAAGAGAGAAAACACTTTCTCTTTCCAGAGGCCTCGTGTCAGCAACGTGTACCTGTGGAAGTCAGTATCGGGTATTGTGTTGATATGAAATTGTTTTAACTTTGAACAGACGATTTGCTTTTCGTTGAGAACAGGCGATTTCATGGGCGTGGATGATCGGCAGGTTTCCTAAACCCTATTTTGGTGAAATTACAGCACCCACGTTTTAGTAACAAAGCACATTGATGTTATATTCAAAAAGATTTTTATATTTAGATGCTTAACCTTTTGTAATTCCCACCCACAGCTTTAAACCGTAGCGCCCTTTTATGTTAATTGCTGTCAGTGGGGTGTCTGCTCGCCCCCTGGCAATTTAGGCCCATTGAGTCCTAATGCAGGTGCTGATAATTGCTGTGGGGACAGTGTCAGGCGGGGGAGCCCAGGGGCCCAGACAATCCCCCGTAAACTGGATTTGGGGACCTAACAAAGCTGTACCAGGGAGAGAACCTCAGATTGCTTCTCTCTCTCTCTCTCCCTTTATTTTTTAAATGCACAAAACCCTCCCAGGGAATGTTTCCAACTGATGTGAGTGGTCCCTCTTTTCCATTTGTGGAACAAATGGTTTTGAGCATTCATCAGATGGGATCTACGAAGACTCATCCATAACTGTAAGATGATTTTCAAAATCAAGGTGCCCTTTGCCGCTAATCCAATTTTGGCAATAAAAGTGACGGAATGTGTAGCAGGGAACTTCTGGAAATTTCATTGCTTCTTGGGGTGGTAACACGTTTTAATATTAATTGTCTGTGGTTAATTATGGCAGAGTAGCTAGCATGAAAGAGCCATATTTTTAAAGGGAAATTCATGCTGTCAATTTCCCGTCGAGGAACCCTACCGTGCAGAGGGACCGCCCGG
Source organism: Ursus maritimus (assembly GCF_017311325.1). Classification (NCBI taxonomy): domain Eukaryota; kingdom Metazoa; phylum Chordata; class Mammalia; order Carnivora; family Ursidae; genus Ursus; species Ursus maritimus. Next base: position 1,208,836 of record NW_024425786.1, on the reverse strand, counting down.
ACAAGTGCAAACACATACTACCGCCCCTCCAAGGCCAATGCGGCTGAGACCAATGGGACGAACCCAAGCGTCAGGGGGCGTGTCTGCCTGAAGCCACGTGGGTGGCCCCGGGACCTGAGATCGTAGCCCTTCTCAGCCCCTGGCCTGGGGCCGTGAGCACCTGCCACAGAGCAGGAACCCCCTGGGCACCCACAGGACCCCAAGCAGCAGGTCTCTGGGGGCTCCTGGAGAGAAAGGAGGGAGGCAGACCCGCCTGGGCTTCCGTCAGGCTTCGCTGGTGCTGCACCCTGTGGCTGTGCTTAGGGGGACGGCTGCTTTTGCAGGAGCAAACCCGGCTCTAGAACTAGCCGCAGAGACGTCTTGGATTTCTCTCGCATCCTGCCTGTGACCTTGGAGGCCTATTCCAGGGGGGGCCTGGGGGGCTCCCCAGGACGGTCTCCATGCTCACATGCAGAGGAAGACCTGCTTGTGCCAGGGTGGGCCCCAGACCACCTACAGCCACCAGGCCAGGCAGGGACGGAGACTACATTTGTGTCCTGATCTGCCTCAGGTTTAACCTCTGACCGTTGAGCCACAAAGTGGAGGGAACACATCCCACCTGGCCAGCTGCCCCTGTGCAGCCCTTCTCCCTCCTGGGACCGTCCAGCAGGGGCTCCTGGTCTCCAGCGGTCAGAGCCCTGCTTGCCCTCACCCCATGTCACGGAACCTGTGGCCTTCCTCTTGTCTGCCCCAGTGCTGCCTGCAGCTCTCCGTCCACTGGGAGTGGGCACAGTGCTCAGATCAGGCCCCTGCACCAGCCGGTAGGGGCATGGGGCTCTCCTGGTTCAGGGTGTGGCCCCTGGGATTCAGGAACTGCTTTGGGCAGGAGACTTGAGGAGGGCAAGAGTCCAGGGGGGCACCCTGCACCCTGACCTGTCCAGGATCCCCTGGCGAAGTTTCCAGGGAGGGGTCTGCTTGGGGTCCCTGCTGTCTTGGGCGGTGGTGGGTGTGGGGCAGGCCAGGCCCAGGCGCCCGTGGGGGACAGAGTCGGGGCCTGGGCTGGCAGGGAGATGCCCAGGGCCGGCTAGCGGAGCAGGTCTGGGGCGTGGCTGAGGACCCGCCCCGGGACTGGGGGGACGTGGGCCAGGCGTGCGCATGCGTGTGGGAGCTCACACGCCAGGTGAGGCCGAGTGTGCGCCTGCCGGTGTGTGCGCGAGCATGAGGCGGCCCATAGGAGTGTTTCTGCGCGTGCTCTCGTGTGCAGACTGTGTGCACCTATGTGCTGAGAACGTGTGGGGTGATGTGTTAAGTGCGTGCTCACACCCCGGTCACGGCCAGCTCCTCAGTGCCTGGCCCCTCACCGCATACGCGGCTGGCGGGCTGCAGGCCCCGCGAGGCCTTTCTGGCGGCGTCAGATCCAGCTTCCTTCTCCTTGTAAAGGCCACTGGCCTGTGGCTCTCTCGCCCTCACCCGATCACTCCTAGAGACACAGCAAATACCCTTCACCCTTCCCCAGAAGAACGCAGGGCAGGGAGCTCTCTTGCCAGGAGGAGCACAACCTCACCTGAGGACAATTCCATCCCATTTGGCAGGCCCACCGCCCCTGGGGACCTCCGACGTCTGGACCGGCCCCAGCGGAGGGCCCCGCAGCACCATCGCGGCCTCTCCCGTCCCTGCGGGTGGCCCTCACACTGGAAAACTGGGGCGATCCAGGCCCCTTGGTGGCCCTCAAGGCCTCTGCCCACGCCCGTCCTGAGAGCCCCCAGGACTGCCGTGCACGGAGCAGCTCTCGGCCAGTCCTCCTGGGACGGGCAGCGTCCAGGTGGCAGAAGGGCTGCCGTGGTAACTTCTGAGTCCACGCACAGCCCGCCACCCCCCCGGCAGTTAGCCGCGCACGGACTCTGTGAGCTCAGCCGCCGCGTCCAGCCCCACATCCCCTGGCCGCTCCTAGGGGCTCCCACTCCCCACCCAGACTGGGGGAGGCTTTCGGGCTGAGCTGTCTCCGGAAGATGAGAAGCACCGACCCTCCTCCTGCCGGGGGGAGGCGCCCTGCGTGGGCAGTGGGCTGCCCGCCTCAGCCCTCTGGGGCTGCTATCCCCGTCCATGTTCTCAGGGGCGGCCCAGTCTCACTCTGGCCCCTGGTACAAACAGCTGGGCTGGGGGAGCTTCTGGAGGTGAGGAGTTGGGGGCCGTCAGAGACAGCTCAGGAAGAACCCCCCCCCATTTGTGCCCCCATCCTCCCGGTTTGCCTGCAGAATCACCTCCTCCTTCGTGTCCCATTTGCGATTCAAGCACAATGGGACTCCGGGAGGGAGTCTGGGAACAGCAGCGTGCCCTCAGTGTAGCAGGAAGCCTCTGGTGGCATTTGGGAAAAGGGGACACCTTAGCCACTAGGGGGGCACAGGACATACACCCCTCTTCAGAAGGACACGCATAGGAGTGGACAGGGCAGTGCCACAGTGCTCAGGTTCGCGTCCTTTGTTTTCCGAGCATCCAGAAAGGTCGTGGGCTGACAGGGACAGTGGCTCTGTGTCGAGTCCATTTTCCACCCTTCAGTAAAGGAAGGGGAAGGCAGGCGTCAGGTTCCTCATCGGGAACAGTCTGTGGCCCGGCGTGAGCCCTGCTGAGCGCAGCCCGAGGGGCGGGGGGTTCCTGGTCCGCACTGCCGGCCCCAGGGCTGGGGGTCCTGAAAGCCTCCCCGGCCAGGCCCGGCCACAAGCTCTCTGCTGGCCTGGTCCTCACACAGGCTCCTTGGGAAACTGTCGAGTTTGAAAGCCTCTGGATAAAACCCTGAACCAAACCGCGCCCCAGGCCTGCAGTCTGGATGTGGCCTTAGGCGCCCCCTGTGAGGACCGTCTGCGTCTGGGCTGGCTCCCTGGGTGCCGGGCACCTCCACCCCGGGAGCGGCCTGCGTGGACGCGGGGGTGGGGGTGGGCAGGGGCAGGGGTGGGGAGCTCCTGGCAGGGGCTCCTGGGGCTGCGCAGGTCCTGCTCCATGGTCGCGTCCAAGAGAACATCTGGGGCCCCGTCAGGCCAGCCCCCCTGGACAAATGGACGGGTGGGCGGGGGGCACGCGGCCTAGACAGAGCCCTTGCTTGGCGACCTGGGCCGTCTGAGAGGGGCCCGAGGGGACCCGCCCTGCCCTGCCCAGCACTGATGCCGCCTGCCCTCCCTCTGGGTCTCGGAGACCCTGGCCCACGAGTCCTGTCCAGGCAGACCGCTGTGCCTTTGGAGGCAGCCGACTCCTCGGCTAGTTGAGCCTGCCCTAAAGACTAATGCGGCGTGTCTGGTCACCTCCACGTGAGGCAGCTCTCGGCCCCTTGGGGCCGATAACATTTTATTTTTTTGATTCACTTAAATGAAGAAAACATTCCAGCCCGTGGCTGGCTCTCTGCCCGGGCCCACGGCGGCCGTGTGACTGTTGAGGCCCGGCCTCCGTGAGGCTTGTTTACTCCGGCGGCCCCTCCGCCTTTGTCTCCATGTCCTACACAGGTGATTAGGGAGTGTAATTGAGTTGGCTGTAAAAAGATAATTAATCGACATTTCCTCCCAGAGAGGTCAAGCGCCGATCTCCCGATCTCCCGATCTCCCGCGCGGGCGCAGCCTCCCGTTCCCAGTCCCCCACCCCCACCCCCACCCCGCCCCCGGAGGCAGCAGTGACCTTTATCTTGCTGATAATTAAAACCGACATGAAGGCTTTGGAAATAACTCCTGAGAACCGGAGTCAGCATCTATGGGTTGGGGCCCTGCCTCGCGGGTTGGCTGGGGGCGGGGGAGTGGCCCCCAGAGTGGCCGGGACCAGGTCCAAGGGCCCCTACAGGGCAAGGCGGAACCCTCACCCAAGAGGGGATGGCGGGACCCT
>NW_024425786.1:1199236-1204986 GCF_017311325.1 Ursus maritimus | reverse complement strand
ACTTCTGAGTCCACGCACAGCCCGCCACCCCCCCGGCAGTTAGCCGCGCACGGACTCTGTGAGCTCAGCCGCCGCGTCCAGCCCCACATCCCCTGGCCGCTCCTAGGGGCTCCCACTCCCCACCCAGACTGGGGGAGGCTTTCGGGCTGAGCTGTCTCCGGAAGATGAGAAGCACCGACCCTCCTCCTGCCGGGGGGAGGCGCCCTGCGTGGGCAGTGGGCTGCCCGCCTCAGCCCTCTGGGGCTGCTATCCCCGTCCATGTTCTCAGGGGCGGCCCAGTCTCACTCTGGCCCCTGGTACAAACAGCTGGGCTGGGGGAGCTTCTGGAGGTGAGGAGTTGGGGGCCGTCAGAGACAGCTCAGGAAGAACCCCCCCCCATTTGTGCCCCCATCCTCCCGGTTTGCCTGCAGAATCACCTCCTCCTTCGTGTCCCATTTGCGATTCAAGCACAATGGGACTCCGGGAGGGAGTCTGGGAACAGCAGCGTGCCCTCAGTGTAGCAGGAAGCCTCTGGTGGCATTTGGGAAAAGGGGACACCTTAGCCACTAGGGGGGCACAGGACATACACCCCTCTTCAGAAGGACACGCATAGGAGTGGACAGGGCAGTGCCACAGTGCTCAGGTTCGCGTCCTTTGTTTTCCGAGCATCCAGAAAGGTCGTGGGCTGACAGGGACAGTGGCTCTGTGTCGAGTCCATTTTCCACCCTTCAGTAAAGGAAGGGGAAGGCAGGCGTCAGGTTCCTCATCGGGAACAGTCTGTGGCCCGGCGTGAGCCCTGCTGAGCGCAGCCCGAGGGGCGGGGGGTTCCTGGTCCGCACTGCCGGCCCCAGGGCTGGGGGTCCTGAAAGCCTCCCCGGCCAGGCCCGGCCACAAGCTCTCTGCTGGCCTGGTCCTCACACAGGCTCCTTGGGAAACTGTCGAGTTTGAAAGCCTCTGGATAAAACCCTGAACCAAACCGCGCCCCAGGCCTGCAGTCTGGATGTGGCCTTAGGCGCCCCCTGTGAGGACCGTCTGCGTCTGGGCTGGCTCCCTGGGTGCCGGGCACCTCCACCCCGGGAGCGGCCTGCGTGGACGCGGGGGTGGGGGTGGGCAGGGGCAGGGGTGGGGAGCTCCTGGCAGGGGCTCCTGGGGCTGCGCAGGTCCTGCTCCATGGTCGCGTCCAAGAGAACATCTGGGGCCCCGTCAGGCCAGCCCCCCTGGACAAATGGACGGGTGGGCGGGGGGCACGCGGCCTAGACAGAGCCCTTGCTTGGCGACCTGGGCCGTCTGAGAGGGGCCCGAGGGGACCCGCCCTGCCCTGCCCAGCACTGATGCCGCCTGCCCTCCCTCTGGGTCTCGGAGACCCTGGCCCACGAGTCCTGTCCAGGCAGACCGCTGTGCCTTTGGAGGCAGCCGACTCCTCGGCTAGTTGAGCCTGCCCTAAAGACTAATGCGGCGTGTCTGGTCACCTCCACGTGAGGCAGCTCTCGGCCCCTTGGGGCCGATAACATTTTATTTTTTTGATTCACTTAAATGAAGAAAACATTCCAGCCCGTGGCTGGCTCTCTGCCCGGGCCCACGGCGGCCGTGTGACTGTTGAGGCCCGGCCTCCGTGAGGCTTGTTTACTCCGGCGGCCCCTCCGCCTTTGTCTCCATGTCCTACACAGGTGATTAGGGAGTGTAATTGAGTTGGCTGTAAAAAGATAATTAATCGACATTTCCTCCCAGAGAGGTCAAGCGCCGATCTCCCGATCTCCCGATCTCCCGCGCGGGCGCAGCCTCCCGTTCCCAGTCCCCCACCCCCACCCCCACCCCGCCCCCGGAGGCAGCAGTGACCTTTATCTTGCTGATAATTAAAACCGACATGAAGGCTTTGGAAATAACTCCTGAGAACCGGAGTCAGCATCTATGGGTTGGGGCCCTGCCTCGCGGGTTGGCTGGGGGCGGGGGAGTGGCCCCCAGAGTGGCCGGGACCAGGTCCAAGGGCCCCTACAGGGCAAGGCGGAACCCTCACCCAAGAGGGGATGGCGGGACCCTGGCTTCCGGCCGCTGCCTCGGGGCCCACGGCGCCCAGGTGGGGGAGAAGGCTGAGATGGCCCGAGAGTCTGCTAGGCCAAGAGGCAGCAGTCTCAGAGGGGTGGGGGCTCTGGCCGGGAGCGCGGCTGTGGGGGGGGTCGCCGGTGTCTCTGCAGCGTGGTCTGACGTATCCCCTGGGTGTCGCCTGGGCAGGGCAGACAGGATGAGGAAGGGGCTGCGGGGGGTGGGAGGGTGAGGGTGAGCGGTGCACGTGGCCAGCCTGTGGCAGCAAGGTGGGCAGCAGCAGCGGCAGGACCGCCTGGACGTGGTACCTCAACGATGCCCCGGGTCAGGGCGTCAGCAGAGGCTGGAGGGGCCAAGTGTCCAGAGGCTCGGCGAGTGGCAGGTTCCCGAGCTGGGACTAGGTGCCGTGCGTACTGTGGGAGTTTGGCACAGGTAGGGACCTTGAACCGCAGTGAGTCGGTGAGTCGTGTGCTGGGAGTGAGGGCGGGCCCCATGAAGGCGACTGCGGAGAGCCCAGGACTGGGGGAAGCCCAGCCAAGGGAGGGGCAGAATCAGGGCTGTCGCCCATGTTTCTGGTGGAGTGTGCAAGAGTGGGGGTCTGGGGGACCCAGAGCTCCCTCCCTGTCCAGGGGGCAGCACGTGGAGATTCCCGCGAGGAACGGGGGCAGGGAGTGTGACCCCGAGGAGGCTGGAGCTGGGCCAGAGGGGTGCTCACCTCCATGGGCAGTGAGGCGCCCACCCAAGGGGGTGTGGATGGGGCGGCAGCATTGGCTGTGCACCCACGGAGGCAGTGGGGGCGGGGCCGTCAGCGGTGGCCCCTGGTGCCCAGGAGTAGTGCAGGCCCAGGCAAGGTGCACTGATGTTAGGGCTGGGGACACCCAGAGTCTCAGCTCTCCCTGGGACGCTTTGAGCCGACGGGCCTGCTCCCCCGGGGCCGACGGCACCCCAAGCAGATGCAGCTTGAAGTGGATTTTAAACTCCTGCGCAGCCCAGAGAGCCCCGTTCTCTCTCAGGAGCAGCACAGGGTCTGCAGGGCCTCTGCCCGACCTTCTGTGGGCCAGGTGCACGCTCTAGCGGAGGCTTCCTGCCAGGCCGAGACACCGTCCACCCCACAGGCGCCCTGGGCCACAGTCCGCGCGGGCAGGTGACAGGGACGGCAGGCCTGGCCGGTCGGCACAGCTCACAAGCAGAACAGCTAGAAGCTGAGCTACCACGTGGAGGCCACAGGGCCGTGTCCAGGAGGAGGGGCCCACATGCGGGGACCGGGCTTGGCCAGGCTGGGCTGTGCCTCGACCACCAGGGGTGCCCATCCCTGAGAAGGTGGCAGCAGGTCTGGACGTCACATCTGAGAAGTGGGGACGGCGGTGGGCGGTCAGGTGTGCGAGCCCTGTGCGGTCACTGTACTACGTGCAGAAGGGGCCCTCATATGCAGGGAAGGGACCGTGGCGCCCTGAGTCCAGGAGGCCCCAGAGGCCCCCTGGGCCCGAGCAGGCCAAATCTAGAGGACCCCTGCCCTGCACTCAGACACATGGCTGCTTTAGTTTAAGGTCGTTGGCCTTGGGTTCCTCTCAGTTTGAACAAGAAGGGGTCTCTCGTCCTCGGACAATGGATGGCACGGAGGGAAACCTGCACTGGGCGACAGCAGACGTCAAGCCTGTGGCTAGAAGACGTGGTCTTACTGAACCGCTGCTGGCTGTCCCCGTGCCGCCCTGCCCATGGGACCTGCTGAGTTCGCTGACATTTGTGCCACCAGGCAGAGCATAGAGGTCAGCACAGCAGCGCCCTTGGCTCTCCGGGCCTGGCTTGTCCTCACCCAGTGGCTGTCATGGCAGAACCTCTGCTCGGAGAGGCCCGGAGATTTCTGGGAGGATCTGCCTGCCGCTGCTTGGCCCTGAGCTGAGGGAGGTGACGAGCTCCAGGCTGGGTGTGCCCGTCCCCCCGCCACCCCCACCCCGGGAACCGGCATGTTGCTGTCCAAGGCACATCCGGGACGCACTCTTGCGCGGCCACCTGGACAGGGTCTAGGGTACAGAGCCGGGGTCGTTACCGTCCGGAGGCAATCAGCTCCACTCGAGCCCCCTGGAAGCCGTCCGTGCGCTCAGAAATAGAAATTATGCCATCAGCCACGCGGCCCCGTCATTGCCCAGGACATAAATAGCGCGAGGACAGCAGAAGCTAATGGAGAGAAGGGCGTTAGTTAAAGAATGTCCTTGCGGAAGGACAGACTTCACTTTTTATAATGCGCCGTAACGATGAAATGAAGACACCTCTGAGAGAAATAACTCCCTACCTGTGATTTGGAAATACCTCTGGGGCCCATCCGCAGAAGTTGGGCTCCAAGGAAGGGGCCTTAATGCCTACAGCCCCTGGGCCCGTCCAGTGCACGGATGAGAGCCGGCCCGCCACCCACCCCGCCTTCCCCCCCCAGGCCTCCCTGCAGACTCCTTCAGCGGGAGCACGCAGCCTGCTTTGCCTGCTTCCGGCTGTCCCCACAGCCCCATCCAGCCACCTCCCTGAGGTTTGACCACTCCTGCTGGTGGCTTCTCCCTGTCGAGGTGTGAGCGCCGGCCTGACTGGGTCGGTCTGGAGAGCCGGGAGCCCTGCCCCCATGGGATAACCGGTCCTGAGGCATGTGTGCTGGGAGCAGCCCTGGCGACCCTGCACCAACCCTCACAACCCCGTCTCAGCCGCCACCTTCCTGTGCGTGGGACGGAAGGAAGGGACAGCCGGGTGCAGCTCCACCTGCCAGTGGGACGGAGCCTGGGGAGGGGACCGCCGGAAGGAAACGCCCCATCCCCCTTAGACCTTGGGACACCAGGAGGGGGGAGAAAGCCAGCATGGACAGGGTCCACAGTGGGGTTACATGCTGCAAGGCCGAGCCCAGCCCACTGCCATTCTTAGATGCCAGAGGATTCGGGGGTCTCCTGGAGGCTATTGCCCTTCTGGGGGCTGGGGGCTGCCAGCAGCTTCCATGTTCCACACTCGTCACAGATGTGGCCTGATGTCACCTGTAGCATGCAGCCATACAGTAGAAATGTTCTTCTCCAGGCACACCGTGCAGGAGAGGCCCAACCTGGCCCAGCGCAGGGCCTCTGACCTGGGGCCTGTCCAGACCCTGTCCCAGGCACCCAGGACCTTCCCAGCCCCAAAGAATCGGCGTGCTGGGCCCTCACAGTGGGCCCCAAAATACACCCACGTGGAGCCGGCTGTGTACCCCAGGGCCCGCCAGGGAGGGCCAGGACCAAGGTGTGTCATGGGCCAGGCCCTGCCCCGGCCCGGCCACTCACCTGGAGATGGCCACACGGCCAGCAGTCTGGGCAGCAGGGCTTCAGTGCCCCAGGCCCACGTGGCCGCCTGTGGTCCCAGCTCAGCCGCAGAAGCTGCACTTTGGCAAGGCCACGGGAAGGGTTCTCTCCGATCTTTGCTTCGTGCTGCTTCAAAGAGTCTTTCTGTCCTTCGCTTTTCAGGAGAAGCCCCTTCCTCCTCTTCCTGGGGATGCGAGCCCCACGGACCTGAGGACTGCCGGCGCGTGGAACAAGGTTGCGCCCAGTTCTCGGATGTCCGCCTTGGGCCCCCACCACCTGGGTACAGCCCCATCCTCTTCCTCAACGACCTCCGTGAGGTAGGGGCAGGGAGATTCCCCGCTATCACCCCCGCCGTGGCTCAGCCCTCTCGCTGCCCAGGACCGAGGCCAGGGTGCCCAGGAGCCCCTCTGAGGCTCCCCCCCCCCC
>NW_024425786.1:1196803-1199226 GCF_017311325.1 Ursus maritimus | reverse complement strand
CCCCCCCCCCCCGTCACTCCTTCTAGAAGGAAGACAGCAGGCCTCGAGGCGGCCCGGGCCCTGGGAGAACGATGCCCGACACACAGGACCTGCCAGGAGGGAGCAGGTAGGAGAGGCTGACCGACTCAGGGCATTCTCTGGCTCGGTGTGGCCTCCCAGGTGCGCACCCTCACGGGCAGAGGGCAGGGTGCCAGGAGCTGTGGGTGCCACTGCGGCCTGGACAGCAGGAGAGGCCAGGCTTGCTGCCTCACGGGAGCCCAGCCCCGGTCCAGGTCGGACCACTAGGTGGGCAGAGTAGGGCGGCTTCCTTCTTCATATGATGGCGGTGGCGGGACAGCCGTGCCGGTCCTTCCTCCAGGGGCCGGCTGGACAGGAAGGACACTCCTCAAGTGTGCACAGAGGCCGGGGGGGCCTCACTGTGGTGTGCCAGGTGGCCACAGACTCACCACACACCAGCCACTACCTGCCACGGGCCCGGGGTCCCTACCGGCCTGACCTGCGGCAGAGCAGACACGCTGGACCCGGGGCCGTGCACGCCCGCGAGGGCCAGGAGGCGGCTCACTCCATCAGTACCTCTCAGCCGCACGCTCTTTCCAGCCCATGGCCCTGCCGAGGGAAGCTGCGTTCGAAATCTTCCGGGCACTGCCTGGCAGGGGGCAGCGTGTCCCCTGCCAGGCCATGGGGTCCGACAGTTCACCGCCCTCTCCCGGGCTCCCCACGCCCCTGGGAGCCGTGGGAGCTGGATGCAGGTGCAGAGCCGCCAGCGCCCGCCCCCCGCCCGCCCCGCCCGGCCCCACCCGCGGGCTGCTTGGCTCAGTGCGCTCCTGGAGCAAGAGCAAGACCTGGGGCTGAGCAGGACGATCCTGAGCACACCCCGGTGCTGGAGCCTGAGAAGTCACCTCTCTTGAAAGACAGGAGCCCTCGCCTTCTGGAGGCAGGGCACACGGGCCCGCCGTGGGTGGGACCTGGAGGCGTTGTGCCCCTCCCGGCGGCAGGGGAGGGTGCCAGGCCGCTTACTCATTGCCCACCTGCCAGCAAGGCAGGCCTCTGACCCGGTGCGTGTGGCCCCATCAGCCCCGGGGGCTGAGGCCAGCACAGCCGGGGCGCATCTCTCCTCCCGCCGCCAGCCAGGGCGCCATGGAAAGAGCCACGCAAAAGAGCAGAGGCCTGTGGGCACAGACCTGACAATGAAACTCGAGGAAACTGAGAAATTCAGGCGCAATGGGAAGAGGGCCCGTGGCGTCCGTCTCGAGCCGCCGCAGCCTGCCGCCGTTCCCGCAATTACATGGCTCATCGCTGACGCCAGCGGGCGTGGGCCGGGCCGGGACGCCCGGAGGCTGGCACGGTGTCGGCGGGCTGACAACCCTTTGATCCCCCTCACGAGGCAGCGCTGGGACGAGCTGTTTCCAGGAGAAGGTGCCTCCCTTGTGTGTGGCTGTGAGTCACGCTCTGTGAATTAAGTACGAGGCTCACTCCACAGAGCTGGGGAAGCACAGACTTAGAGAAAATGGCCAAGACCCTGCTCAGTGTGGAGACACCACAGTCACCCAGTGTCTCGGTGGCGGGAAGCCACCAAAGCTGACACACCAGCGTGCACAGACCCGGGTGCTCCGGGCAGAACGGGGGCCTGATGTGGTCACCGTGGCAACTCGGCAGCCCACGGCTCTGCTGTCATGTCTCCTTCCAGCAAGAAGGCCCTCGCTGTCCAGGTCCTCCTGAGGAAAAGGAGGGAGGGGCCTGACTGGGGTCCTCGTTCCGGGGGGGTCGCATTGCTGGGAGGGGGTGGCCCGCCCAGGGTCCTCGTACTGGGAGGGGGGTTCCAGGCCCAGGAAGGCACATTAGCCTGCGGAATGTTCCACATCTCTGTGAGTGAGCTTTGCGAGCTGGTGACGTGGCCGTGACGCATTCCTGCCCCCGTCTAAGGTTCATGGGGGCTGCTGCCCCTTCTCCCCGGGGAGCCTGAATCTCCGGGCAGCCCCGCTGACGACTTCCACATATAGGAAGCCTGGAGAGATGTTTCATGGTGAGCTCTGGTGGCTCCTGTGACTAGGGGGGGCGGTGTTTGCAGGCGCAGGTCTGAGCCTTGACGTGCAAAGCCCCACATGGCTGCAGAGCGCCCCCTGAGCCCACCTCCCCCGCCCCGGTCACAGGCTCCGTGTGGCATGTCACCTCTCTCAGACCCCCCCCCACAAAAACTGCCTTCAGGGCCCCCGGCTCTGTGTCCCCGAGTCCCCCTACCCCACCTGGGTGCCTTGTGGTCCCCCGGCCCCCATGCACAGAAGAGTGAGGGGGAGCCTGACCAAGGCCCTCAGCATCTGCCCCCACACCCCCTACGAGCTCTGCTGTGGGGACATGGGCCATCCCGATGTCCCCCCACCAGCTCCTGACTCTGGTTCGGGCACCAGCTCCCCACACCAGCATCC
>NW_024425786.1:1194929-1196793 GCF_017311325.1 Ursus maritimus | reverse complement strand
TAGAAGGAAGACAGCAGGCCTCGAGGCGGCCCGGGCCCTGGGAGAACGATGCCCGACACACAGGACCTGCCAGGAGGGAGCAGGTAGGAGAGGCTGACCGACTCAGGGCATTCTCTGGCTCGGTGTGGCCTCCCAGGTGCGCACCCTCACGGGCAGAGGGCAGGGTGCCAGGAGCTGTGGGTGCCACTGCGGCCTGGACAGCAGGAGAGGCCAGGCTTGCTGCCTCACGGGAGCCCAGCCCCGGTCCAGGTCGGACCACTAGGTGGGCAGAGTAGGGCGGCTTCCTTCTTCATATGATGGCGGTGGCGGGACAGCCGTGCCGGTCCTTCCTCCAGGGGCCGGCTGGACAGGAAGGACACTCCTCAAGTGTGCACAGAGGCCGGGGGGGCCTCACTGTGGTGTGCCAGGTGGCCACAGACTCACCACACACCAGCCACTACCTGCCACGGGCCCGGGGTCCCTACCGGCCTGACCTGCGGCAGAGCAGACACGCTGGACAGGGCCGTGCACCGCCGCGGGGCCCAGGAGACGGCACTCCATCAGTACCTCTCAGCCGCACGCTCTTTCCAGCCCATGGCCCTGCCGGGAGGAAGGCTGCGTTCAGAGAAATCTTCCCGGGCACCTGCTTGGGGGAGCAGCGTGTCCCCTGCCAGGCCATGGGGTCCGACAGTTCACCGCCCTCTCCCCGGGCTCCCCCAGCCCCTGGGAGCCGTGGGGAGCTGGATGCAGGTGCAGAGCCGCCAGCGCCCGCCCCCGCCCCGCCCCCGCCGGCCCCCACCCGCGGGCTGCTTGGCTGGTCGCTCCTGGAGCAGAGCAGACCTGGGGCTGGAAGCAGGACGTCCTGACAACCCGGTGCTCGGAGCCTGAGAAGTCACCTGCTCTTGAAAGACAGGAGCCCTCCTTCTGGAGGCAGGGCACACGGGCCCGCCGTGGGTGGGGCCTGGAGAACGTGGCCCCTCGGCAGCAGGGAGGGGTGCCAGGCCTTCTCAATGCCCACCTGCCAGCAAGGCAGGCCTCTGACCGGTGCGTGTGGCCCCATCAGCCCCGGGGGCTGAGGCCAGCACAGCCGGGGCGCATCTCTCCTCCCGCCGCCAGCCAGGGCGCCATGGAAAGAGCCACGCAAAAGAGCAGAGGCCTGTGGGCACAGACCTGACAATGAAACTCGAGGAAACTGAGAAATTCAGGCGCAATGGGAAGAGGGCCCGTGGCGTCCGTCTCGAGCCGCCGCAGCCTGCCGCCGTTCCCGCAATTACATGGCTCATCGCTGACGCCAGCGGGCGTGGGCCGGGCCGGGACGCCCGGAGGCTGGCACGGTGTCGGCGGGCTGACAACCCTTTGATCCCCCTCACGAGGCAGCGCTGGGACGAGCTGTTTCCAGGAGAAGGTGCCTCCCTTGTGTGTGGCTGTGAGTCACGCTCTGTGAATTAAGTACGAGGCTCACTCCACAGAGCTGGGGAAGCACAGACTTAGAGAAAATGGCCAAGACCCTGCTCAGTGTGGAGACACCACAGTCACCCAGTGTCTCGGTGGCGGGAAGCCACCAAAGCTGACACACCAGCGTGCACAGACCCGGGTGCTCCGGGCAGAACGGGGGCCTGATGTGGTCACCGTGGCAACTCGGCAGCCCACGGCTCTGCTGTCATGTCTCCTTCCAGCAAGAAGGCCCTCGCTGTCCAGGTCCTCCTGAGGAAAAGGAGGGAGGGGCCTGACTGGGGTCCTCGTTCCGGGGGGGTCGCATTGCTGGGAGGGGGTGGCCCGCCCAGGGTCCTCGTACTGGGAGGGGGGTTCCAGGCCCAGGAAGGCACATTAGCCTGCGGAATGTTCCACATCTCTGTGAGTGAGCTTTGCGAGCTGGTGACGTGGC
>NW_024425786.1:1178226-1194922 GCF_017311325.1 Ursus maritimus | reverse complement strand
CCCCGTCTAAGGTTCATGGGGGCTGCTGCCCCTTCTCCCCGGGGAGCCTGAATCTCCGGGCAGCCCCGCTGACGACTTCCACATATAGGAAGCCTGGAGAGATGTTTCATGGTGAGCTCTGGTGGCTCCTGTGACTAGGGGGGGCGGTGTTTGCAGGCGCAGGTCTGAGCCTTGACGTGCAAAGCCCCACATGGCTGCAGAGCGCCCCCTGAGCCCACCTCCCCCGCCCCGGTCACAGGCTCCGTGTGGCATGTCACCTCTCTCAGACCCCCCCCCACAAAAACTGCCTTCAGGGCCCCCGGCTCTGTGTCCCCGAGTCCCCCTACCCCACCTGGGTGCCTTGTGGTCCCCCGGCCCCCATGCACAGAAGAGTGAGGGGGAGCCTGACCAAGGCCCTCAGCATCTGCCCCCACACCCCCTACGAGCTCTGCTGTGGGGACATGGGCCATCCCGATGTCCCCCCACCAGCTCCTGACTCTGGTTCGGGCACCAGCTCCCCACACCAGCATCCAAACCTGGCTCTTGACCCCTAAAGCCCACCTTTTGGAATTCTAAGAAAACCACCCTTTCTAGTAACCAAGGATGGCTCTGGCAGCTCGGAAGCCCTGGACTTCACACTGGATCTGACCCCCGCCGGGTCGCGGCCAGGTCTCGGGTGTGTGGTTGCCCTCCGGTCTCCCCCCAGAGTCACCTCCACGTGAACGAGAATGGGACCAAGGGAACGAGATGCTCCTGACACTGTGAGCCCCTGAAGCCGCCAGGACCCATGGGGGACGGAGCAGCAGGGAGGGGGCTCTGGAAGCTTCCTGCCACTCGCCAGCGCCAACCTAGCCTGAAGCCACCGCCTCCTGGGGCTGCGGTGCCACCGCACAGACGCCTTGGCTTCCTGGGTTGGCCACCGCTGGGACTTCACTTTCTGTAATGGGGAGCGGGCCTGCGGTGGGGTGCAGGGCCCCATCGGCCCTCCCCCAGATCCCCCCCCGACTTCGTCAGGCCAGCCGGGCATTCTGCATTTCTGGCTGCCTCCCAGTCTAGACTGAGCCCCCTAGAGGGAGGGGCCGTGGGGGAAAAGGGTGGGAGGGGACCGCCCCCAACCCCGTCTCCCCCTATGGCAACAAATGTGCCGCGCCCAAAACAACCCCAGGGACACAGAGCCGTGGGCCCTGGTACCACCATCCCCAGACCACGGGCTCTACCCGGTTCCTCTCACCCCCCAGCGACTCCGGAGCCACCGTCCTTTCCAACCAAGGTTCCCAAAGTTAAGCATTTCCATGGGGGCAAGACGGGGGTGTGTCCAGCTGGCTTCCACACCCAGAAACCCACCACACACTGCCCCCCGCCCAGTGGCCAGCGACTAGGGGCGCCAAGTGAGCCTGCGGGTGTCGGCACCGGGTTCAAGAAGTCCCTCGGGCACTGGGACGGCGGGACCACTGGGCTGACGCGAATGTCCCAGCCATGCTCTGTCTTTGGCGTCTGGGCGTCAGACCCCGAGGTCGGGGATGGGGGAGAAGCCGTCCAGATGGGGTGACCTGAGTGGGGAGCAAGGGTCTGTGGGAGCGGTCCTGGGGGCTGGGCTGCGGGGCTGGGGCCTGGTGGCGCACTGACACAGGCTGGCTGTCCGGCAAGACGGCCTCGGGCGCGCCCTCACCCCCCAGGGGCCCCATGGACAGGAGGCACCTGTGCGTGCTCCGGAACCCCTGGGAAAGCACAGGCCTCGCTGAGCCTCTTGCCGCCGCCGGTCAGCTGTGGACCCTTGTCCATCCCCTCCAATGACCCCTCAAAGCCACGGTAAACCGCACGCTTGTTCACCTACTCACGTGGCCCACAGAGCAGCCCATTATCGCCATCCAGGAGGCTCACACAAGAGAAATGACTGAAGATTAAGAGGGACTCGCCACCCTGTAATTTTGGAGCCTGGCAGAGGTTTGAATCTACGGAAGAAGAGGAGTCCTTTGCCTCTGGTTTCCAACTTTCTGCATAAGTCTGCATCATCTTCAATGTCTAAGAAGAATCACCTTTGTGCATTTTGGTGGAGGGAAGGGAGGTGACGGGTCGGTCAGACGCCGTGGCCAGTAGACTCCCAGCAGCTTCTACCCTCCAGCACACGTGCTCTGACCGCTTATTCTTGGGGTGTGTGCCTGCCCAGGGAAGGGGGCACTCAGGGGCAGCCAAGTGCTAAGAGGCTCAGCCCCCAGCCCACCCGGGCCCCTTGTCACATAGACCCCCACCCAGCCCTGCCTGGCAAAGTCCCAGCCTGGGAGGGGCCTGCGTGTGGATGACGGGGGAGGGGCCCACTAGGGTCCTGAGCCGTCCCAGGGTCCCAGAAGGGGTGTGGCCCCGTCTGACTCCCTTTCCCCCAGGAATGGCGTCCATCAGGACCCTGTCTTCTCCACCATCTCAGAGTCTGGGCCTTGAGTTGCTGCCTCCCCAGCTCTGGTGGGGCTGCTCCAGTCCCCGAGCCCCCGGCGGCAGCCGGTGCCTGCGGGTGAGGCAGCCCGTGGATGGGGCCCCTCGGTGTGGCCGCGGACTGGGCGGGGTGGCGGATGGCCGCGGGAGCTGCACATCTCTCCAGCCCCAGGCAGAGCGTGCCAGTTGCTGGCCAGGCCCAGCCAGGAGCCACGAGGCTGCTTCTCTGTGCCCTCGGCCTGGGGCGAGGCTCCGTCCCCAGGGTCCCCGGGGCCCTGCAGCTGTGCTCCTCGGGCCCAGGCCAGGCCTGGCGGCACAAGCTGGACTTCTGGGCTCACGCCCAGCTCTGGCTCTTCACCGGTCCGGCCTGCCCGACTGGACCCCGCACCCCTGCTGGGGCTGGCACCCCGAGCCTTTCCTCTTTGGGTCCCCGCTGACCCCAGAGCATCACCCGGTCTGCCGCTCTTCCCCGGGAGAGCCCAGTTTCCACCGCTGCGTTCCTGCGGAGACATTCCTGGCACGTCACGGAGTTTCACAACATGACACAGAGCCCTGTCAGTTCCTGAGTGATGTGAGATCGTGTCAGCTGCGAAAGATGGAGTCGATTTCGGAAATGTGGCCGTGAGCTTGCCCAGCCACCCGTGAGAATTCCACTGAAACGGGGCATTCCCCCTCCCTGTGCTCTGTAGTAGGGCAGCCGGGGTGCACAGCCCCACCCGCCAGGACGCCACCAGTCTGCCTGGCGGGGTGTGAGGGCCTCGGGGGCGACCTTGCCCCCGACTGCTCGTTGCCGGCTCAGCACAGGGCCATCCGGAGCCTGGCCCGCTGGCCAGCACAGCCCCTCCCCTGCTCACTCGGAGAAAAATGGGTTTAATTAAGACTTCCGTGATTAGTCATTTAATCAGTCATCAGGCCAACACAGATGGAGCCAATTAATGTTTTTACTTGAATAGATAGTTGGGGCTGGCAGCCCCTCCGCGCAGGGTCGCACAGGTGACTGCTAAGCACCTGACACAGGCCCCCATCCCCTCCATCCTGGGCTCCTCGCTGACCCTGCCCCAGGGACACAGGTCCACCTGCCATCCCCCCTCGTCTGCCCTGGGGCCTGGCCACTGTCCTGTCCACCCCTGGCTGGCCCTACCGAGACCCAGAGATGCTCCGGGCAGAGGCCTCCAGGGTCAGCAGAGACCCAAAGAGAACAGGCTTGGGGTGCCAGCCCCGGCGGGGGTGCAGGGTCCAGTCAGGCAGGCCCGGCCGGTGAAGAGCCAGAGCTGGGCGTGAGCCCAGAAGTCCAGCTTGTGCCGCCAGGCCTGGCCTGGGCCCGCGGAGCACAGCCACAGGCTGGGGACAGAGCCTTGCCCGAGGCCATGGGCACAGAGAAGCAGCCTCGTGGCTCCTGGCTGGGCCTGGGCCGGCAACTGCCGCAGCCACAGGCCTCCCACGGCACCACGGCCACCTCCGGGGGCCAATCCTGGGTGTCCCCCACCCTCTCCCTCCACTCTGTGACCTACACAGGGTGCAGCCCAGGAGGCTGGAGCCATGTGCTTTGAATTGAATCTCCAATGACCCAAAGAACCCCCGCAAGAGGTCTAGGGTGAAGCCCACAGGCCCCTCTGCCCCCAGGCCGCCCCTCCCCACCCTGTTCTGCACACCCAGAGCCCTCCAGCCTTTGGCATGCGCGGGCCCCTCCGCTGGGTTGCAGCCTGCGTCACCTGGGAAAGGGGACTCGCGCGAGTCTGTTGCGCACCAAGAGGAGGGGTGGGTGGATCTCAGGTGGGCCCTGGGGCAGCCCCCCAGGGGTGAGAGCTCCCAAGACAAGAGGCACCATGTTGGGGCTCTGCTCCCCACTGCAACCTGTCCCGGGCGGGTCACCCTTCCCTTGGCCACGGATCCCTCACAGGGCGGGCTCAGCCTCTGCCTCCCTGTCCCATGGCTGGCGGCCCCTCTGGGTGTGTTCATGGAAAACCCGAGATAGGCGCATTGAGGACTTTCTCTACTTCCTCCCAAACTTTAAAGATGGAGAAATGAGCCCTGTCTCGTCCGAGCAGGAATAATAAACGGAAGCAGGTGTGAGGGACGGGCGGGAACAGCTGGGCTGGTGCTCTGGCCACCCTCATCCCCCCCACGGCACAGCGGGGACGTTTCCCGCCGCAGCAGACGGAGGGCTGGCAGCAGGCAGGGCCTCAACCCTCCACACCCGTGGCAGGCCGCCCGGCAGGCCACTCCCCCCCAGCAAGGGAGCAGGCACCCCCTGCGGGCTTTCTGGGTCCAGAGTGGACTGCCCACCGGGGACAGGGGCCCCCAAATGGTCCTTAGAGCCCCCACCCACCCACGTGCCCCCCGGGTCTAGGCTGAGATTCCCCAAAATCTGCAGTGCGTCTGCCGCCCCTCTTCCGCCTGTGTGTGCGGGGGGCCTCACATGGAGGGGCCGCGGTGGCAGCGTAACCCCAGTCCCACTGTGAGCTTGGGCCCCACAGAGCAGACCACTCTCTGCAGCCCGGGGCTGTGCTGTCTGGGAGAGAAGCCGGGGCCGCACGCCGTGGCTCTCACTGGGGCCCCGCGGTCCTGAACCTCTTGTTTCTCGGGGGTCCCCAGGAAGCCGTGCAGTGCTTTCCAGCTCAGCCCCAGATCCAGGCCAGCCATGCTCCCGCAGTTAACGGACTGTTCTAATTTTGGGACTTTCTTATGGGCTCTCTGTGGGGGCCACAGAAAGCCCCCGGGGCTTGCTTCCCACGTGAGCAGGTCAGGAGAGCCTGGGAAGCTTCTCTGCCAGCCACACACGCTCCGGTGGCAGTTTCCCTAATCTGTGTCTTGACGGGCACTTGACTCCATGGCTCCCAGGTTCCCTAAGCCAGCACATCCCATTAGCACAGGAGGACAGCCGTGAGGCCCACATACCGTGGGCAGAGGCCAGGATCCTGGGCCTTGACCCACATTTCCCCGGACGAGGGAGCTCTCCCCTAGGCAGGATGTGGGAAGGGGTCCCTGTACCCTCTTGCCCTGGGTGGGCCATGGACCCATTGGTCGCCATGCCAGGTGAAGTGTCAGGGGACCCCCACCCCACAGCGTGCCCCCTTCACAGCTTGAAGACCAGTGACCACAAGGGTCAGGACCAGGCCTGTGCCCCCAGCCCCCTGCCTCCCAGTCTGATCTTCGGCCAATGGGCCTCCTGTGTCTAACCATAGGGCCACCAAGCCCACAGCTGTGTCAGTCCCTCGGTGGACCTGTGGGAGGAGAGGCCCAGGTCCCCTGGGCTATTGGAGAGCTTCGGCTCACCCAAGGGAACCCCCTTCTCTTTGCCACTCACCGCGTGCTTGGCTGTGGGGTCTTGACAGCCCCTCCCCAGCTGCCTCTCTCTGTTCAGCCACCCAGTAAAAGGACAAGCACACAGGTTCCAGCCCAGCTGGGCCAGGCTCTGGCTGATGGGCCTCAGGCTTCCTCTCCACTCATGGCCATTTCTTCAACTCTGCCAATTTGTTCTCCCCACCCAGGCCATGCAGAGAAGCACTGAGAAGCCACACGTCCCGGAGCTGGCCCGTGGCCCCCATGCCCTGGCCAGGCTGCTGTGGGCATCGCCTCACTGACAGTTTTGCTTAGTGTCAGACGTGCTCATGGTAATTCCAGTGGAACAAAGTCCCCAGGCACATCCCTGGGGGGCCTTGTGACTTTTCAGTGCAGTCCTGACACACGCCTGTCCTGGAGGAAGTGGGGTCAGGAGAGCCTGTCGAGGTCACGTGGCTCAGATAGGACATTCTCAGGGCCTAAGGAAGGGGAAAGACATGGGGTCCTGGGGAGCATCAGGGCAGCTTGCTGAGGGGACGCTGGACTGGGGAGCCACTCACATAGTTGCGCACCTAACAGGAGCTTGCGGGTTACCTCGTTGACCTTGGCTGGAGGCCATGCAGTTCCCCTCCTGGTGCTAGCTTGGCCGTGCATCCCATGGGGCAGGCAGAAGGTGGGACCCACAAGGCCTTGTGGGGCCTGGGAGACCCACCATGGGAGCCTCACTACAGACGATTCACTAGGACCAGGCCCCACCTCACAGGGCCACAAGCAGGCAGGACAAGATGCCATTTGAGGGCCCTCGAAGGACCTCCCCAGATAGCAGGGGCAGAGGCCTCATGCTCTGCCCTCCACCGGGAGCCCCAGGCCTTCGGGACTGACCACGGAGACATGAGCTGCGGCCATCGGGCACCACATCTCCGTTTGTCTAAGGTACGGGAACAGGCTTCTGCTTCAGGCCAGAATGAAGTGCAAGGGGCTGGATTTGCCCCCCACAGCTATGCAAGAAACAAGCTGGACAAGATCCAGGAAACAGCAGCCAGCCTGCGAGGCCCCAGCTCACTTCCTGCGCATTTCCAGCTGTGGTGCAGGGAGGGGACCCCGCAGGTCCAGGGGTCCCCCCAAGGGCAGAGATGGAGCTGGGAGTCCGAGGAAGCCAAGGCAGCTAGAGTCTGCAGGAGGGAGCCCAGGAGAGGAGCGCATCCTGGAGAGATCTGCAGAGCGTGAGGAACGTGCTTCGGGCCGGGAAACCGCGGAGACGGTCACAGAGTCCTGCCCAGAGCTCACACGGGGCTGTGGGGAGTGCTTGGTCCGGCGGGCAGTCCGGACGACCTCTGGATTCACAGGACATCAGAAGAGTATCTAGTAGTGGGGACTAATGAAGCCTACCTTGAACCCCACCTAACAGACCGTAAAAGCCAGACCCAAAAGGATCAAACCATCTCTAAGTAACCGAAGAGCATCAAGAAGGTAAGACCACAAAGTATCCAGTAGCCAGGACGGTAAGACTCACCATGTCTGACACCGACCCCAGATGACCAGGCACACAAAGAAAGCAGGAAAGTACAACCCGTAACAAGGAAAAATAAACCAATCAAAGCCAACCCAGAAATGACACAGACGGGGACGTGAAGCACCGTGAGTGGACTGTGCGTGTCCAGCGGGGAAGACGGGCCACGCTCGGCGCACACGGGAGGCGCGAAGGAGTGGAACCACCCACTGGAGCTGAAAGACGTGGGCAGGGACGGGGGGGAAGGAAAGGAGAGCCGTGAGCTTGCAGGCACAGCCATAGAAAGCCCCCAAACGAAACCCAGAAAGGAAAGCGACTGAACGTCACGCACAGGGCGTTCTGTCCGACGACTCCTCTCGGCCAAGCACGCGTCCCATCAGAGGCTCCCAAGCACTGCAGGAGAGCACGTGACAGAAGAAACAAAGAAACGGTGGCCAAACTGTGTTCAAACTGGATGACAAACAGACCAGTGGACTCCAGACACAAGGAACCCCAAGCACAGGAAGCTTGAGGACAAGGACGCCAGCTGCAGATAAAGAGAAAATGCAGGACACCGCGCGGGGCCGCAGCTCCATTCCAGCGCCCAGCGCCCAGCCCCTGCCCACCCGCCGCCGGCTCCCGAGCCTGCCCCGGAGACCCGCCAGCTCTCCCGGCTCTGGTCACCCTTGAACCCTGGAGGCTCTGCCGGCTACTGGGTACACAGTCCGTGCCGGTCGGCGTCCCCGCTCTCAAGCAGAAGGCCCAGCGGTGCGTCTCTTGACCCGCCACCACCCGGGCCCCCAGGGCACCGTGTCGTCCCCCCC
This sequence comes from Ursus maritimus, assembly GCF_017311325.1. Lineage (NCBI taxonomy): Eukaryota > Metazoa > Chordata > Mammalia > Carnivora > Ursidae > Ursus > Ursus maritimus. The sequence goes on along the minus strand of NW_024425786.1, from coordinate 1,186,921 downwards.
CCAGGTCCCCTAGGGCACCGTGTCCCCACCTCGCCCAGCTTGGAGAGCCCTCCCGCTAATCTACGCCTCGGGCATCTCCTCACACCGAGGCTCCCCAGCTCTTTCCCAACTCTGCTTCTGCCTTCTCGAAGCCCCGGGGGTTCTGTAGAAACTCTCAGGATTCTTGTAACCCCGTCTATTTCTCTGGAAGCTGGCAGGCTGACAGACTCTGGTTATTCTTAGTGCTGAATTATTTATCTGCATTCCCCTCCTCACCCACACTTCAGAATTTGTAACGTGGCTCCTGGGTCCAGGCCAAGGCCCATTTTCCCCCACTTGAAATGAAGTAATTTTAAAATCTTTTGTCTTTAATTTTTTATCACCCAAACCATGCCTGTGGTAATTACGCTTGGCAAGGGGTCGGAGCCTGGCGGGTGGCCAAGCCGATGCCAGGGAGCCCCTGTCCTCCACCCCCACGCCCACCCCCGGCTCCGACGACAGGAAAGCTCCAGCCACAGAGGGTGGGGCGAGGAGGAGTCCCCCAGCTCCCCCCAAGTCCCACTGGATAGTTAATTCGGGGCGAAGCCCAGCTCGCCGTGCTCGGGGCCTCCGTCCCACCAGGAAAGTGCATCCAGCAGCTGGAGGGTTCGGGGGCAGCCACACCGCACAGGCTCCCCCGTCGCGCGGGGACGGCAGGGAGGCGGCTGAGGGCCTGACCCAGGGCAGAAGCTGATGACGTGTGCCAGGCGTCCTCACCAGCACGCGGCACGTCCCCCTGGGCAGGCGACCGCCGCTGTGGGCAGGCGGAGCGGACGCATCACCACGCACCGCACCACGGAGAGGAGAACCTCTGGTCGGGTCAGAGCTGCCTTGGGCTGCCCACCAGGGCCCTCTTGTGGCTGCCGTGGCCGGAAGTGAGGGTCTCTGTGCCTCAGACTCGGGGCCGGGCCCACCCCTCCTGTCTCTGCCTGGTACCTTTTCTGTCCCTTCCCACGAGTCCCCCAGGTAACAGTGGCCTTCAGTCCTCCTGAGGGGGACCCAAGGGGACACACCAGTGCCCCACGGCCCCACCTCCCACGGAGCCCAGCTGCCACTGAAATATTAATGCCAGACGCAGCGGCCCCGGCGCGTCAGCCCTTTCCTGAGCGGCTCCCCTGCCCGGCGTCGGGCAGCCTTTGCACACGGAAGCCGCGCTTCGGCTCTGCACGCGGCTGCGCAGGCTGTGGAAACGGCGAGCTTGTGAGGCTCTGGCTCCAGCCTCTGTCCGTGGGCACGTTCCGGTGTAGACAGGAAGACACCGGCAGAAGGTCAGAGAGCTGCCCCCAGGGGTTGAGCCCGCTGCCCTCAGGAGACAGAAGTGGGGCCTCAGAGGACAGGAGGGTCGCAGCTGTGCCCATGTGGGGCCAGCAGGCCGGGACTGCGGCGTCCCTGCTGTTCTCGGGGCTGCCATCTTGGGGGCCTCGGGCGGCCATTCAGGGGTTTTCTTGTCTTCTCCCTGCAGGCCTGACGGGGCCACGGCCGAGCCAGTAGCAGCAGCCTTCCCAGGTAGGTGGGCGGGAGGAGGACTCCGTCGAGCGGGCCAAGGCCACCTGTCACCCCACAATCCACATGTATCATAGTTGTGGACCTTTTGGAAAAACTCCCTTCCCCTGAACACGCCCCTAAATTCAACACTCATCTTGGCGAGGGCAGCCAGGGGATCAGAGAGGGCAGCTCCCAGCCTGGCCGCCCCCCACGCCACCCCAGGCAGCCCCAGAGGCACCAGAGATGGAGGGGGTGTGGATGGGCCCAGGGCCTCCGAAAGGCCCTCTCCAGCCTCCCTCCCTTCAGATGGCTGTGGGCAGGGGCAGGGTATGGTGGAGGGGTGTTTACCCATCTGGGGTGCCATTCTGTCCCCACAGGCAAAGCAAATGTCCCCGTTCCTTGTGTCCAGGGTCCCGATTGGAAGGCTGTCAGGCCCCCAGGTCTGGGCCCCCTCTGATCCCGTGAGCATTTGGGAGTGTTAGCAGGGCCCGTGGCCCCTGAGCCCACCTTATTCAGGAGGAGGACTGAGTCCCGGGCAGGGCCCTCCACATCCCCCTTTGGGCACTGTGGGACCGGCCAGTAGAGCCGGGGCTGAGCTCACTGAGCCCCAGGAGGAGGTGGTGAGGGTGGGCAGGGGGGACGCCCCCACACTAAGTTGGGAGGGGCCCAGGGATTGCCCGGAGGAGGGCCAGGCCCCGAGGAGGGCGAGGCCCCGAGGAGCAGCAGTGTCCAGACCGGGAGGGGCAACGCCAGCGGGTGGCCAAGCCCCTGACATGCGGGCCTCGCCGTCTCTGTGGGGACGCCGGGCACAGGGCCCACGACCAGCCCATGTGGGCCAGGCCTTGGGTGGCCACCAGCCAGACCCTCTCCCAGCTTCTGGGAGAAGAGCGTCAGGAGCGAGGTCAGACGAGGGCTGGGCTGGGTTCTGCGGCCGCTGCCCACTGAGCCCTGCTCCCCAGCCAGCACCGCTGGCCTGCTGGCCGCAGGCTGGTGGAGCTGTGTTCCTGGGAACACCTAGAAACCGCGCTGCTTGGAAACACTGTGGCGTTGCCATGCACGGCGTCTCCTCCAGGCCAGCCAGGGAGGCCTGGTGCCCCGGGCTGCGGAATGTGGGCCCCCTCCCAGGCCCCCCGAGTTGCTGAAGGAACTGACTCAGAGCCCAGCAAATTCCTGCCGCCGAGGCCCTTTCTCCTCCTGCCCCGGGAACGCGCGGTGTCCGCAGGGCGCAGCAAGGAGAGGGCCTGCTTTCCAGACCGGGGCGCTGGAATGTTCTCTCTGACGGTGCGAGCCGACTCCTGCGCCCCATTTCAGCGGCGGCCGCATTCCTGGTGTGAGCCCGGGCCAGCCCAGCGAGCTTTTTCCACGCTCCGGTGCCAGCCCCCTGGGCTCGGGGGCGGGGAGAGGACGGTTTCTATGGTAACCGCACTTTCTGTTATGTCTTATTTTCTTTTCTATGCTTTCTCCAACTTTGGAGCTCTGCAGACAGTTCACAGACTGCAAGAGGGGAAGCGCTTCTCCTCCTGCGCCGGCGGCCCTCCTACCCCAGCCCGTAGCTGGCCAGGCCGCGTGTCTTAAGAGTCTCCATTGTTTAAAAAAAACATTTTAGAGGAAACAAATTCTTTTTCTCCTAAAAAGATAGGGAGTATTTTCAAAAGAGTCCTTGCACTCAGCCGTGCAGCCCCATCAGCCCGGTCCCGGGGTCACCGGCCGAGGAGAAGTCCCAGAGCCCCCAGTGGGTCCCAGGGTCCCAGAAAGGGTGTGCGGGTGGACAGAAGCCAAGGCTGGGGAGAGGCAGGGGCAGGAGCCTGGGCAGCTGGGGCCCCTGGGGGCCGCGTCTCAGCGCCCGTCTTTTGCAGGGGAGTATGTCGTCATGATCCGCGATGTGACCAACCCTCCCTTCCTGGGACACACGCTGCCCACCGCCTTCAAACACCTTCGGGTCTTGGGGAAGGGGACGGACAAGCAGCCCCGCGTCCCTGGAGAAGGCCCCAAATCCCCGAGATAGGAGAGCCACCCCCATGCACCTGACAGCCACCAGTGTCCCCCTCAGGACACCATCCTCATCTGAATGGGAGGAAAAGCCGCCTGTGCTCTGCGGGGCTCCTTCCTGCACTTCCCAGGGGCGCTGAGCAGGGGCCGGAGGGCCGCCTGCACGTATCCCACGGCTCAATAAACAGCTCAGCAGCGACTCCGACTCCGGAGAGGTGCCTGACCCAGACCGCAAGCCCCCTCCCACAGCCAGGAGCCCCAAGGAGGCTCAGCGGGTGATCGCCAGGCTCCCCTCTGGCTGGCACCTCCACTCCCCAGGGGGAGCCCAGGCCAGGCCGGGGAGGGGGCCATCTGGTCCCCCCACCACGGAATCCGGCAACGAAGCCGGCCCTACCTCCCACCCACCGTCCAGGCCTTGGAGGCGGCCCGGCCGGGGACATGGGGACCGCTGCCAAATGAGAGATAAGAGGCGGCAGCAGGTGATCGGTTTTCCGGAAGGAGCTTCGTGTCTGGGGGGCACTTCCTGGATTTTCCAGCTGCCTCTGAAACACGGCCCGGGCCTGGGCGCAGGGAGACGCCCGGAGGCTGCAACGGGCTGGCTGGGACGGGGCCTCCTTCCACCTCCACCGAGCGGGCCAGAGCCAGGATCCAGGGCCTCCGCCTGGCTCCTGCATCCCTGGCCCCTGGGGCTCACCCCGTGCCCACCCTGTGCTGGCTGGAGCTAGGCTTGGCCCTCGCTGCGAAGCCCACCACCTCTTCTTCGTCCTTCTCAGAGGAATGAAGAACGGGGTGGGAGCATCCAGCCCCCAGCTGCAAGCAGCACACTGCTGCTTCCCACCCGGACACCCCACAGACCCCACACCCCCCCACCCCCGTCCAGTGCGCACTTCCCTCCTACGCTGGCCTCTGCACCCTGCTCCCACCCTCTGGGATGGGGCCCCCACCCCTCCCTCAAGGCCCCCCACACAGTCCCTGCACCCACACAGCGGCCGCTCCCTCGTGTTTCTGACGGGCCCCCCGCTGCCCCCCGGTCTTCGTTGCTCAGACACAACTGTTTGGCTTCTGCCTCTGCTTCTCTCCCTTCCTGTGGTCCATGGCAGGTCTGCTTCAAAGTGCATCCCCGGCCCGACGCCATCCCCGCACTCTCCCAAGCTCTGCAGACAGCAGGTGCTGCCCCAGCTCACCCCCCAAGTCTGTGCCAGGACCTGCAGCCTGAGCAGGACCTGCAGCTCTGGTCCCATGCTCACTGCCCTCCTCTCCTGCTGCTCCCCCCGGCTCTCTGCGTTCCACTCACACGGCCCCTGCAGCTCCTCTGTCCTGCCAGCATGTTTCTGCCTCAGGGCCTTTGCATGTGTTCTTCCCTCCACCTAGACTGCTCACCTCCCAGATGCCACCTTCTCACACGAGGCCTTCCTTGACCACCAGTTCTGAAGCCTCCCGCCACCTTCAGCAAACATGTCCTGCTCCCTCCCCGCCTCACGTGGTCTGCACAGGTCAGGGGCTGACATGCCGCGCACTGCCCTTGTCTGCTTTGCAACCTCCAAAGGGAGGCATTTATTTGGTCCGTTTGTTCACTTGTGTAGCCTCAGCATCGAGCACAGTGTGTGACCCTTAGGAGGCCCTTGGCAAATATTTGTTGAATGGATGGGTGAATGTGGAGCCCCTAACTCTATGCCAGGCAGAATAGGAGGCACCGGAGACAAATTGGGCAAAGGAGGTGTGCAGGGAGACTGGTAGCTGAATAACTGGATGGACGGATGGACGGATGGGCGGATGGGTGGACGGATGGACGGATGGACAGTGGTTGGGTAGATGGGAGTGTGGATAAATGGACGGATGAGTACACGCATGGACAGACAGACGGATACATGGATGGGTGGTCAGGTGGGAGGATGGTGCAGAATGGAGGGAACTGTGGGCGGGTGGAATGGAAGTTCGTCCGTAGGAAGCAGGTTCACGTGGACTAGTTGTGTTCTTAATAAGGCAAGAGCCAGCAGAGGAGGAAAGGGTCCCTACATCAAAACCAACCCAAAGCCAGAGAGCCTTTCACACCCCTGGCCGCTGTCCCCTCCCTGTTCTTTGCCCTCCCTGCTCTTCTCTTGGTAGGTTTCTCATCCAGTTTGGCCTCAGTAGGCCTGAAGCAGTTCATGGCTGGGGGACTGGTCAGCCCAGCTGACCCTCTACCCCTTGCCCAGTCCTGGCCTTCAGACCCGGTGGAACAGCGCTAGGGGCCAGCCTGGACCACAGCGGCAGGCCCCCAGGAGACACAAGAGTCAGCAAGGGAAAGGGGCTTCAGAACCTCCACGACTGGGGAACTGAGGTAATTCTGAGCCTGAGGTGTGGGGTGGCAGCCGTGCCCCCGGGGTGGAAGCTGCGTCCGCCAGCCTTCTGGTTCCCTGGGCTCAGGGCGCCATAGATGTGGCCAGCCTGGCTCAGCTGGCTTCTGCCTCTGACTGGCCCTCAGGAAGGGACAGACTGCCGGTGTCCCCAGCAGTGAGTCCCCAGAGAGGATCCAGTCCCGGGACCCACAGACTCCTAGGTCAGAGTGCCTGGGCCTAAGGGGGGGCGTCCTGCCCAAAGCGCAGGGAGGCAGATGGGGGGCTGCGTCCACACGCGTCCGCGTCAACATGGGGGCAGAGCCCCTCGTGGACAGCCAGGGGTCAGGAGGGCCACACACTCCAGAGTCCCCCAACTTTGTCTGGGCTTCACCATCCGCCCAAGTCTGCCCCTGAGGCTCGGCAAGTCGCTCTGTGGCTCTTTCTTCTTTTCCAGATGAAACCACACTTCTGTCAAAAGAAAGAAAAAGAGAGAGAGAGAGAGAAAGAAAGAGAGAGAGGAAAGAAGAAAGAAAGAAAGAAAGAAAGAAAGAAAGAAAGAAAGAAAGAAAGAAAGAAAGAAAGAAAGAGAGAAAGAAAGAAAGATGTTTGAGTTTAGGAAGAAAAGTGTGCTGGGCACAGAAGCGGCTGCTGTGTTTCCCAGCTGGTCCAGGGGGTCCTTCAGTATTTCTTTCCAAATCAGCACGGCGGGGTTCGCCACAAAGCCCGGGGTACGAGCTCAGAGTCAGTGCCCTGAACAGACCGAGGCCCCCGGAGCCCTGGACGCGGGGGGTGGAGGGGTAGTCCGCCCCCTCAGCCCCTTCGCAGACCTGGAGCGAAGCCAGCTCTGCAGGCCTGCAGACACGCGGCCAGGGCAACCTCCTACTTTCCAGACATCTGGACAAACCCGAGAGCGGGCTCTCCGCATCCCCGCACCTCACCGGCTTCCTGGCAGGGCAGCTGGGGTCCGCGGGGGCAGGAGCCACTCAGCGAGGCCTGGGGAGAGCTCAGTCCCCATGGACGCGTGTCTGGGTGGGATGGGGTCCCTTGCCTGTCCCATTGCCCCCCTCTGCTGGGAGGCCTGGGTGAGGGTGCCTCTGAGCCAGTGACTAGCAAGTCTTCCAGGGACTTTGCCTGGGGCTCCCGTGCACGTCCGCCGATGGCGTGGGGACCGCTGGGTGGGCGCCACGGGCAGCGGCTCTTACCCTGACCAGATCCCTCGTCCTCACACTGTGTCCCACAGACAAACCCACAAGAAATTTGAATTCTCAAAAAAAAAGGAGAAGAGGGAGGGTCAGCAGGGCCCTGGCCACAGACACTGGTCTGGCCATCAGATCCGCCAGGGGAGGGGCTGAGCGGGAGAGGCACCGTGGCCTGGGCCCTCTGGGGCAACGCGGCAGATACAGCGACCGTCCTGGGGTAGGACAGAGCCTCGGGTGGGGAGCCTGGGGGACAGCTCCCCCCACCTGGAACTGTAAGCACTGGCAGCCCACCTGTGACATGGGTCATCAGTAGGGGAAGGAGGGGCCTCAGCCGGGTCGCCGCTCCCCGAGTCCGGGCAGGGCAGCGTCAGTGCAGTCCCAGTGGGCTGGGAGGCAGCGCGGATCATGCCCGGGGCCTGACCGAGTGGCCATCGGACAGCACACACAGCCCCCTCTGGCACGGGCTCCATCAGGCCCTCCCCAGAGACCCCACGGGCCTCTCCTTAGAGGAAGGCAGGCTTCTCCGCGCCTCGCTGGAACCAGCAGCCAGTAGGCCCCAAAGCCACCCCTGCCTCTGGGCTGGGCTGGCCGGCAGGGGTTGGTAGAGGGGGTGGCGGGCGTGAGGCGGCCCCCGCATGCCTTACACTCCAGAAGCAACTCAGCCCCCGGGCTTGGGGAGGAGGCTCTGGTCCCAGCAGGGTCTAGAGTGCGACGGAAAGCCTTCTCTCCTGGCCCGTCTCTCCCCGGTGTCCCCCCTCCTGCCGTGCACTGGCTTAGCGGACACTTACAGCGACAACCCCACACTGAGCGCCTGGCCAGGTACGGCCTTGGAGAGAACATACTCGTTCTTCATGAGAAGCTCTCCAGCCAGAGTCAGAGCCAGAGAAACAGACAGCTCAGAGATCAGGGAGACAGATCAGTGCCTGTCCCTCTCTGCCCGGCCCCCCTCCCAGCAGGGTCTTGGCAGTGCGATGTCTCAGACCACCCCTCGCCAGCCTGGCATCCGGCACAGGACAGAGCCCCCCCTCCCACTGGGCTCCACCTGGCACAGACAGCTCGCCCAGCCTCCTCCCCGCCGGCCGGCCGGTCACCCAGGACGCTCCTGCGGGAGGCCTCCCCTCCGCAAAGCCTGGGCAGGCCGCCTGGTCTCGGTGCCAGGAGGGTGGCAAGGCCAGCTGTGTCAAGCTCCCCCTCCTGGGCAGGGCTTCCTGAGGGGTCCCTGTGAGGCCTGGCTCTGTCTGCCCCATGTGGCCCCCAGTTCCTCAGTCCTGCGTGAGTGTCAGAGGGAGTCACTGGGCCTGCTTCAGCCAGACCATCTCAGGGCGGGCAGCTCTCAGCACCGGTAACGGTCACAGCTGCATGGGGCCGTCCGCTTCCTGCTCCTGTCCCCTCAAGGCAGGACACAGCCACTGACAGCCAGCCCACAGCCCTCTCTGACGGAAAAGGCCGGGCCACAGCAGGCACAGGACACCTTGGGAGCCAGATGGGGGCCTCAGCAGGTGGGGAGGAACTGCCCTGAGTCCTCTGCCCATCAGGTAACCCTGGGGCCCAGAGCCTCAGGCCTGGGACCGCTGATCCCTCCACAAGCCTAGGGGGTGGCCAGGGGGAGTGAGTGGGCCAGGCGGCAACCCATACTGGCCAAAGCTGCCCCGGCCTGGGCTCCTCTTGGCACGAGGCCTTGGGTGT
>NW_024425786.1:1175278-1178216 GCF_017311325.1 Ursus maritimus | reverse complement strand
AGAGAAAGAAAGAAAGATGTTTGAGTTTAGGAAGAAAAGTGTGCTGGGCACAGAAGCGGCTGCTGTGTTTCCCAGCTGGTCCAGGGGGTCCTTCAGTATTTCTTTCCAAATCAGCACGGCGGGGTTCGCCACAAAGCCCGGGGTACGAGCTCAGAGTCAGTGCCCTGAACAGACCGAGGCCCCCGGAGCCCTGGACGCGGGGGGTGGAGGGGTAGTCCGCCCCCTCAGCCCCTTCGCAGACCTGGAGCGAAGCCAGCTCTGCAGGCCTGCAGACACGCGGCCAGGGCAACCTCCTACTTTCCAGACATCTGGACAAACCCGAGAGCGGGCTCTCCGCATCCCCGCACCTCACCGGCTTCCTGGCAGGGCAGCTGGGGTCCGCGGGGGCAGGAGCCACTCAGCGAGGCCTGGGGAGAGCTCAGTCCCCATGGACGCGTGTCTGGGTGGGATGGGGTCCCTTGCCTGTCCCATTGCCCCCCTCTGCTGGGAGGCCTGGGTGAGGGTGCCTCTGAGCCAGTGACTAGCAAGTCTTCCAGGGACTTTGCCTGGGGCTCCCGTGCACGTCCGCCGATGGCGTGGGGACCGCTGGGTGGGCGCCACGGGCAGCGGCTCTTACCCTGACCAGATCCCTCGTCCTCACACTGTGTCCCACAGACAAACCCACAAGAAATTTGAATTCTCAAAAAAAAAGGAGAAGAGGGAGGGTCAGCAGGGCCCTGGCCACAGACACTGGTCTGGCCATCAGATCCGCCAGGGGAGGGGCTGAGCGGGAGAGGCACCGTGGCCTGGGCCCTCTGGGGCAACGCGGCAGATACAGCGACCGTCCTGGGGTAGGACAGAGCCTCGGGTGGGGAGCCTGGGGGACAGCTCCCCCCACCTGGAACTGTAAGCACTGGCAGCCCACCTGTGACATGGGTCATCAGTAGGGGAAGGAGGGGCCTCAGCCGGGTCGCCGCTCCCCGAGTCCGGGCAGGGCAGCGTCAGTGCAGTCCCAGTGGGCTGGGAGGCAGCGCGGATCATGCCCGGGGCCTGACCGAGTGGCCATCGGACAGCACACACAGCCCCCTCTGGCACGGGCTCCATCAGGCCCTCCCCAGAGACCCCACGGGCCTCTCCTTAGAGGAAGGCAGGCTTCTCCGCGCCTCGCTGGAACCAGCAGCCAGTAGGCCCCAAAGCCACCCCTGCCTCTGGGCTGGGCTGGCCGGCAGGGGTTGGTAGAGGGGGTGGCGGGCGTGAGGCGGCCCCCGCATGCCTTACACTCCAGAAGCAACTCAGCCCCCGGGCTTGGGGAGGAGGCTCTGGTCCCAGCAGGGTCTAGAGTGCGACGGAAAGCCTTCTCTCCTGGCCCGTCTCTCCCCGGTGTCCCCCCTCCTGCCGTGCACTGGCTTAGCGGACACTTACAGCGACAACCCCACACTGAGCGCCTGGCCAGGTACGGCCTTGGAGAGAACATACTCGTTCTTCATGAGAAGCTCTCCAGCCAGAGTCAGAGCCAGAGAAACAGACAGCTCAGAGATCAGGGAGACAGATCAGTGCCTGTCCCTCTCTGCCCGGCCCCCCTCCCAGCAGGGTCTTGGCAGTGCGATGTCTCAGACCACCCCTCGCCAGCCTGGCATCCGGCACAGGACAGAGCCCCCCCTCCCACTGGGCTCCACCTGGCACAGACAGCTCGCCCAGCCTCCTCCCCGCCGGCCGGCCGGTCACCCAGGACGCTCCTGCGGGAGGCCTCCCCTCCGCAAAGCCTGGGCAGGCCGCCTGGTCTCGGTGCCAGGAGGGTGGCAAGGCCAGCTGTGTCAAGCTCCCCCTCCTGGGCAGGGCTTCCTGAGGGGTCCCTGTGAGGCCTGGCTCTGTCTGCCCCATGTGGCCCCCAGTTCCTCAGTCCTGCGTGAGTGTCAGAGGGAGTCACTGGGCCTGCTTCAGCCAGACCATCTCAGGGCGGGCAGCTCTCAGCACCGGTAACGGTCACAGCTGCATGGGGCCGTCCGCTTCCTGCTCCTGTCCCCTCAAGGCAGGACACAGCCACTGACAGCCAGCCCACAGCCCTCTCTGACGGAAAAGGCCGGGCCACAGCAGGCACAGGACACCTTGGGAGCCAGATGGGGGCCTCAGCAGGTGGGGAGGAACTGCCCTGAGTCCTCTGCCCATCAGGTAACCCTGGGGCCCAGAGCCTCAGGCCTGGGACCGCTGATCCCTCCACAAGCCTAGGGGGTGGCCAGGGGGAGTGAGTGGGCCAGGCGGCAACCCATACTGGCCAAAGCTGCCCCGGCCTGGGCTCCTCTTGGCACGAGGCCTTGGGTGTCGAGGAGTAGGCAGGCCGCCCCACGGCGACGGCCACGGGCATTTTCTGATGGTGACTATAAATAGGGCTGTCATCGGCCGGTCGGGCCGCCAGGCAGCCTGACAGAGCCTGCCAGATGTGCTAGGCTCAGTCTCTAGGCCAGCCCCCACCCCCGCATGTGACCCCCAGCTGGTGACACTCCCCAAAATTCTAGACACTGCTCCTCCTGGCCACTCTGCCCCGGGGTTCCGAGAAGTTAGCACATGCCCACCCTGCCAGCCCTGCCCCCGGACAACCAGAGGCAGGAGGAACCAGGACCAAGTGCCCCCCACAAGTGCCCAGCAGGGTGGACCCCCGTCTGTGGGGCCTTCCTCCTGGGGCGGCCTGGGGAAGGGCACGGGAGGGGTGCTACGTACTGCCCCAAGCCTTCAAACCCTCCTGGGCCTGCCTGCAGCACAGGGGCTGGCCACAGGCCATGGAGGCCACAGGAGCCTCTGCACGGGCCGAGGGCAGGGCAGGGCGGCCTTCCAGGGGTTCCTCATTCCCTCTGCAAATCCTTAGTGAGCCCCCCCTTGAAGAGCAACCCCCCAGGAAGAAGGGCAAAGGTGGGGCAGAAATGGGGGTGAGAGGGCCTTCAGGTGGATCCTGGGGGGGGGGGGG
>NW_024425786.1:1172288-1175268 GCF_017311325.1 Ursus maritimus | reverse complement strand
GGGGGGGGGGGGGCACACACGTGGGCACGCAGCAGCCCCGGACCAGGGCAGAACCAGCAGGTTCACTGAAGTAGGAGTGAGGGGCCGGTGGGAACAGCAGGCCAGGTGTGGGGGGCTGGGCGGGCTCTGTGCCAGCAGAGAAGTGAGAAGGGAGTAGCCCTAGCAGCTGGGGGACGGGGTGGCTAGGCCTGGATGTGGACTGGGGGATTAGGTAAGTGGGGTCCCAAGTGGGGGGCAGCTTGGGGGAGAAGCAGGAGGTGTGGATAGGGGGGTCATCATCCTGGTGACAGTGAATCCCGGCCGCAGGGGGGCCAGTCCTAGAGGAGAAAGGGAGAGGCAGGAGGGGGTCACAAGTCACCACGTGGCTTTCCATGGGTGTCGGGTTCTCCAGTGGCCACACCTGCCAAGGCCTGCACCCCACTCCCTAGCCAGGGCCCTGACAGCGTCCCCAGGACTTGGGCCAAGCCACAGAGGGGGTGGGGGTGGCGGGGGGAGGGAAGCGGGGCCCAGGAGGTGCGTCCCCCTGCAGTGACTCGGGGCCTGGATTCGGATCACTGGGGTGGGGTGGACAGGACCTGGGGCCTCTACGGAGCCCCGGGAAGGGGCAGAGGCCTGGCGGCAGGGGCGCTTTTCCACCAGCAGAAAGGCGCCTCCTAGGTGCGGAGCGGAGGAAGTGGGAGGCCCGGTCTCCGTCTGGCTGGCCATCACCGGGGCGCGGACCCAGGGCGCGCTCAGGCCCCGTCCCGGCCGCGGCTGCAGTTCCCGCCTCCGCCGCCGGGGGCCGCCGGCCAGCTCGGGCTCCGGACACGTAGACACGTCCGCGTCCCGCCCGCGGGGGCTCGGCGCGGGGCCCCCCAGCTCCAGCCCCTCTCCCCCGAGCAGAGACCGGAAGGGTTAACGGCGCCCGGGACGCGGGGTGGCGGGGACAGGGGGCACTGCCTGCGCCCTTCCCCCCGCCCCGCCACAGCCGACCCGCGCACACGCCCGGCTCCGGGAACCCCAGCTCCCTCCGCGCCCCCGGCGGCCGGGACCCGGGGCGGCCCCTCGCGGGGGCGGGGGAGAGGCGGCGGGGGAGGGGCCGCCCCCCGTCGGAGCGCGAGGCTGCGGGTGGAATTCGGACGCGAGGCGGGCGGGGAGTGGGGGGAAGTGAAAGCCGGCGGCGGGGCAGCCCCGGGGGCGTCGGGTCGGGTTCCTGCCAGACGCGTAATAGGAAACTGAGGCCGCGGGGCGGGGGGGCGTCCTCCCGCCCCCTCGAACCCCCGGTCTCGGCCCTCGTCCCCCGCACCAGACCCCAGAGGGCGACTCCGCGGAAGGAAGCGGGGACCGGCCGGCCTGCCCGCCCCCCAGGGCGCGCCCTTGCGCTGACTCAGCCGCGGGAGACGCCCCCCCGCCCCGCCGCCCCGGGCGCTGCGGCCCCCGAGTCCGCGGCCTGGACTCCGGACCCACAGACCCGTGTGGGCGGCCGCAGCGGGCTTTGCGCTCACCCCAGAAGGGCCTGCCAGGGGCCCCCGCACCCCGCCCCCGGAGGGCATAGCCGGCCTCCCTGGCCCGGGGGCGGCAGGGGGACAGCGGGGCCCCCGGCCTGCACCCCTCCCCAGGCGGGCTTCCGGCCCGGCCGGAAGGAGCAGGAATTTGGAATGTTTTGGAACCAGCCTTCTATTTCCCGGGAGGATTCTCGGCCCCTGCCCTTCCCCCTGGGGCGGAGGGTGCGGGAGAGGGACGTCATCTGCGTCTGACTGGAAGGGGTGCTCAACCCGGGCTGGGGGCAGGAGCCGGCACCCCTGCTCGCTGCCAACTCCAAACACAGGGGTGCAGGATGGTGGGGGGGTGGCCTGCATCCCGACATGGGTGCTTAGGGGGAGGCTAGACCCGAGGTGGCCACGCTGCAGCGGAGGGGCCCTGACCTGGGCCCCTGTCCCAGTTGACTGCTGCCTTCCTGCCTGGGGAAGCAGGTGTCCAGGGAAGGCAGATGGCCGGCCAGTGACACCACCCTGGCCACACCCGTCCCAGGGTCTCTGGACGGAACAAAACCCGATCCGGGCTCCTGCCCAGACCTTGGCCAGTAGTCTCCACAGACCCCCAGGACCTTTGCTGGGGCTGTGTTTTCTTAGAAACAGGAAATTGGGGGTGTGGCCACACCTCCACCGGGTCAAGGCCCCACCCAAGGCAAGGGAGGGACGTTGGACCCCAGGGGAACTCACCACCCTACCCCATGCCTGTAGCTCCCAGGGCCGGAGGGAACCCCCCGTGCCAAAGCAGAGAAGGCAAGGAGGGTCCAGAATACCTGTCTACCTGGGTGGGGCTGAGATGGGGAAGGGGAGTTCATGGGGGAGGGTTGGGGGAATGTGGAGGGAGGGCAGAGGTGGGGGACACGGAGGGGGCCTGGTGGGCACCCTGTCACTTGCCAGCTTATGCATGCCGGCCTGGCTTTCCCCCACACACAAGTGTGGGGACACCACAGAGGTGCCCACGGCCCACCTGGGTTGTAGAGGGGCCCTGGATACTGCCCTACCTCTCTGTCCTGTGTGCTGGGCCCTCTCCTGCCTTCTCTCTCCCAGTCCTGCCTGGGCCTTGAGCTAGACTCAGGGGTTCTCTGGTGGGGGCCAAGCCCTGACCTCAGGCTCCATCCTTCACAAGGTGCCTGTCCCTGGAGGATTCCAGAACAACCTTCTGTGGCAGGAGGAGTGACCTGGGCAAGAGCTTGAGCCAAGCTTCCTGTCAGTAAGGGCTCCTGGGCCAGGACTGGAGCAGGAAGGTCCAACCCCAGCCCTGCCAGACACCTGCCCGGCACAGGACGCTCCAAAGACAAGCCAGGCTGCTCCACCTGCCTGTCCCTACTACCCCCCACAGTGGGGCCACCTGCTCCAGGGCTGGGAGCCCCAGCACCCGCGGCCCCCAGCCCCTGGCATGAGTCTGGGCACAGATGGCCGTGCATGTGAGGCCTACAAGGCTCACGTCATCACTGGGGGGGGGGGGGGGG
>NW_024425786.1:1089551-1172278 GCF_017311325.1 Ursus maritimus | reverse complement strand
GGGGGGGGGGGCTGGGGCAGGCAGGCATTCAGGCCCCAAAAGTTCTGCCCCCACCCGTCCCAGGGTTGTCTGGCAGTGGGGAGGGCACAGAGCACAGTGGGTCTCTGTGGGGAGGGTCAGGGTCCCCCTCCAAGGCCCTGCTTTTACATTCAGCTGGGGTCAGCACACCCTTTCCTGAGGGCACGGACTGTCCTGCAGGACCCTCCCGCCCATTTTCCCTCCAGGACTCCCGTTTTCCTGCAGGGGGTGGTCGCCCAGAGCATGCTGGGCCCCAGCCAGCAGAGGGTGGGGGTGGGGCCTTGGGAATCTCATAAGCCCTCCAGCCTGGCCCTGCCTGGCCAGCGAGAAGGGGGGTGACCTGCGACACGACAGGCAGAGCGGGAGAGGGAAAGGGGTGTCAGTGGGGAGCAGAGGCAGGTCAGGTTCCAGGCTGGGTGAGCCAGGGAGGTGGCTGCTGGCCAAGGCCAGGGGTGTGGGTGGGGTGGGGCTGGAGACCACACTGAGCGCCAGGGACTGACCCCACAGTCCTCCTCTGGGGGCCCAGGGGAGGATGGGCCGTACCAGCTGTTACTGTAAATGGGCAGGCGGCTTCCTCTTTCCACGGAGGGTGCATCTGGCATCCGCCTCCCCAGATAAGGGCGCGAGTTCTTGGCCTGCGGTCAGCCCCCCTGACCACAGGGTGCTGGGTGGGGCCTGGGGGGCCAGACTGTGGCTCTGGGGCAACAGACTGGAAGAGGGGTGGAGATCCCAAGACAGAGCCAGGCAGGCACAGCTGAGTGCACAGGGGACCCGGGTGGGGCCCTGGCTGCTGGGGACAGAGGCAGAAGTGAAAGCTGGGGGCGGGGGGTCACAGGGCAGGCCCAAAAACTAGGGACCTGAGTAGGCGCCCAGGAACACCCTCTCTACCCCGGGCTCACTGCACCCCCAGGGCCACCTGGGGGAAAGCAGCGCCACCTGGGGAGGTCCCCTGGGCTGCCAGCACGGGGAGCCCAGCTTAGGCCAGGGCTCGGCTCTGCGCAAAGAGGCCAAGCGGCAGGACAGCGCCGCGGGTCCCTGCCTGGCCAGCATGCCAGTGGTGTGGGGGGTCCTGAGCCAGGGGACCCGGAGGTGGGGTGAAGAGGCAGGGCGTGGCCGGGAATCCTGGGAAGGGGGTTCTGACACCAGGCGGCCCCTGTCCTGTCTGCTCGGCCTCAGATGCCCAGGGTCCTTTAAAGACTGATTTATTCGATAGAGAGGGGGGGGAGAGGGCCCGCAGGGGGAGGGACAAAGGAAGGGAGAGCGAGAATCTCAAGCAGACCCCCCACCAAGCACGGAGACGACAGACAGATGAACATGGGGCTCCATCCCCCCACCCAGGAGGCCGTGACCCGAGCCCAACTTGCAAGTCGGATGCTTCACAGACTGAGCCACCCGGGCGCCCTGACACAGGCCCTTTAAATTTATACCCGAAAGTGGAGCCCCAGCATCCCGAGCTTCTGAGGCAGCCGCCAGCCCAGCTCCAAGGCCCCCTGGGCCGAGCACCACACTGCCACACAGTGCGCCCACAGCCTGCACCGGCCACCCCAGGGGAGGCCGCCTTCCCCAGGCCCCACAAGCTTCCTGCCCTCCTCCAGGACTGTCTCTCCCCTCCTGCCTCTCTCCCCATTCCTCCCACATTCAGGGCCTGGAGCGGGAGCCGGACCTTCACAGTGGAGCCCAGGTGGAGGCTGAGAGCCTGCGGGTCCCAAGCGGCGGCAGCGGGAGGTGCTCTGGAGAAGGACGAGGCCTCTCAGGCAGCAGCGCGGGACACCCGCCTGGCAGGCCCCGGGGAAGGGATGTCAGTGGCAGCATCTATGCCCCGTGGGGATGGCAGGTCTGTACAAGCCTGCAAGGTCACGCAAGATCCCGCCACCCATCCGGGTGGGCTTGGTCGTGAGGCCGAGAAGGGGGCAAATATTTGGCATCGGGCATAGGTAGGGCCTTGGCTGCCCATGGCTGCAGCCCTCAGCTCACACCCATGTTGCAGGGGTGCCCCTGGGACCCCCAACAGGCCACAGTAGACAACTGTCCACTTGTGAGATCCCAGAACACGAGGGACAGCCCTCCCAACAAAGCGCTGCTGGACGGTGCCCTGGACACTGGGCAGAGGTGGTGAGCCCACAGCCCGGGGTCCAGCCCTGCCCGGGAAGAGTGCACTCCGATTCTGGCCGACGGTCCCATAGCTCCGTGGGAGACCACCCCCAAGAGGAGCGGGGAGCCAGGCCCGAGTGACACCCAGGTGACGGAGGGGGTGGGCTCCACTCTCAGGGGCTGAGTCCCACTGTGGTTAAGTTTGTCATCCATGCGTCTGGGCCCAGGACCCCAGGCAGGGCCCCAGGACCTGATAAGCAGCAGGAGGGGACAGAGGTGGGGGCTGCGGCTTGGGGCCCAGCTCCTAAGCCGTCTGCCTCCTCTCCTCGCCTGACCCAACCCAGCTTCTCTGTTGTGCCCCAGGTGGCACCCCACAAGGGGCTGGGGTCTGGGCCTCGGGGAGCCCGTGAGTGACAGGCAGAGGCGAGGGTGGGCATGGAGGCTCTTCCTCCTGGTCCTGCTGTTCACGCTCCACGCCTGACCTGGGCAGGAGCCTGGCCCCCAGGCAGAGTGGGCTTTTCCAGGCTGCCTGGGTGGGGCTGTCTGTACCCCAGCCGACCCCGCACCCCTCCCCGGGGGCTCCTGAGACTGCTGGGACTGTGTGTGCAGCTGGGGCTGGGCACTGGGTCTTCCCACCGCCCGATTCTCCAAATGACCTTCACGTGACCTTGGAGGAACTGCAGCGGAGCTGGGAAGTGGGACACAGGCAGCTAGGAGAGGTGGCAGCCGGGTGCCCCAGTGCCTGGCAACGCGGAGTCCCCACGCGCTCCCTCAGGACGGCACGCTGGGGCCCAGGGCTCCCACGCCTCCTGAGGGGAGCTGGCCGTCTACTCTGGGGGGCAGCTCTCTGGGCCCCCGGGAAAGGTCCCCTCCAGCTGATCTCCATGGGCCACAGCCGGGTGGGACCTAGACAGACGGCACCCCAGGTGGGGTGCTGCCCACTCTAGCCCCACGTCACTCAGGGTCGATGGAAACCAAAGGTCCCCACAGTCTGACAGGCAGACACCCGTCCCCTCCCTGGGCTCAGGCCCAGATGGCGACCAGGGATGGGGGTGGGGGGGCCAAGCATGGCTGTCCTAGGCGTACTCTCAAAGTCCTTTATTGTACAATGTCATCTGTTTGGGGGAGGGGCGCCAAAGGACTAACGGGTACACAGCGAAGTAGATAAATATGCCAAGCTTTTTCTTTTTTCTTTTTAAATCAGGCATTTATAAACAAGAAAGCATACATTAATTACATAAAAATAGTTTTCGATAGTAGAGTAAGTCATGTCGTCATTAGCAGCAGCAAAGGCGGGAACGCGGACAGCGATGCAGACGCTCCGGGCGGATATAAAGGTAGAGGGGGGAGGGTGTGTGTGTGTGTGCGTGCGTGTGTGTGTCTGTGTGTTTTCCTTAATTGAAAAAAAATGTCGCTTGTGACTCCTGACTTAGAGCAAGAACAAGACGGCCTCTTGAGCCTGGTGGACGCGTTGGGTGGGCAGGGGTGCGGTGGGTGGGCAGGAGCGGGGAGGACGGGGGGCGGGGGGGAGGGTGCCGCGGGGGCTGGCGGAGGGTCCATCCCCTCAGGCAGGTGAGCTGTTCTTCCTCAGTTAAAAACAACCCAGAAAACAAGACAATTACCAGGTAAGAAAAGTTTCTGAAAAAGGAACCACCGTACACGCGTGGGATACGACAGTGTCAGGGAACAGTATTTACAGGGGCTGTTTACACGGGGCTAGTTCGGCACGGAAAGCAGGGTATTACGTGAGTTAGCTGCTCCAAGTATGAATGTTATTGCTGTTGTTTTTCCCTTCGTTAAAAATCCTCTTTCAGCGTAGAAATAATAAGTAATTAAACTGAATACACAATCATCTGAGTAATGGATATTACACACAGGGAGAGTCAACAGCCGACGAGAAAGTTCCTCTCCTCCCTTCCGCAGAGACGGCACTGCAGCTGCACGAACCAAAGCCAGGTCTCGGGCCCCTTGGCCTCGGCCCCCCGAGGATGGAAGCGGCCAGGACAAGCCGAAGCCCCCTGGCTTCACCCAGGGAGCTGCCCAGGAGGGCTGGAGCTGCTGGTGACCGGGGCGCTGGGGACGGCGGGTCCCTGCCACCCCAGCTCTGGCCGCAGGCCCCTCGGGCGGAGGCGGGGGAGGGGAGCCCAGGTGGCCGCAGAGGGTCCGGCTCCTCCCGACCTTCTGGGACAAAGCTGGCGAGTGGAGGCGTGGACCCAGCGGTCGAGACAGTGACCAGAGGTGGGCAGGGCGAGGGGAGGTGGGGCCCCTGCACAGAACTTAGAGAAGCTCACCGCCCTCTGGAGCCCAAAACCGAAAAGTGACCGGGTGGCCCCAGGAGACGGATCCCAGGGGCCCTCTGCCCTCCCACAACTTTCGCATTGGCCACAGGGCATGGCACAGCCACCCAGAAGCACAGGGGTACACTTAAAGCTCTGCTCCGACGAAACCATTTAGTTTCCCTTGAAGAAGTGACTGAGAAAACACAACTCTGGAAAAACAAGGCTGAGTGTTGTGTAGCACGACCGGCCCTCCAGGACGCGGTAATAATGCCCATCGATGGGGACACATACGGCAGAGTTAACATTCCATGCATACAGATTTCATAACTGCAAAAGAAAAACAAAAGCAAAAAAAAAAAACCAAACGAACGCTGCGTATCTATGGTGTCCCTTTTGCATTGCACTGTAGGGGGTCCAGCAGCACCTGCGCCCCTCCCCCCAGTAAACCACGGGCGAGAACCCTGCAGATGACATGGTCACCAAGCCTCTGCTGGTTGCGGCGGCGGGCGGCGCCTGTCCCTGGGCCAGCGGTCTCCACTTCCGTCTGCGCTCACAGCTGCCTCGGCGTTAGAACAGGGTCAAGCGAAGAATTCTGGTAAGATCTTTCTCATGTACATAAATACCGTAATCTCAGGATGGGTAGCCGCCTCTCGTCTACTGGGAAATCATTTTTCAAGCTTGGGCATAAAAAACCTTATACAATTTGCATGAACAGTTGAGAGTAAACGAGATTATTTGGAATAAATGCAAGTAACTTATTCTGATAGTGGCAGATTCAGTCGCTACTGAAGACGGGTATCTCGGGGGTAGACAGACGAGTCGGGGTTCGCTGTACAGGATGCTGGAAGGCACAGAACTACCCCCCGAAGTTCAGTTTTTGCATTTTCGTTTTGTGATTCCCTTGTTCAACCAAGCACCAGAGGGGGTTTCTAAACACTCGAGCACTTAGGATGTGGACTGCTCTATGAATGGATTTGCAATATCTGAAAAGTAAAAACCTCAGTTAACCAGGGAGTAAAAAGAGAAGGGAAGGTTCTTGACAAAGTGCAGTTCTAAATATACGTTTAAATGAACAAACAAAAAGAAAAAAAAAAGTGAAGTAATGCTGTTTTGTTCCAACGCTGCGGCCTCAGTCCTGATGCGACAGGAGCGGACTGGGGAGGGCGGCGGCGGCAGAGCGGGCCAGCGCTGTCCCCCGGGGCCACCCGGCAGGCAGGCGGAGGCGGCGACCCACCTCACGGCGTCCTCCCTGCTCTTCCCAGGCGGCAGCACAGGACGCCTGGGTCCTCGTCGCTGAAAAAATAGACTCTGGAGAAAACCCTCCCTGTCCTTGCGCGGCCCTGGACGAGCTGCGATGGCTTCGAGGGGCGGGGTGGCTGCACCCCAGCTCCCTCAGCAGGTCCTCGGATGGCGTCACGTGTTGGTGGGGCTTTTAAAAGTTAGTCATTAAAAAACCTGTTGATTTTTCTGAGTATCAAGTCTTCTTATTGGTTTTAAATAGCTTATAACAAAAATGTAAATGTTAGAACGTTCCAGCAAGCAGAGGGCCGCGGCAGGCGCGGAGCCTGGGCTCCGGCTGCAGCTGGGAACCCGGCTTGCGCACTTGAACTTGGCCAGTAGAAAATTTTGCAGTGGATTCCAAAAGTATGTGGTTCCAAACACTCGCTTGGTTATAGGCACAGTAAGACGTTGTGCTATGTGGACGTGGGGGCGGGCCTGTTGGCGCACAGAGCCCCCTGAGCCCCCGGCTGGCGTGGGCCGCCCGCCCGCCCGCTCCCTGCGGCATCCGCACCGCGGCGGCAGACAGTGGGGTCCGCTAGGGCTCCAGCTCGGCCGTGCTCTCGCTGCCTGCGGCCTCGGGCCGGGGCCGCGGCCACAGCTGCTCCTGCAGCTCCTTCACCACCTTCTCCAGGTGCTCCCGGGCCTCGCGCTCCCGCAGCAGGTCGGCGCGCAGCTGCTCGCGGTCTGCTTCTGCGTGCTGCAGCTTCACCTGCAGGTCCTCAATCTGCAAGGGACGCCGGGCGTTAGCGGCACCCGCTCCCCGCCCGAACGCCACCCCATTCTGGCCTGCCCGCCTGCCCACGCTGGAGACGCATGCCTGCGAGGGAAGCAGCAACCGGGGCCTGGGAGAGCCCCTGGGACAGCAGTACGACCCGAGTCCAGACACGGCACGCAGAGTCCCGGACCGGTGGGAACTACCCAAACCCCAAGGGCGGTGGCCTGGGGTACCCTCTTGACCTCCTGAGGCCCCAGTTTCCCTCAAAGCACCAGCACGGCCAGGAGGAGGGGCTGCGGTTATCTGCCCCCTTGTCCCAGGACTCTGGCTGGGCAGCATGGCCAATCACGATGTGCTGAGACTTTCGTAAGTGCATGCGGTGGGCAGGCTGCAGCCCCGGCCCCAGGACAGGAGAGCCTGGGGCTACCTGGGGGCTCCTCTGAAGCCCCGGGGCTGGCTGAGGGCTGGCTCCTCAAGCAAAACCAAGGGAGCGCTCGGCCAGGAGGGACACAGCCGCACAGAACTCCCGCATGGTGGCCCTGACTGGCTAGAGGACAGCCTCCCAGAAGGACAGGAGAGTGTCCCGTGCTCAATTCAGCCTGCTGGGTCCCCACGGTCCCCCCAAGCTTGCGGTGGACCCAGAGAGGTGCGAAAGGACCCGGAGATGCCAACACAGCACCTGCCACTTCCCGCACAGACCTAGGACCCGCCACACATTTGAGTCCGGAGGCGGTGCTCCGTGGCCTCCCTGACGGGCCCGGCACTGGGCCGCACAGGCCTCCATTTCCCACCCTGCCCTCCACGAAGCGCCCGCCTGTACCTGGGCCGAGTACTTGGCGCGCAAGCGGCCGGCCTCGCAGCCCTTGTCACACACCCGCACCTGGCGCGCCTGCTCCAGCTCCCGCTTCAGGCGCAGCCGGGACTCGTTGGCCTCTCTCATCTTCTTCTCGTTCTCGGCCCGGAGGCGCTCGATCTCCTTCCGCAGGTTGCGCTTGGCCTCTGTGGCTTCCCGCAGCTTCTCCTTCTTGGCCACACGCAGAAACTCCAGCTCCTGGGAGGGCAGGCAGCACACTCACCAGGCCGGGGTCACCATCCGGCCCATGCTCCCTTCCAGGGGGTCAGGGGGCAAGTCACCCCGCTGCCCGGGCCCCTGCCCACCCGCCCGCCACTCCCAAGGCGCCTCCACACAGGGCTGCCCCCCAGCCCGCACATGCTACCTGCCTTCCTGGACACCCCAACCCGTTCCCACAGGGTCCCACGGCCCAGCGCTGTCCGGACTACAGTCTGAGGCGGCGGCTGCAGCGCTCAAGCTTCAGCTGGGCTTGGAGAGCCCACGGGACGTCGTCGAGGCAGGGCGCTGGCTCAGGCCCGCAGGCCGCCCTCCTCAGCACCTCCGCCGTCCTCAGCCACGGCGCCCCCACCCCAGACACGCTCGCGAGTGTGCACGTGTCAAATCACACCTCCACCCGGAACCAGGGAGAGGGCGTTCTAAGCAAGGGCTTGACACAGACTTCGGGGAGACAACTGAAATCGTGGGGCTCCCGGGAAGGCACAGCTATGCTGTGCTAGGAGCCCGCATGCGAAGCCGCCGGCCGCAGAGGTGTGACCTCAGCCGACACCACCGAGCGGCCAGGCCCGCGGAGCCCCAGGGTGACGGCCCCGCCCTCCCCGGTGCTGTGAACTCTGGGCCACCCCCACCTGTGAGGAAAAGTGGTGTGGAGGACACTCCACAGCCTGAGGACCTGGGGAGTGGCCCTGCAGTCTGCCCCCTACTGAGGTGGGAGGCGGATGCAGGCGGGGCCCAGACACCTTCAGGCCTCTAGCCCCCTCTTCAAAAGGAAGCAGTCACCTCTGTGGAATGAGCTAGAAGCTCATGTGCACGCACACTCCTGCAGAGAAACCTGCTGGTTCCACCTCCGACAACCCCGAGGGGGAAAAGGGACCCTCAGAGCCGCCTCCTGCACACACCAAGGACCCACTCTGGCACTCAGCGTGCAACCGTCCGGGCTGTCCCCCGAGGGACAGGCCAGCCCCGTGAGGGGCAGTGCGAGCCGGGGGGCGGCGCGGCGGCCTCACCTGGTGGAGGCTGCGCTTGGCCTGCAGGGCGGCACTCAGCTTCTCCTCCTGCTTCACGCGCATCTTCACCACCTCGTGCAGGAACTTCTCTTTGGCTTCCTTGGTGTCCAGGCCGCCCTCCAGGGCCTGCCGCAGGTGCTCCAACTCTGCCTCCAGGCCGCCGCTCGCCGTGTCGGCAGGGGCCGCAGCCTCAGGGGCGGTGGGCGCGGCGGGCGGGGCGTGCACGCCCGGGGAGCTCAGGTCCTTGGCGGAGCTGGATGAGGTAAGGGACGGGGAGGAGAGCGAGGACAGGGAGGAGGTGACTGCGGAAACACAGACGGAGGCGGACGTTACCAGGGCGCCCCGTGTGCAGCCGTGCGGCACCGCGCCCTGGGCAGCCGAAGACCCCGACTCACACGTACATTCTTCCCTGCTCTCCACTTCCACCTCGGCCTCCGAGTCCTTGTCATCCTCTGGGGCGGCCGCAGGGGCCGGCGTCTCCGGGGCTCCGGGGGTGTCCACGGTCAGCTTCCGCTTCCGTGGCTGGAGGCAGGTGGCCAGAGGCTCGGGGGCCCGGGAGACAACGGTGGCACATGGCGAGCTGCTCACAACCTTCTGCTGGGCCGGCGGTGCCAGGGCCACGTTGGGGGCCACACCCGTCTCGAAGCTCTTGTAGGAGTAAAAGCTGCAGGGCACGGGGGCCGTTGGGGCCACAGGTGTCTGCCCCCCCACCCCGAGTCCTCCCCTCCCACCGTGAAAGCTCCTCGCGGGACCTGCTCCCTGGCAGGTGTGAAGGAGGAGATGCAAGGCAGCAGCCCCAGGGAAGCTGGAGCACGGGGCACACAATGGAGGGCTCGGCAAGGAGGTTCCAGATGTGCCCACCCGGACGCTGTCAGAAGGGCCAGCGCTGTCGTGACTGCCTGCCGCCTGCCTCACTAACTGCTTCCACTGCCACGAGGCCCCATGTGGAGGCAGTGAGAGCAGGGTCGTGCGAACAGAGCGCCTCTGGGCCGGCACAGCTTGTGGGCAGGAACGAACACAGAATTCCGGGCCCGCAGACTCCAGGCACTTCAGCGTGCCCGCACCGAGCCCGTGTCGCTGTGCACTCAGGCCGCCAAAGGAGCACCCAGAGGACTCGGGGAAGCTCGTCCTGAGACACGCAGAGTGACAGCCTCTCCTGGATCGTGTCCCCTTTGAGAAAGACTCTAGGCAACTCCGTAAAAGAAAAGTCTCACCCAGCAGATGATTATGGACACCCAGGTGGCAGAATCCAAGCCCAGCCCCCACATTCCTACGCCTGGGTTGACCACCGGCTGCCAGCAGGGCAGGCACTCACCTGTCTCGAATCAGGGCCGGGAGGTGCGGGGAGAGCTCTTTGTCACTCGTAGACACCGCGGGGGACCAGGGTCGGAAAGCGGAGAGGCGCTGGCGAGGGTGAACGCAGCCAAGGCTCTGCAGGAAGAAGAGGCACTGGGTTTGAGAGGCGAGCACGGAGCCCCACTGCGGCCGCCTTCCCCCCTGCCCCCCGCACAACCTTGCTGGAGGAGCTGGCCAGGGTCCGCAGCCAGCCAGACTGTTTGTCCTTCTCAGAAGACGTGGGGAGTTGGGAGGGGGCGTCATCTGTTTTCCGGATGGAGGCCGGGGGCTCGGAGGAGACCTGTGAGAGACACAAGAGTTGTCACTGGCGACTCCAGTGGCACGTGCGCTCTGGGCAGGGTCTCCCAGCCAGCAGACTCAAACGTGCACAAGACCTGTACGGTGACGCGCAGACCCCGACCCCAGGGCGGGACAAGCCAGTGCCCCGGGGCACTCCGTGGGGCTGCCACGCCGGGACGTCACCCCACAGCTGCAGAAGGCCCAGGCCGAGCTCCGGGCAGGGACTCCAGGGGACGGCCCCCGCCACTGCCCTGTCTGTGCACTGCGGACTTGCTGCCGAAATGGCCAAGGGGACCTGCGGACTCCGGCCTCCCCGCCGTGGTCATGCCAGGACGGGAAAGGGGCGGCCCAGCGGGCAGGCTCATTGGCCAAGTGTGGGGCCCTCCATCGGGGGGTTCACCCAGGTCCCCAGAGTTCCGGGTTTCACCAAGGAGAACTGACAACTTGCTCTCGGCCAGAGAGGCCTTCTGGCAAGACCCCAGGAGAAAGGCTTTCTCCAAAAAAGAGACGACCCTTCACACCAAGTGCACGGAACCACATGACAAAGGCCACGCTCGTGTTCCCCTCGCGCCTTGCTGCTGGAGAATGTTCACGAAGCTGCCCCCAGCCTCCCAGGGCCCCAAGCTGTGTCTGTGAGACACTGTGGCCAGAGGGGCCTGCAGAACCGGCATCAGGAGAACAAACTCCTCCAGCCCGATGGCGCAGGTCCCGAGGGAGACGGGGTCTCTTCCGGAGAAAACGGAACCGTCTGTGGAAGAGGGACAGTGCCCCCCCCCCCTGAGGGCAGGTGTGCTGGGGGCCACACACAGGCCACACGCAATCACCCACATACGGCCAGGGGCCGAGAGGACGATGCCCCGTCACTGCCCTGGCCTGCTCTCATGAGGGAACAGATGTGGGGAGTGCTCTGGGAAGCCTTGGAGGGGAGACCACTAACGGGGGTAGGGAAGAAAGGCTCCTCCCACCTCTGGGAACACTTGGAGAAAATACTGTGTCACGGACATGGCCCCTTGAGGGGAAACGGGCTTCCCAGGAAGGGGGAAGAGGGCAGGGAGGCAAGTGGTCAACGCAGGTGACCCACTTACCAGGGCTGTCATCACAAAATTTCAGAGACACGGGACAGACCGGACCCTGGACAGAGGGCCCGACCAAGGCCAGCACACGTTCATATGTGCACGCGTGTTCACGGGGCCCCCACCCCACCTCGTGTCAGCCCCTCTCTGGGAACAAACATGCAGGGGCGAGGACGACTCTGGGACGTAGGCAGCCCTCAGGCCCCAGGGAGGAAATACGAGGACCTCAGACCCTGTGCAGGGACGCACTGGCCTTTGTCCTCACACAGAAACAGCTGCCCCAGGGCCCGGAGCCCCGCCGCTCCGAGGTCCACGCCCAGCTCCGGGGAGGCGCATCAGAGGGGAACCCACAGACGACTGTGGACGGTCTGCTCAGACATGAAACAATCATTCAGGAAAGAAAGACCGTTTGTTGGTGCTTTTTGGGGGAACGAGTCCCGGTGATGTCTGCCTGCGCGGCCTGGACGCCTCCTGCGGCCTGCGAGCGGGCGGCGGGGCGGGGGCGGTTACGCCAGCAAGGGTGGAGCTTCCTGTCTGAGCGGATCGGAAGCAGGGAGGAGAGGAAACAAGCTGAGTTCTCACCAAGAGAAAAGCCACAGGCCTGGCAGCGGCTCCTGCAGGTTCTGAAAAGCCGCAGGGAGACTCCTGGGGGGCACCGCACGACTCAGGCTGTAGGGCCGCCCCCCCACGCAGGGTGGCTGGCTAGCGGCGCCCCGCGCCCATGGGCCAGAGCCCCATCGTGTGGCAAGGGGTGAGGGGGGCAGGGGCAGACTCCCAGTCAGGGACCTGGCCTGCAAGCATGGAGCACTAAACCAAGCCCGTGAGCTCTGGAGAAAGGGCCTGGGCCTCCCCCACCCCACCCACCCCCAAGCTTGTCAACCCTAAAATGGGGACGTGTCTTCAGGGAGCTGGAGTAACTCCTCTGAGATTCCTGCAGCAGGAAAAACCCCATGAGCAGGACCTTCTATGAAAGTGAGAGCAGCAGGAAAGGGCCTCACCAGGACATGGACACGGGGCCCTGAGGGAGGGCTGCTGCTCCCTCTCACCCGAGAGCGATCTAAGGCCCTGGAAGGACGTGCTTCTCCAGGCCTGGAAGGCCAGTGTCCCTAGCAGGGCCCACTTGAGGCCCAGTGACAGCCCACGGCATCCCCATTCTGCAAGAGGTCAGCAAGCAGGTAACGACAGTCACTTCTGGTTTCTGACCCTTCTCAAGGCCTCCAAGCCAGGTCCTGGGGGCCCACAACCCTCAAGGAGGGAGCAGGCTTCTGGGCCTAGAACACAGCCGACGCAACAAGGCCGGGGTGGCGGCCGGGCCTCCTGCGCCCGCCCCGAGCCTCGGGCTGCAAGCCCACCGACGCTCACCCACGGGCTCTAGGCAGAGGGAGCGCCGCCCCGCACAAAGGCAGCGGCATGGGCCACTCTGCGCACGGCACAGCGCGGGACACGCACGGCCTCGGGACACCCCTGCCTGCCGGGCAGCAGCCGCTCCGCAGAGAAGCGGGCCGCACATGTCCACCATCGCCACCCTGCGCGAGGAGCCTGGATACCCATCGGCAGACGAAGGGGCAGAGAAGATGCGGTGTAAACACACAACGGACGACTACTCAGCCGCCAGGAAGAATGAAACCCTGCCGTTTGCAACGACGTGGATGGAACCAGAGAGTGTTAGATGCAGTGAAATAAGTCAGAGGAAGACGATTACCCTAGGAGTTCACGCACACGTGGAATATGAGAAACAAAACAGAGGATCATAGAGGAAGGGAAGGAAAAATAAAACCAGACAATATCAGAGGGGGAGACACCCCAAGAGACTCTTAACTCTAGGAACACACTGAGGGTAGCTGGAAGGGAGGGGGCGGGGGATGGGGTGGCTGGTGACGGGCATTAAGGAGGGCATGTGATGCGATGACCACGGGGTGTTGTTCGCAACTGAGGAGTCACTGACCTCTACCTCTGAAACTAAAATACGCTATACGTGAATTAACTGAATTTAAATTTAAAAAAAAATTGTGGTTCATCCAGGAGCTGAAGGCAGGTGGGAATGGGAAGCTACTGTTTAATGGGTATAGAGTTTCAGTTACGAGATGAAAACAATGGACGGATGGAAGTGAAGGCTGCACAAATCTGTGAACGCACTTAATGCTACTGAACTGTATACTTAAAACGCTTAAAATGGTAACTTTCATGTTGTCTACATTCACAATTTTTAAAAATAAAGGATGTTTTAAAAAAAAGAAAAAACAGGAGCTGGCTGAAGACCGTGCGGGCGCCCACCCAGGGCTCTCCAGCAGCCGTGTGTGTTCCCCACAAAGGAGGAGAGGACACCTCACGATGGGGTTTTGCGCACGCTGCCCAGAGGCCTCTGTAGGTTTGCAAGGATTTGGGGGTATGACTCAGGAGTGACTTCACTATGTGACCTTTCTGTTGAGCTGGGCCACGGGGGTCCATCAGGTCCGAGGCTACATCAGATACAAGTGGAGTGGGGTCAGAGTGGCTGCTGGGGCCACAGTCAACCTAAGAGCAGCGCAGGAAGAGCAGGGTAGACAAGAGGGTCAGCAGCCACCAGGAGCCGGGGCGGCTTCTGGCATAAGCCCCAGGGCCTCGTGTTCACAAAGGCCGTTATTTCATTCCGTGCCTGAGCCCCAAACGCACAGAGCGATGGCCTAAGCCAAGGCCCAGAAGCAGGGCAGGGAGGAAGGAGGGCTCTGGGCTCCAAGACCAGCAGCTTACCTTGGATTTCTGAGTCCCCTCCCCCACACTCTGCTGAGAACCCCACATTCCAGCAGCAGGACAGCAGGCTGGGTGTGGGGCCCTGACCTGGCATCTGGGAATCCCTAGATGCAATGGACTCCTGGGAGAGATGGCACTGGTAGTACCCCGTTTTCTTGGGGGAATGAGCTTATCGCCACTCCGCCTGCTCAGACTGCCCTGGGATGAACCCAGGAGAGGCGCCCAGGGCCTGTCCTGCCACCTCTCATGCACGGCTCCCTGTGCCCCACCCGGACATCTTCAAAGAGGAAGAAAAACCAGACATGGGGAAAAGACGTTCCAGATGCTGGGTGATGGCACTGGCTGGAGGCCCGAGCACACACCCTGACTTCTGCGTGGAGGTACCCGGTTCTGGGGTGACACCGGCGGTGAAGAGGGCAGCTCCCATCCAACTACCAGGCAGAGTCAGAGGCCAGCTGGACACACAGCCGCGCACCGCGAGCCCGGACAGCCCAGAGGAAGGACACCCAGCAGCCCCAGCAACGAGGACAGAACGGAGAGCACAAGTCCAGGAGAGCGAGGCCAGGCCAGTCTACGCCGTCCACCAGCACCTCATGAGCACAGACGTGCCAGGCACCGTATGAACACGGAGCCAGCGTTGACGGGGCTGTGTCCTGCAGCCATGCTGTATCCAACACCGAGCTCACACGGAAGGGACGGGCGCCACCCTGAGCGGCTGACCCCTGGGAGGAAGAGGTCACTTAAGTCGATGGGAATAAAGTCACCTTCCCCACCCAGGTCCACGGACCCCAGACTTCATCCATGTGCACTTGGGGGACATGTGGGCCTTAGGCTGAGGATCTGAACGTGACGGCCCGAAACTCTGCCTGTCATTAGAACTGGGGCTACAGAGGCTTACAGACCGGAAGCGGTGACCCTGGTCTGCCCGTGGGGCACCAGCTTCGCCAGAGGAGCCAGCGTCCCAAAGCAAACCAGCAGCTTCAGCACAGCTCCGGCTTCCCGAGCTGAGGTGTCGCCTGGGCGCCCCCACCCTTCTCTGAGACGTCCCCCACTAGGTCCTTCTCTCCCGTGCCCTGTCTGGACACCCTTGGCACATGGCGCCAGGCCAGCATCAGGCCTCACCACCACGAAGCGCACACTCAGAGCTCAGTTGTGCAGGCTGCTCACAGCCACAAAGGTCACGAGCACCCGGGAGCGCACGTACAACCGGGCACAGTGAGTAGCAGCCCTCCCCACCCCCAGAGCAGATGGGAACTGCGTTGGTTTTGTTTTCTTACTACACTAAGGTGCTCCACCCACTCCGGCCCCGTGGACTAAGGCCAGGGACACATGCTGCCCCAGGCACCACACAGCGGGGCTGATATCAACTGCCACCGAGGTCCCCTGTGGCCCAACAGTGCTGGGCACCGCAGCTGGAGGAACAGGTGAGCACGTCCACCCAGCAAGATGCCTGGGTGCTGACGGGGGAGTGCGGCCCGGGCAGAAGACCAGTGTCCTCACTGCAGCCCAGCACTGTGTGTACGTCCGAGGGCCCAGAGCTCCGGATCCCCATCGAAGGCTGGCAAAACTGAGGGGCATCCCAACAGAGGAGCAGACTCCCGGGTTTCTGAACCTGCGGCAGCTAGGCCAGGGCTGGGGACCAGGGAGGGGCTCAGCAGCAGCAATCTGCCTCCCCCAGCAGCACCAGCCCCAGGTGAGGGTCAGACACAGCCCCTGGGGCGAGAAAGCCTCTCCAGGGTGTGCGCTCAAGAAGCAACAGCCAGGTCTAGGCAGGCCCCCAGGCTGGGGACAGGAAGGCTGAACAGGTGGGTAGCACTGGCCACCCCAGCACAAGCTGATGAGGACAGAGTCACAGGCCTCAGCCACACGCCAGGGCAGAAAACATCAGGAAGATGTGCGGGTGGTCTGGGGCTGAATCCTGGTCAATTCCTCAGGGATCAGGATAATTTCGAAGCCACAGGTGGGACGAAGAGCAGAATCCCTACCCTCCCAGGACCCCCAAACTCACTGTGAGCCAGACCTTTGCAAAGGGTCCAAGGAGGACAAAGGACCCACGCCCCAGATCCAGGAGGGGCTCCCCAGGGCTCAGGAGCACGGGAATCCCTCAGACGTCAGGCAGATCCTGGGGCTATGCGGGGCCTTGGACTATACGCATCCTCCACGGGGACAGCCAAGGCAGTCAGGGCAGGGACAGTCACTCTGGGCAGTGTGCAGCTGCTGGGCTTAGCCTCGTGCTCTGCACACCGCTCATCCACCCGGCTGTTAACGCCTAATTACTAATTAATTACTAATGAGAACCCAAACAACACGTCCTAGACCAAAGCCCCTTTCCCTCTCACAGCCAACTTGGTGCTGACGGTCCCTGCTTTGAACCTTCCAGACACAGGAGTTTGAGTCAAACTTTACCGAGAGGGTTTGTACACCCAAAACCAGAACGAAACACTGCCAGACACCAGGCTCCACACCACCCAGCGACCCCGAGGGGTCCTAGCGCCGAGCAGGCAGCTTTAGCCACACCAGCGGAAGTCACGGTCATCAAGCTCGGGAATGAGCGCAGATGCAGAGGCTGAGGGGCGTGGCATGAGGAGGAGGGGCTGGACTCCCCCACTTTGTCTTCACATCCTCTTCGTCTCAGGAGACTCAAGCAACTCCTACAAGAGCCGGGTCAGCGGCGTGCCTTGGTCCAAGAGAGCAGCTGGCTGGTGCTAGAGGAATCCCCCAGTCTATCACCCCACAGAGGAGGGCTGAGGGGCCCCCAGGAGCCCTGGAAGGCCGCAGTCATGTTCCCAGCGGTGTGTTTTGGTTGGGGGAGGCCACCTGGGCCCCAGACAGAGCAGCAGCACCTAAACCCGGGTTCTGAGGCCCAGCCTCAAAGGTGGAGCATCCCGGTTCCAAGCCAGCCAGCGGTGCTGGTCCTGGGGCGGGCCCCAGACCTGTGAGCACCCTCCCACGAAGACCCATGGCACCGGTGGGCAGGACTCTGCAGGGAGGTGGCAGAGGGTCCCCAGAAAGGGGATGGGGTCCCCGAACAAGGCCTAGACACCAAGGAGGCTGCAGCCAGATGGTGGAAAAGGCAGCTTGGAGGTCAGCGGGGACTCCCCTTCTTGCTTTCTTATTTATCAGCAAATAAAGGGCCCCCTTCAGTGGGTGGGTCTAGAGAAGATCAGAACGAGCATAAGTCCATTCCTGAGACCCTGGTGCCTGCCCTCGGGCAGCCTGACCCTGAGACTGACCGCCCAGACCTTGAACAGTCTCACTGGTAATGAGGCACAGCGTGGGAGTCCAATGACAGAGCACTGGCAAAGTGGCTGCCAGGCCAACAGACGTCCCACACCTCTGCCCAGGCCACTGCCATGGCCACCTCAGAGACGCCATGTCCCGGCCCAGGAGTGAAAGCGATACCTAACCCAACCAGGGCACATGGAGGAAGGCTGGAGCAAGGCCGCCACCACTTTCCGCACCAGAGCAACTCAGCAAGGCGCTGCGGAACACGGCCCGCACCGCGAGTTGTCGGCTTGACAAAAGGATAGCACTCGGCGTCAGCCCCCGCAAAACCGAGCGTCTGCACAAAAGCCAGGGTGTGCTGCAGGGCCCCAGCCGGCAGCACAGTCGTCTCCAGCTGAGATGCCCGTCAGCCCCTCCACGGAGCCGGCCTCCCTCCTGGACGAGCAAACAGCACAGAGCAGGGCCGGGACAAGCTCCCAGGGTTGAACCTGAGGGGCCACGTTCCAACTTCACGAGTGTGCGAAGGGACCCCCCGCCCTGGGAAGTTCATAGCCAGCTGGGTGGATGCGCTCTCCTGCAGGACACACCTGCCCTGCACCCCCTATCCTGGGCCGCACGCCTCCACTCCCGCTCCTGCCAGCTCACGGCCTTCCAAGGGCCCGCTGTGCCCTCCGCCGGCCTCAGCCCCGACCTGCGAGCAGCCGCCCGTCGGCACAGCCCCGAAGCTCGCTCGTCGGCGCAGTAAGCCAGGCAGTCGAGGCGGTTCCGTGCCAGGAGCTGGGGAGAGCGTCCCATCAAACATCCGAAGCTGTTCTGATTCCAGGGGAAAGATTTCTGCAAAGTGGCAAGGCTGACATGAGGACACGGCACCTACGTGTCCTGCAGAGGCTGGGGTCTGGGAGTGAAGCCACTGGCCGCCTATGCGCACTAGCGACCTCCTCCAGGAGGCCGTGACGACAACCCCGCAGGGATGGCATCCCTGGGGACCAGCGCTGCCCATGTAGTGCGATCACCCACACAACCGAGTTCTTCAAATGGAAAGAACGGCCACTGTGAGGGCCACAGCCCGTGCTGACCCTCCCGAGGGCCACGATCCCAGGCAAACGTGGCCGAGTGTGGCCAGAGATCCTGCCGCCGGTCTGGCCCCTCTCTGAGCCCCTACCCTAGTGCTGCTCCCATCACTGGCTTGTTTCCTGCATGGCTGAGGAGTGGCTCCTTGAAGGGAGACGGCCCAAGCCTCGTGTGTGGTTCTCCCGTGTGCTCGCCATGCTTTCCAAGTGGGGGCCGCCCGGACCCCGAGAACCAGCATTCCCGCGGGGAGGAGGCCCCCTCAGGCCTGTCAAGGCGAAAAGTGCTTGTGGGCGCCTTCTCTACCAACAAGTGCTTCTTTCTCCCATCACAGAGAAAACTCGAACACTCGGTGTCTGCGGGGTTGGGGCCATGGGCGCCCGCGGGTTTCCTGCGGAACCACGGACGCTGCCGCCACCCCGGCCTCCCCGACAGCCCACACTGCCAAGAGGATGGCGAAGCACAAGGAGCAAAAGGTAAAGGAGCAAAGTGGGAACTCATCAAAGTCAAGACCTTCCTGTGCTTCAAAGGATGCCACCAAGAACGTGGAAACAACGTGCGGACCGGACGTCTGCTCAGGGACCAGACCCGAGGAGGCCGCCCCCCCAACAGCAGGGAAACGCACGTCAAAACCACAGTGAGAGACCGCTTCACACCCACCAGGGTGGCTGTCATCAGACAGACCAAGAATCCCACAACCGCGAGGTAAGGTGCCACCGTGGGAGGGAGGGGCTGGAGGGCGCGCCGCCGTCCGGGAAGGGAGGCCGCTCCTCAGGCCAGACCTGGGAGGACCGAGAAGAGCGACCCAAACACCTGTACATTATCCCCTGAACAACACAGGGGTGGGGCCACTTGATCCCCACGCAGTGGGCTCCCCAGTGACTAAGAGCCACTGCTGACCAGAGGCCACACCAGTCACACAGGCAGTCGATCGACACACGTGCTCCATGTCCTGTGTGTTACGTACACCGTATTCTCACAATAAAGCGACAGAAAACAACGTGTTACGAAGA
This sequence comes from Ursus maritimus, assembly GCF_017311325.1. Taxonomy (NCBI): domain Eukaryota; kingdom Metazoa; phylum Chordata; class Mammalia; order Carnivora; family Ursidae; genus Ursus; species Ursus maritimus. The sequence goes on along the minus strand of NW_024425786.1, from coordinate 1,153,074 downwards.
AAATCAAAAGGAAGAGAAAATGCATTTGCAGGACTGTGCTCGTCCCTACGGTAGTTTGCACGGTCCGTCCACGAGACAAACTGCCCCTCAGTACCCACACCAACGTTGTCTCGTACAGACGACAGAAACACGGGGGATGTGGCCCATGTCACTAACACCGATGTCAAAAACGAAAAGATGGTGTGAAAAATAAATTCGCACATATTTACAGGTATAACAGTTCACGGTGCTGACAGTGAAACAGTGATAGGACGGCTTCTGGTAGGCTCGCCTACCCGCTCATGCAGGAACCGTTACAAAGCCGTTCCGGCACACGGGATTACAGTCACGGTCACGACACGGTAGTGGAGACGCTCTTACGTGTTTTTAAAACCACTGACCTGTGATGATAGGCCCATACCCACTTCCTCCAGTTTCTCCAATTATGAGAGGCTAATTATGCCATAATTATTTGAAAGCAAAGTTATAAAATCAGGACAGCGAGCTGCCCGAGCAGTCCACAGCTGTCTCCGGCAGGACGCTGGCGGGTACCTGAGCCACCAAGCGGCCTGTCTCGGTGGGACACGCGGACTAGTGGGTTCTTTAGCGCCACCACCAAATACCATGGGGCTCCCTCGGAGAGTCAGGTTTCACACACAAAACCCTTAAGGAAAGGAGCATCCCTGTCAAAGGTTAGGGAATGTTGCGGTCTGGCCCCATCCTGGACCACAAGATGCCCTGGTCTAAGCTGCGGGGTGAGTGGTGGCAAGGACTCCATGATGGGCGGGGCCTGGCCTGGCACAGACCCCGGCCTGCTCCCGCTGAGCCAGAACCTGGCGCCAAGACCCCGGCCAGCAGCGTGGGGGTGGGGGGACCGAGCCACCAGGAGTGCAGACAGCCCTCGGAAAGGGAGGAGAGTGTGAAAAGCCGCTGGCTCGGGGGAGACGCAGGGACACGGGCTCCTAGAAGCCACTCCGTGCCAGGCAAGGGACAGGCATCCTATGTCAGCTCTGGGCGAGGCCTCAGTGCCCAGCTGGGCAGCCAGGGCAATTCCAGGATGACGACGTGGCCCTGGCCAAGGCTGGCGGGGGGTGGCTGTATGCAAACACAGGGGCTCAGGGCAGGAGGGCATCCCTTGGTTCCTGAAGCCCGCCTGGCCCCCACCTCCCAAAGTCCTGTGATCCGGTGTCTTGGGCGGTGGGCAACAGTTAGCTGGCGTCAGGTCAGAGATGGGGGCAGACGGTGCTACCTGAGACCAGCACCTCACACAGTGTCGGGCCTGGGCAAACGTGCCCGTGCCCCCTGCACCAACCTGAGATCCCTACTCTCAAGCCATTGGGTCAACATCCAGGCCCCTCCCCTCTCCCACCAGTACCCATGCTCGGACACTCCGTCGTCTGTCCCCTGACCCTGGGTTCCTGAAGACCCAGATCCCTGGGCCTGGCACCTGGGGGCAGCATGTTTGGCAGAACCCACTCTGGCATCATCTATGGCCCCACCACTGTCTTATGAACCACTCAGAAGACAAAGCAGCCTCCACCCCCCCCCAACCTCAGGGACTCTCCACAGTGAGAACCAGCCTGTGCCCCTCAGACTGAGGCCTAGGAAAGGCAAGTGGGAGGAGTTCTCACAAATCAGCAACATTGTGTCTGAGCACAAGTGAGCACTTTTAACAGGTAGAGATGTCATAAGAAAACCACATCTAGGGTCTGAATACATGCATCTATTTCCTAACTTAGAGACTAAATTAAAAAGCAATTCTTTCTCATGGTTTGGCAGATTTTAACAGAGTTCAACCACTAAGTGATACGTCCAGGTTAGAAAGTCGTTGCAGGTTTAGAACTGGGGCAGGCAGGACCCAGCATTTAGGTTGCCCACGGGTTCCAGGTGACCCAGAACCCCCGGTCACATCAACCTCACGAAGAGTGCCAAGGCCCGGGGGCGTGGACCCCTGGGTTTCACCCTCCAGAGCAAAGATGGCAGGCTTAAGACTGGGACTCTGGAGAGCACACAGGGAAGGGTCAGGGGCCGTGCTGGGGGTGTGGGGGTCTCTCTGTGACACTCGAAAAGAGGGCCCAACAGTCTAAGTGTTCACGTTCTAACTTCACTCTCATTTAGTGGGTTGGCAGAAAATAGCCAAGACCACAAATTAAGAGATGAAAACTTTTCATGGAAACATCAGGCCTTCGAAGCAGCCCACCCCACGATGCTGTCAGGCCACGATCCCTTGAAGAACAGGTCGGGGTGGGGGTCGCCCTGCCATGTCTGCTTCTTAGCCCCACGGTGTCAAGAGCGCAGGCATCCTCCTCCACAACCGCTCCAAACATCAGAGAAGATGGTCCAATATCCCCTGACGGGAGCTGAGCTCAGGAGGAAAAGCCCAAGTGTCTGGGATCAAAGATGAGGAAAACCATGTCACGTGTCAGCCATGCTGACCCAAGGACCCCCGAGTCCCCAGCCCTGGGGATGCAGGGACCCTGTAACCACGGACCTACACGGCTGGAAGCTGTGAGGAGCAGAGTCTAGGGGCTGCGCCATGCACACACCCCCAGGCCCTGCATGCAGGCAGCAGGCCAGGCCCCAGGGCCTCATCCAACAGGGCAACGGGTAGAAATGCTAAAACAGACCGAGCTCAAAATGAGTAAACACACACAGAAAAAAATGTGAGAAAAGAGTAAGACATCAAAAAAGATCACGCAGATTGGAAAAAAAGCAGAACTTTCCAGAATAAAAATAGTTCTCAAGGAAATTATTCAAACGCAGTGCAGAGGAAAACGAGATGAACACATGAGAGAGGGTAACAGACATGAAAGAGGAGAGGAGGAATTCCAGAAGGAGAGAGCAGGGAGACAGTGGCCAAGAACCGTCTGGATTTGGTGAGAGGCAAGCCCTCAGGTTTCAGAGGTGAGGAAGAGGAGGGACCAGAATGGCAGCTTGACCTTTCAGGTTCAAGGTCAACACCACCTTGCCACCACCGACAAGTTCAAGAGTGCACCGTTTCTTGGGCCACGAAGCCTCACTGTCAGTGTCTGATGCAGCAAATCCCCCCGCCACGGGGCCCACAACAGAAGCTGGGTCCTGAAAACATCTGGAACAGATGTCCTGCACACACTGTCACTGTCCAGGGCAGGCAGCAGGGGCTTCCTCCTCCGACCCTAAGATGGGGGTCTGCACGACCTTGAGTACAAGGATGCAGGACCGTGTGGGCGAGCGTAGCCCTCTCTGACCAGACCTGCGTGCTCCAGGACAAGGCACAAATGGCTTGAACAGGGCCGCCCTCCCCGCCACGGGGCATGCTGGGCCCCGGCAACAACAGGCAGGAGCAGCTCCCAGGGCAGGGAGTCGAGCCACCCCCACCCCCGGTGAGAGGCCCGGCAGGAAAGCACGAATGGCACCCTCTTCCCACCTACACTGGCAACCCAGCGCAGCCCGAGCAGGGGCGGGGCCGCCTGGTCCCCAGGGTCCTCTCTAACCGGGGGTTAGAGTCACGCTTTGTGACTGAGTCCGATGTCTCCTACAGGTCAACTCTAAATCCCCACCTCAGAGCCACCCTAAATCAGCCCAAGACCTGCACTACGGACCGTTCCTGAAGATTTCACAGTTCTAGAAACTGCACAGCTATTTTTATAAGTACCATTAATATTTTCCACGGGATAATTCATGTTTCATATTATGCTTAAATTAACCTATTTCTGATTATTGTGGTACAGAGGAAGCAGATTAAATTTGCAAGACAACGCCAAACCCCAAAATGAAGTGAAAATAGCAATTTTAAAGATTCACCTTGATCTTTTAAAAAAATTTAAGTAGGTCATCTTTTCTGTTACTTCCACTGTCAAGAGTAAGTCAAGTCTTCTCTAAGGACACTTACTTGCGGACTACTGGGTCTCATGCCCCCCTGCTCAAGAATAAGAGAGGCCAACGGTGCCCCAAAGCCAAGGCTCTAACACTCACGGCCCCTTCCCCAAGGAACCCCAGACCTTTGCCGATCCTGCCCCGCCTGGGGTTGGGTGCACCACTGGGCTTGGAGATCACCTACCAGCCTGTCTGTCAAAACACCAAGAACCCCCCGAAAGCAGAGGGTGGAAGCGGGAGGGTTGGGGTGGCCCAACACCCCCAGCCTTTCTGCAGACTCTGGGGGTGGGGGGCACATCTCTGATTCCTGTGGCCTGGCCACCCTCAGGAGGGGTGAGAGAGGCTAGACCCAAGACTGAGAATGGGTTTCGACGCAGACACTGGATGTCCATCCTGACCCCATCCCATGGACTCGCCACCAGCCCTCCAGATACCAAGGCTTCCCATGCCCCTGCAAAACCTCACTTTTGGCATCAGAAAATGTGTGGGAGGTCCCCAAAGGGACAAGGTGGGGTGGAACTGAATCTCTCCCTTCCTCGACGGTCCCTGGAAAGTAACTGTTAAAAGCACTAAAACAACAAAACAGAACTCCAAGAACAATGGAGCTGTTTTGAAAATCGACGGTACTCTTGTGTTTTGGAGAAGTGGGGAGCAGGAGGGTCCTTCCCTCGTGGCCCAGCTGTCACGTCTTGCCTCTCACCCTGGCCAGAGATGACAAACGTGCCCTCTGTCCGGCCTCAGGGCCAACGCTGCACAGAGGAGTGCAGGCCACAGCGCGGGACGCTGTAGTTCCCCTCTGGACAGCTGGCTGGCCAAGAACTGGACGGTAGGCCCTCGCCCCATGAAGGCCCCTCTGGAAGGATGGCCACCCCTCCTCCCCCACAAGCCTCCACACAAAGAACTGGCGAGACTCGGGGGCCCTAACAGACCGGGCCCAGGAAAGGCGCAGCTCTTGGGAGGGAGGGCTGCTGGCAGCACAACTGGCAGCTGACCAGGAACATTCCTGCAGACGCCCCGGCTGACTGCGATACCTGGCCACGCTGGGTCAGGCTCTCCCTCTGGTGTGCAAGCAAGAGCCTTCAGTTTCTGCTCATCTCACGCAGCCAGAAACACATGGAACTCGGAGAGAGGCACCAGGCAGCGGCCACCTGCTTCCCGCCTCCTGACCCCCACCAGCCCCTCCTCCACCCAGGGCCCACATGGTTGGCCCCTGCTCTTGCCTCCCACACCTGCTGTCAGGATGTGCATGGGCTCCTGTGGTGGCCTCCTCACTACCTCTGAGCTGTCTCCAACGCCTCCTGCGTGGACAGCGCCCGCCCGCAGGTCCCGCTGATCCTCTGACCTTCGCCCTGACTAGGATGGGGACCCCCAGGCAGCCCTCAGCTGCTCTCCTTAAACCTACGGGGTCCCTCCCACATGCCCCATCACCTGACCCTGTGCTCTGAAAAAGGACAAGGACTGGAGCACGTGTCTCCCATGTGCGTGCATGTGCGTGTCGCGTGTGCTGCTGTGTGACGGGTCATCTGTCAGACGTGGAAGGCCTCAGAGAAAAGGCACCGGGCGAGGGGTACTTTGGAAGTCAATATGGGGTGACGCACTCTGAAACGAGGGGAGCCTGTCAGCTCTGCCCCAACCCCAGGGGCCTAGGGAGCCTTTCGCAGAGCGAAATGTCAGAAGAAACATCTTTCAACCACAGATCTAGTCGGGCTGGGAGGGGCGGGGTCACTGGTGGCCCTGGGAGAAGAGACCTCCCCTACCCCCCACAGAACATCAACCCCGATGCTGGCTGAGGGGTGGACCCAGATGCCACTGAAGCCTCAGACCCAGCCAACGCGCAATTCAAGGAGAAGCCACACCGCAGGCCTCTGGGACCCGGGGGCCTCCTGGTTCTGGCTGCCTTCCAGCGAAAGGCCTTCTCACTCCTTGAAACTCTGAATCTGACGCCAGCCACAGGTCTGGGACACAGGTGCACGCCCCAGAGCCTTGGCCAGGAGCAGAGGAGAGGTGTTTAATCTCAGAGGAAGGAACCAGAAGGTAGACAGGACCACGAGAGGTGGCCAAGCACTGTCGCGTGGCCCTACCTCAGTTTCCCACCCCAGAGGACACCGACCCCACACAAGTGTTGTGTCCCCGGCCACACACCTCTCTGGGTGCTATCTCACCCCATCACCCATTCCTGCAGGAGGAGCAGCTGGGACCAGAGAGCTAGCAAGCCCAAGCCTGCCAAGCCTCCTTGCAAAGAAAGCCTCCCATCCGCTCAGCCCCTCTTCCCACGCACAAAGGCTCCAAGGCTCAGCGCCCTCGATGAATTATGCATAACAGCTCAATTATGACAGAGCCGCAGGAGGGCCGGCGTGGGGGCCCAGGAGTGGGGGGAGGAGGAGGAGCCTGGCGGCTGGCATCCCGGAGGAGGTGGCGGAGGTGCCCCCAGTGCAGCAGGGCAGCCAGCATCTACATGCGTGCACAACACAGGTGCACAGGGCTGCCTGGTGTCTGGGAGGGCTCGAAGGACCGAGAGCTCCAAACTCCGGGACCCAGATCCTGGCTGGCTACCACTTGAGTCCCGAGGGCCCTGCTGTGACCCCAACTCCATCAAAGAAGAGCCACTGCCAGCCCCCGCAATGGTGGGAAAGGCTGCCCGGGGGTAGCTGGAAGACACACGGGGCGCCACAGGCCCCAGCTCCACGCCGCACACTCTGAGCACCCCGGGGGATGCACAAGGGCAACGGTGGCCTCCGGGTACCCCGACCGGACCTGCATTTCAGTGCTGAGCTCACAGGCACGCCACCCTGCAAAACCAAGAGTGGGGGCTTCAAGAAAGGAAGCGGGAGAGAGGGATGAGTGCCTCTGTTCTGAAACAACCCCCCAGCCGGCCCCCCGAGGAGGCGGCCCGCAGCCCACACACACGCAGCGGAGATGCTATGGAGGGAAGGTGGGCTCAGGCCCCTCGTTCTGACACCGGCCGCCATGGGGAGCAGACCCAGCGATCTACCTCAAAGTGGGGCCCACGGGCACAGAGCCTGACCTGCGCACACCAGGAGATTTCCATGTCGCCCGGGCCAGGGAACTTCTGCGAAGGACCAACACTTTCCAGTCTTCGATATCAAAACAAAAACATCCCCAAGTGGCGTCCACGCGCAAGAGAGCACACAGTCGGTCTCCACACAGAACGGGAAGTGTGCCAGGCCCCCCAGAGCCTAACACTGCACAAGGAGCTGAGAACCCCCTGTAGGACATCTGACCCCCGCAGCAGCTCTGGAAGCAGGAGGAGGGTGGGAAAGGGGGGTCTGACGAGGCCTGCCCCCTGTGCGCTCGCAAGCTGGGCCTCTGCTCACCGACTTTTTAATCTGAAAGGAAAATATTCCCCAGGCTGGCTCTGTGGGCGCGCGGCATGCGCACCGGGTTTAACGTTCTGCACTTGCCGTCCTGGAACTCTTGATAATCTCATTTTCGAGAAAATTTTATTTCTAAGTGAAGTCTGATGGGACAACGGAGCGTACGTGAAGCCGGTGAGACTCAAAGACGGTAAAGGGAGGAGTTCGGACCCAGAGCAAATGCGGGCGCTCCCAGACCCAGGAGGCCAGCCGCCCCCCACAGCCAGGGCCCAGGGCCCACCCTGAGCGCTCTGCCCAGCTGACCGCGTAGAGGGACGGGGCTTCCCCCCGCCTGCTCCCCGCAGGAGGGGACTGGTGGAACGTGCGCATCGCAGGAAGTGACCAAGAAACAGCCGAGTCAGCTCTGTGCTGTTTCCACTGTTCCGGGTAAGGAGGAAACACAGACGCACGTTCGAGGCACAAAACACGAACTGTGTGATTCCAGTGACCCTGCATCCGAGTGAGACACTCTCGTAGCTGCATTTAAAACCAGCACCACATAATATAAAGATGAACCGTACAACTTGGGGCAAGAATTTAAATTTTCGATTTTTTCTTACTTGAAATGCCATTAAATAGCAATAAAAACCACCGTGACCAGTGAAATACTGCAGAAAAGGGAAATGTTTGCATTTTAGTGGCTTTCACGCTTTCCTCCTGCTTCCCAGAACCAGGGCCCTGCACACTCCTTGACTCGCACCACCACCGTGGGTCCTGCCGTCACACCGCACCTCAGCAAGGGCCACACGTGGTCCCTGAGGAACCCAGGCAACGGCTTCCCACAGAGGGCAGACTCCAGCTGACTGGCAAGCACCTGCGAACGTCACCCGAGAGGCCTCCCAGCCCAGAGCCTCGCAGCGAGACCTCCCCTCACACCAGACACGGACACTGGAAGGCCATTTTCTAACCTGTTAGAGAACAAAATCTTCCAAAGGAAGAGTTTTAAGCCCACTTGTTAACACCTTGCAAATACATGCAAAAAAACCAGCTGACGTCAGAGAAGATGGAACTCACTGGAGAGAGGTCTCGGCAAAGCCAAGCCACACAGCCTGGGGAGCAGAGGCCACACCCGCCCAAGCGGCCCAGCTCTGGTACGCCCAAGGCCATGTTTCCACCAACACTACTGCCTGCCATCTCTGAATGGGAGCCCGAATGCAACACACTTGATTCAAGAATATTCCAGTAGGTCTACAAAGGAATAAAACTATACATCAGCAAGATCAGAAAGGGTTTCCATGCTCCTAATTAAAATTAAAAGTAAAATCGTTTTTTAATTCTTTTTATCATCAGGAAGGCCTCATTTGGGGGTGCATTTGTAAAGAAAAGCACATACGTCATCCTTAAACTTCCCCTCTCTACACTGGCCACTGATGAGGACAGTCTCAGAAGGAAAACCTGAGCACTGATCCACCCTCCAGCCTGGGGACACAGCCTTTCACGTCAACATGCCCCCAGAGGAGGACCACGTCCATGCCCACCTCTCCACCCCCAGACCTCCTCGGGATGGAAGGGAATGGAAGGAAACTCCAGCCGGGGCAGGAGCTCAGCAGCATGAATTCCGCGTCAGAAAAAGACCTTGCCTCCCTGCGGGGTCGTGCTCTCCAGGGGCTGCCCCCAGCCGGGGAGGTGCCGCACTGGGGGGCTGGGCCCTGAAGGGGCTCTTAGGAGGGGAGATGACAGGGTGACACAGCCTCAGGCCCCTGACCTTTGCAGTGGCTGTCACACCCATACGTGCAAATGGCCCTGAGCAAAGCAGAGTGACCCAGAGCCAAGCAAGGAGGCTGAGGCAGGATGGGAGGTAGGATCCGAGGGGAAGCATGTGCAGAAAGGAAGAAAGACCGTGGCCCGCTCATGACTGTGGCGCACCAAGGCCCCAGACCTTGTGCAGTGGTCTCCACCCAGCTGGACAGTCCCGCCGCCAGCGGGACAGGGGTTCCCGAGTGGCTGCCCTCCACTCTGCAGCTGCCTGAAGTCTCTCCCCTATCCCAGGGCAGGTTCCCTCCCCCCCGGGGCTGGTCCCCCCAGGGCAGGCAGCACAGGAGGCCAGACTGTGGAGGAGAGGCCCGCCTGCCCTGCCGCGTCTGTGAGCAGGTCCCAGCCTTGCGGGCAGCCAGGGACAGAGCACTTTCACCTTCCCAGCCAGGAAGTGAACTGCGAGGCCAGCCCCGCCCACACGCCCGCCGTGTTTTGCTTCCTCAGCGCCTCAGCCTCCCAGCCTCCCATCCCCACCCTGGGCAGTGCCCGCCTTGTTTTCTCTCCATAGAAACCGACACAACAGCTCGAGCGGACAGGGGGGCGCTGCCGGGCCACAGGGCCGCCTCCACTTCCGGGCTGTGGCAAGGAGGCTGGCCCAGGACCAGCAGTCACCACTGGTGCGCCCAGGCGCCCGGGCTGGAAGTCGGCTCGCAGGGCCGCAGAGAGGAGTGTGTTCTGAACGTGGACACGGGGAGCCAGAGTCCAGAAGCCAGCACCACAGCCCCAGGGCTCGGACCAGTACACAGAAAGGCAGAGCCACCAGAATGGGTCCCAAACAATGTGGATTCTCCCCAGAAAACAAACAGCACGTGCTGCAAAATGCTCACGTTGCTCTCCCACCCTGGCAAGCTGGGACCCAGGTCTCCGGGGGATCCAGCCCCTCCTGCTTGAGGGTCAGTCACTGCCAGCCAGGTGGGTGGAGCTGGGCAGGGGACAAGAGCTCTGACAGGCCCTGGGCCAGCATTGCTGGGGCGGGGAGGTGGCTGTGTGGGTCACGACGGGCCTAGGTGGACACCGGCCCAGAGGGGCCCGGAGGAGAGCCAGGACTGTGTGCGTCACAGAGGCCCCGGCCAGGGGCCCTGGGTAAGGATTCAGACCACACCGGCGTTTTCATCTGAAAAATGGGGTGACACAGGCTGCTACCTCAGAGCTGCCAATGGCAGAGGGAATGCAGCAGCATTCTGGAAACCACCAACTCCAAACCTGTCCCACCAAACGGGGGCCACAATGTTTAAAACACAACACCTCCCTAAACTTCAGATTTCTTCACAATGTGCAAACTGTTCAATAGGCTGAAGACCCCAAGGCTCCCTTCCTAAGGGTCCAAGGACAGGCTCCCAGCCCCTGGCCCCCGCCAAGAGAGGATGCAAGCCTGGCAGATGGAGGCAGCCTGGGCTCAGGGCACCAAGGTTCTCGCCGAGGCTGCCAGGCCAGCGTCCAGGTGACATCCCTGCACTGGGGGACCTGGCCCGGTACCTGACCACCCACCGCCCATCGGCCAACCCTAGCCTGGCAGCTGCCCCCCACTGCAGGAAGCCAAAGACCCCACGGGAAAGGGTAGGGGTCTCCCAGGAAACACCTTGGCAGAGCACAGCCCCGCCAGAGAGCAAGGCCAGGAGCTCTCCCGCCGCACCTTCTTATCCGCAAAGGATGAAGGTGACCGGCAGTCCCTCCACAGACCCTGGAATAAAGGGTGGAGGGCTAGGGACAATGTTAAAGCCGGTCGAGTTCCCCATGGTTTTGGAAAGCCGCACCTACCCCAGCACCAAGTCCGCAGCCTGCTCTGCTCACTGTGGCCGAGGTCACTGCAGGGATGGGGGCCCACCCCGGTCCCACCTGAACCCTGACCCTCACTTCCTCTGAGACCGAGTTCCAGTGATCTAATGAGACTGATCAGGGGCTCCTGTTTTTGTTCTCAAATATTCACACTGTAGCCTGTCTTCTCCGTTGTCTTGTAGGCCAAGTTTATCTGAAGGTGTCTGCGTGAGATATCAGGTAGGACAGTCTCCCAGCACACTTCTGGGATGAGCCATTTCTACAGGCCACCAAGAAAGGCCACACAACCAAGACCACGGAGGTTGTTCAGAGAGGTAGAACCCGAGAGCACACGGGCAGGAAGCCAGGCTCCTACAATGAAGACGGGGGACACTCAGGCCTGTCTTCTGGTGACATGAGAAGCGGCTTCCCCGGGAAGGGGCTGTGGGGTGGGAAGTGGACTCACGACAGTGGACGCGTCTCCTCAATGACTGCGAGCACAGATGGCTAGGGAGTGCGGTGGGGTCACCACCTACTTTGCTTCTTAAAAGACCCCACTTGAAACCGCTCATTTCTCTCAAGAGAACTACAGGGAAGCAGGGAGAGCAGGACGTTTGGGCCCTCGGTTTCCCTCCCAGGACACTCACAATGGACCAGAATTAGGGAGAAAGAGCCCTTCTGTCTGCCGGGCTGGGACTGCGGGTTTGCCTTGGCGGGGGGACAACTTTCCACTGGTCCATGCCCCTCCCCCAGCTCCCTCCACTTGCAGCTGGAGCTGTCCTCAGAGGGAAGGAGGCATTTCCTGTGCCCCCCCCCTCAATTTCCCAACATTCTTGGCAAGTCCAGAGAAGAGAAGGCAGCAAGAACAGGGAGGCGGCCAGGCGTGCCCCCACGCGCACAGAACTACAAATGGGGGGGGTGGAGGACAGAGCACCCAGAGAAAGTGCTCGCAGGTTGATGGGGTAGATGGGGGCAGGGGGCTCTGCTCTCCGAACCAGTTTCTCTCCTGCTGGAGTGTCCACCAGGCTCACACTCCCCATAAAGATGCAGGAGAAAGACTGAATAGGCAGGTGGGCAGACGGGCATCTGAGCGGGCAGGAGGCAGGGGTTTCAGGACAATGGCTGAAACGCATGCCTGGTCTTGGGGCAGACAACCCTCCAGGACACACCAGGGTACTGGGGGCGCTGCCAGCCTCCCTCAGCATCTCAGCTCCCCGCTGGGCTAGGAGGAAGTCCCAAAGGCAGTTCTGGGGCCTCAGAGACACTAGGCCCATGGCAATGGCTCAAGAAACATTTGCAGCTGTGAAGGTGGGCGGCCAGGCCAGCCAGGGCATCCTGAGCAGAAGCAGGCTCCAGAAGAAGGGGCAGTGGCCCCACCCAGCTGCCATCTCCCATCTGCTGCCAAAGGCCACAGAACGCCTTGTCTAAGACACCCGCCCCCCGAATGCTGTCATGAGGCTCCGGGTGTCTCAAGGCACCTCTGCCCCTGGGGCAGGTGCTCAGCCATGGGGAGGCCTGAGCTTCCTGGGGGTCAAGGCAATGGCTGCAACAGTGGTGACTGCCTCCTGGTCCAAGGACCTGGAACACAGCACAACCTCTCCAGTGGGTGCCCAACCCCTGGGGAGGCCTGGATGGTTTCTCCCTGGAACAGCTGGACGTACCCAGCTGTTACAGGAAGTCCAGCTTAGTCTGGCTTAGAGAAGTCAGGGTCCCCACCCCAAGGCCAGGGCCGAGCTCCATAGAGGCCCACTCCCTGGACACACCTGTGCCCTGTCAGAGGCACAGAAGAGGGACATGGCTGGGGACCCCCCCCCCCCGGCTGCGTCTACCGGGACGCCACCTGTGCGTGTATCAAGAACTAATCATCTACAGCCACACGGTGGCCAACAGTGTGGACTCTGGACCTGGAAAACCTACAGCTTATCTCCTGCTTGCTGACCTTGCACATCCTCTCCCCAGGACCCCAGCCTTCTGCTCAGTCCCTTCCCAATGTGCCTGGAGCCTGTGAAGCCCAGCACATCGATCTCTGGAGCAGGAAAGAGAGGCCCACTGCTCCCGGGAGAGGCCCAAGGGCTGGAGGGAGAGATACACGTGAAGGGACACATTTTTGTCCTGGTGAGGGACCACGTAGGGATTTCTCCACTGGAACTTATCTTCAAATTAGGTTTAGAAATCCACAGATTCATGAATGGCCCCTATAAAGGCCACCAGCCCGGCCCCAGGGCCCGTGTCAGCTGCTGAACTTCACAGCCTCCCGGCAAGGACAAACGGAGCCTGGCGCCTGAGGTAGCGTGGCCGGACCGGCAGACAGCCCCCTGCTGCCCAGCTGCCAGTCTGCACTGCCAGTCTCTCTGGAACGAGCTTCGGCCACAAGACTCCACCCCACCTCGAGAGCAGGGAGCCCTGGCCTCTACTGGTATGCTGAGTGCAAAGACTTGGCTGGAGCAGCCACTTTGGGCCACGAGGCAGGAAGCAGCAGGAAGTGAGCAACGGGGACAGTCAAGGAGCAAGGGCACCAGCAGCGTCAATGTGCCCAGAGCTCCTGCCTCCAGACTCCACTCACTGGAGGGAGAGAAGTGCAGTGCTGTGCTGTGCACTTGGGCTTGCCCCCGACCCCCATCCCTTTGATGGAGCCTCACTGCGTTTCAATCACCCCCGCACCGCTTCTCACCAGGGAAGCAAAGGACAGAAGGCACCAGCACCCATCCGTGCCCATTACAGACACACCAGGGGAGACGGGCCCCAGCACCCCCCCAATTTCAGAACAAAAGAGAAAACCCTCAAAGGCTGTGGTGGTGAACATGTTAGGTAAGAAGCCACAGGAAGAGGTCTTCATCCTTTCCACACACCAGCAGCAGAGCCAGCCCCCCAGAATCCAAGACTCCCGGGACAGCTCCGCCCTTCACAAATGCTTCCACCTCCTGGCCTCAGGCAGCCCTGCTCAAGGCGTCCCACGCGGGGGACCACGGCGCCCTCTAGGGCGGAGCCCGCACAGGCCACCCGCTCCCACACTTCTCACCCCAGGATGCGTCCCTGCCTTAGGCAGCAGAAGCAGGTGGCCTCCAGGCTTCCGACCTCCCTCTGGGGTCCAGGCCACCTTGCACAGCCTCCTTTCTCTAGAGGATTTCTGACTGCAGCAGGTGACCTTCAGAGAGAGCCGAGAGGGGTCCTGATGCTGGGGTCAGGGTCCCCAGAGACACCGGTAACCCAGTGCAGGGGCAGGGTGGGGTAAGACCACCTCTAGGAAGCTCACCAGGGTACATGAAACCCTGGCCTTGTGCCTGGGCTGTGGGCACAGCAGGTGAGGAGGCTCCGGGGGCCCTGAGCAGGTACTAGCGCCTCGAGGCTCCTGTGGATGAAGGCTCTCACAGGACGATGGCCCCAGGCTCAGAAAGGAAAGCCTGAAACAGCAGGATGAACAAGATGACACTGTTCAATCCCAGGGTCTCCACGCCCCTGAGAAGACACCAGGAGCACAGAGAGGCTGCCTCCCCCCAGAACCCAGCCCCAACTTCCCACCAGGCACGTGGGACCTGCAAAATTCATGTACAGGCCAGTGAGGCAGGCCAGGCGCAAAAGGCATGGCCGGGAGCCAGGCTGTCCCGGGGGAACTGTGGAGGGGGGTGTGTACGGGACTCTCCCACAGAACCAGGGAAAGGGCAGGCTGTGGCTTTGCGGTCCTGCCCCCACCCAAGCCAGGCCAGAACCCCCTCAGCAGCTTCCAGCAAACATTTAAAGACACAGTAGAACAGTCATGGAAAAACCAAGCCCCCCATACCCCTCTCCTGCCCCAGGGCTCAGGGGCGCTGAGACCAAAGGCGGAGCTGCCCAAGCATCCTGGCCAGACCCCTCCAAGATCACAGAGAGAAGGAGTCCCCCCCCCACCTGAGAACGAAGCTCAGACAGCAGCCTGAGTGCAGGCCAGGGGGCCGCTGCATACCCCTCATTCCACCACGCCTGTCTCCAAATATCCCACCTCCCCTGGCCTCTCAAGGTGGCGGGGGCATCCTCCTTGTGGGAAATCACACGGGGAGCTTTGTGGCAACAGGAAGCACAGCCTCACAAGTGGGGAATCGGCATAGCTGTCCACCCAAGACCAAGTGAGTGTCCTTCCCACTGCTCTGCATACAAAGGCCCCAAACCTCTCTCAAACCCCAACACTGGGTTCCCACCCCCACCCCAGGCCAGTCACTGTGTCTTCTGGCCCTTTTCACAGGGGCCCCCAGATGATCCTGGCTGGCTGGAAAGACCCTCGGTGTCTCCCACACGGCTCTTTCTGCCCAGGTGGGTGAGAGGTGCCTGACCCAGGAGGGACCTAGAACCACCGGAAAGCAGAGGACAGCCAAGACCCAACATGACCGAGGCGCTGTGCCCTCTGGAGGAGCAAGGAGGGTGGCAGGTGCTGCCACACACTGGCCAGAGGGGGTGACAAACGACGGATATGGCATTTCGCCATCACTCCACATCAGGAAACACGAATCACAACCACGACCAGATACCACCTCGCACCTGTCAGAATGGCTCAAATCAACAACACAAGAAACAAAAGGTGTTGGCGAGGATGTAGAGAAAGGGGAACCTCTTGCACTGTTGGTGGGAATGCAAACTGGTGCGGCCACTATGGAAAATAGTACGGTAGTCCCTCAAAAATTATAAACAGAGCTACCATATGAGCCAGTAATTCCACTGCTCGGTGTTTACCCAAAGATACAAAAACACTAACTGACAAGATGTAAGCACCCCGATGTTTACCACAGCATTATTTACGGAAGCCAAGACACGGAAGCAGCTCAGGTGCCCGTCGATAGATGAAGACGCGGTCTACGCACTATGGAATATTACTCGGCCGTCAAAAAGAGTGAGTTTGCCATCTGCAACGACGTGGACAGAACTAGAGGCTATCATGCTGAGTGAAATCAGTCCGTCAGACAAAGACAAACACCATATGATTTTACTCGTATGTGGAGTTTAATACACAAAAACAAGCAAATGCGAAAGAGAGAGAGACAAACCAAGAAACAGACTCTTAACTGCAGAGAACACTGGCGGTCACCGGAGGCGGGGGTGTGGGACGGGGCTGAAGGAAGCACCTGAGAGGAGCACTGGGGTGGTAGGGAAGTGTTACATCACTACACTGTACACGTGACACTGCATGACACTGTATCTTAACTGGAATTTTTTTTAAACTTAACACACAACGGACATGGCCACAGGAGCAGAAGCCAGAGGCCTGCGCTGCCTGG
Organism: Ursus maritimus; assembly: GCF_017311325.1. NCBI lineage: Eukaryota > Metazoa > Chordata > Mammalia > Carnivora > Ursidae > Ursus > Ursus maritimus. The sequence continues at coordinate 1,137,113 of NW_024425786.1, read as the reverse complement.
GAAGACGGCCTCTCTCACAGGGAGTGGCCCTCGCCCCCGCGGTCCCTTCAAGTCCCACTGACGCACCTGTCGGGCCCCTGACCTGGCCTCGGCAGGGCTGCCTGCCATGGGGCAGGATGCACAGGAGCCAGGCAGCCCGGGGGGGCACACAAAGGCTGTCCACACGCCAGAACACACACAGCCACGGCGTGGGCACAGAACCTCCGGCATCACGTGGGCAGACAGAGGCTCGGGAGTGCGTGGCACCCATCTGCGCCACATCACGGGGAAGCGCACACAAGCTTTGTAGCAGAAACACTCAGAGTTCAGAGAAAAAACCAGAACAGAGGTGTGAGGGTGGTTTCCCCAAATACTTCAGCACTTCCAGCCTGCGAACAATCTCCCATTCCTGACAAACACAGAAAATGCAAGGACAGAACAGGGAGCTGGGGGGCGGGGGGAGGGGGGTTGCTGAGCTGCAGGAAGGAAGGAGGGAAGATGACTGCCTCTGCCCAGGCCCTGAGTCTGCCCAGCCCTTCCAGAATGCTCTCATTACCTTGAGAACCAGAAGGCCACCCACTACCGCCAAATACACCCAAGTCTGGAGAACGACCCCAAGACAGTCCACGGGAGGGGCCCCTTCGGGATGCCGAGCATGCCCCGCTTACTGGAGCCCCAGAACCCCTGCCCCTCCTCCTCCTCCCCTCCCTGCAGCACGGAGTACGCAGGCCAGCCCCTGCGCTGACCCCCATCTTTAGGGCACAACCAGTCCCACACACTCACAGCCACAAGGCCCCACACAGTGAGAAGCTGCGACAGCCCCTTCCAGAGACCAGGAGCCGGCAAGGGAGTTCTGCAGGCAAGCGGCTGGAGTGCTCCCCCTCCAGAGCCAGACCGTACCCCCATTCACTTCTCTCCTCCAGGCAGAGGATGGGCGGGGCGCACACACCGCTCCCGATCCCCGCACACCGCACCCCAAACTGCCACCCCATCAGCCTTTCCGCCCTGCAGCTATCCCAGGGTCAGGGGCCTGCTGGGAGTCACAGCACAGGGCCAGGCCAGGCCACAGGGACCAGGGTCAAGAGGTCGCCACAAGCTGCAAAGCCCACTTCCTTGACCAGACCACAGGCCCAGCCACCTCCTCACCACGTCACGTATGCCTCAACTTGAGGCTCCATCCCAGAGCACCTGGCCGCATGAAGACAACTGCCTAGAGCAGGCCTGGAGGCCAAGCCTGCAGCCAGCTCAGCCAGCCACCCCCACGCAAGGAGACAGGTCTGCAGGAACCGCGCATCACCCCTCCCGCACCCCAGCCTCAGGCATGCCAGGTGCAGGCGGCCAGCGCTCCAAAGCCCCCAGGGAGCAGCCGGCCCTAGATCGACGGCAGGTGCACAGCAGAGAGGGACCAGGCAGCCTGCTCCTGCCTCACTGTCCCGCGTCACGCTGACAGGTCTGTGCGATGGCTGCATCTCACCCACAACACAAGTCCAAGAAGCCCGGCTCACACCCGTCTACACCCGCACACCCAAGAATCTACCAGAATGACGCAAATGGAAAAGCAGGGACAAGAAGACCAGGGTCCGCCAGCCTGAGGCGCAGAGCCCACTGAACCTGAGTCCCAGGTGCGTGCCATGGACCCACAACTGCTACCGGTAAAGGGCCAGATGGCCTCAGGGGTCGTTGGAGGAAGAGCAAGCCTGGGACAGACATCTGGGCTTCACAGCTGCTGGCGACATAACAAATGTCTTCCTGGAGGAAAGGACAAGTAGCCTGTGTTTTCAGGTGCTCCCCGGCCGTGATCACTCTTACTACTGCCGGGCGGTCCCTGATTTAAGACCGGGTGCATCTGCCCCCGCCCCGCCCCCAGGGAGGAAGTACCTCTGAGGCAAGCTGGGCCACAGCGCCTGGTGGGGGGGCACCTGGGGTCCAGGGCTACTGGTCGGACCGAGGGCACTGCACCAGCAGGTCGCCTGCAGGCAGAAGTAGCCTACCTGCTCCAGGGGCCAGAGACCCGCGGCCAGGCCCCGCGAACAAAGGAAAGCAGAGAGAAATCGGATGCCAACCCGGCAGACCACACACTCAAACAGCAACAGGGGAGTCTCGGTTTTGATAAAACATACAACTACGGCAAGGACAATATTTACAAGACACGGCAGCATCTAATTTAGGGGCTTCTGGGGCAATCGGTCACAAGGCAGAAACGCAAACTAAGTTACCCTCTGTGATTTTTTTTTTTAAATCACAAAGGACTTCCCCATGCCTGAGCTGGTGTGAGCTGCACACCCCCGCACACTCTCGCACACTCCTGCAAGCCAGCCACCCCCGCACACTCCCACACACTCCACACACCGGCTGCCCCCGCTCACTCCCAGACACCCGCCACCAGGGCGCCCCTCAGCTGCACACCCAGCCCCACGTGCAGAGACGGTCCCAGGGACAGCCGCCTGGTCTGCTGCTCTGCCGTACACTTGATCTGGGAGGTGGCGGCGCCCCAAGTAGCTCTGGTTTCCACTTGCCCGAAACCCAGGTCTGTACGCGTGTGTTCTCAACTTCGGATGCCATTTCTAAGCTACTGAAACATTTCACCTTGGTGGCTTGCAATTCTGACCTTTCGGCATGTTTTTCATCCCCTGAAAGGCCCTGTCAAAGCTCCAAGCCTGCCCGTCTGTCTTGGGGGCGAGGGTCGTGGGAACTCGAGAGGCGGCAACAAGAATCAGGGCAGTGACCTTTCGACCTGGCCCTCAGAGGGGCCTACGAGGGGGCTGGGGGCGGGGCGCTCCCACAGCCAGGCCACCCTCCCCAGGCTCCTCAGCTCAGATGGCCCTGCACCTGCCTGTGGGGCCACTGCCCCCTGGAGAAAAAGAAACAAGTCATTAGGACAGACATGACCCCCCACCCCCAGCCTCCCTGAACCAGGGAACAGGGCCTGTTGTTTTGGGGACCAGGTCCTTTTTTAAGAAATGGCTTTCTGGAAACCTGGCCAGGCAGCCCTTCCCCCCAACATCAGCCTCACCAGCTAAGACATTTGTCCTCAGCTCCTTCTGGCCCTTCAGCAGCCAGCCCGGATAGGGGGAGGGATGCCCCAGGGCCCCCAAGTTCCTGAGGGCCAGGCAGCTACCTATGAGCCTCTCAGGGACAAGGGCTGCTCCCCTGCTCCAGGGGGGCCTGCAGGAATGGTGAGGTGCACCCCGCACTGGTGGGCTCAAAGGAACCAAGGTTTCTGTGGGGTGGGAGCTGCTCGACATCAAGGGAGCGTCTGGGTCAGTGCAGGGCAGGCAGAGAGCACAAAGTCCTCGGCTACAGCAGTGGCAGCCACGTGGGGCAAGTCCCCAAACTAGCCCTTCACCCCCAAGTGGCCAGGAGCAATGGGATACCACACAGGCCCTCCTGTAAAGAAAGCCAACCACATGAGGCTTTGAGGCTGCATGCAGCCCCGCCCCCCACCCCCAGGAAGGAGGCCATCTCCCCACAGCTCCCTCAAAGCGCCAGCAGACTTCTGGGGGTCTGGTGCCATCTGCCTGGGTCAGTCGGGAAAAGCCGGTAGGGAAGGGGGCAGAATGAGAGCGAGCCTGACCCCAGGTGAGGGGACCATCCTGAAGCACGGGGCAGTGGGCAGTGACGCTGCTGCAGGGCCCAGGGTCCCCACGGCCCCACCCAGGGATGGCACAGCAGGAGGGGGCTCAGGTGAACTTGTCTGTCTGTCCCAGGCCTGGCCCCACAGCTGACCCAGCTGAGAGCCCTGCAGGGTGCAAGCTAGCCTGCTCCATCAGCTAAGGGTCTCCCACAGTCAGACCAGCCCTGCTCCCCCACCCCAGAACTCAGCGACCTGAAGGAAGGAAAGTGGGCATGGGCTCCGCCCCACCCCCAGCTCCCCTTGGAGACGGGACAGCCTGAACTTTTCACCCCTCAGCACAGACATCAGGAGAAAAGGGCTACAAAGGTGTCTGCCCCAGGGGGCACGGCAGGGGGAGAGGCCCCTGACACCGTCAGCAATGTGTGCCCCCACCATCCCCCCTCCAAAAATGTGTATTGCCCGTTTTACAATCACCAGATGGAGGCCCCAGGCCCGCAGGCCTCCTCACCCTCTGTGACCGCCTGACCTCTCGTAAACAGGGACAGAGCCCAGGACCTGTGGCTGCGCCCCCACTCCCGGGGGCCACTGCAGGTCAGCAGGCTGCATCCAGCCCTTGGCAGCGGGCAGAGTGACCGGCATCTCTCAGACCTGCTCATGCTGAGAACCAGAAAGAACCCAAAACCCAAGAGGCAGAGGCCCCAAACAACAGCCAAGTAGCAGATGACCAGGCACCCAGCCCCGGTGGGCCCCCCCAGGGAGACAGCCACTGCACCCACTCCGGAGCAGCAACCGCCAGCCCAGGTGCGGCCCCCAGGGGAGGGGCCGTGCAGGGACACGGGCGGGTCCTCTCGGGCTCGCACACCCACCCTGATCGTTGCCACTCCCAGGCCAGCACAGGCAAGGGAGGAAAACGGATGAGCCAACCACCGGCCTCTGCTGCCCCGAGCCAGTGCTCGCCTGCAGGGCAAACCCGCTGTCTCCTGGTGAGGGTGCCACCACCCTTGCCCCCAAATCCTCGGGGGCGGGGGGTGGCCAAAGACCTAAGTGCCATGCTGTCTGGACAGGCAGTACCAGAGCAGACACCGTCAGAGCCTCCTTGCCCCACGAGGACTGCTCCCCTGCGCCGCTGTGGGTGCCCTGCACCCCCCAAGCCCCCCCCCTTCCCCCGCACACATCTTCACGTCCACGTCGGTGCTCACGTCACCATCAACTCCACCACTATCCTAGACCGTCACTCAGGGCCCTGGGAGCAAACCTCACATCCAGGCCCTAGTCACAAAGCACAGAAGCCCCCCAGACCCTCGCCAGGCCTGCCCCAGCCCTCCTCCCCGCCCCCGCGGCCCTGTGTAGCCTCCTTAGGATTTACAGGCAGTGGCCTGCGAGGGCTGTGCTGGCCAGAGGTACGTGATGGACACCACAGCAGGTCCAGGGCCCCAGGAAGTCAGATGAGCCCTCTTCTGGAATCCCCAACAGCACAGCCACACCAAGGCCCCAGGGTGGCAGCCACATCGAAGCTAGCCAGGAGCAGGTCACAGTCGTGAGTGGTGGGTGGACCCCCAAGACCACAGAACTCAGGCTGGCTGAGCAGTGGCCACTGCCCACTACAGGGCAGCCCATGGCTTCAGCAGAGCAGGCTCCGGAGCGGACGCCAGGCCCCCACGCCCCCTGCTTGCCCTCCCCGAGCTGAGGCAGGGCCCCTCGGCCCCTCTGCGCTGCAGCCCTCCTCCAGCGAATCAGGTGCAGAGCCCCACAGCCAGGCAGAGAGCCGAACTCTACACCAGCACGGACTCACCCCCACCTCCAAGACCAAACCACATGTGCTTCAGGACGGTCCTCTCTGAGCGACCTGGGGTCTGCCACTCCCGACGGCTGGGTGGACACTGGGCAACAGTCTTCGGCCCTGCCTGCTTCCTCATCATCTTCTCCGGCGTCCACGGCCTCTGCCCCGTGGCTGTCCTGTGGCCACCTGGCACTGCCTGGGGAGGCGGGGCAAGGGCCCCGGGTACCTGAACGGCCTCCCCATGCATCACTGACCCGTGAGCAAGGAGCCCACACAGAAAGCAAAACACCCCTCAGCAGCCGAGACGCGGCCAGTGCGTCCTCCACACCCCACGTGCTGGACACTTTGTTCCACACTCGGGGACCATCCGTGGTCAAGGCCCTGACTCCCAGCAGGAGCCCCAGTCCCCTCGCTCAACGCTCAGGCGTGCTTGCTCGAGGCACAGATCCAGTACCTGGCTAAGGCTGTCCAAAAGCCCGGACAAAGGAATGGTGGGAGGGGGCAGGGGGAGCACATCCCGGGGCTGCCGCACACAGTGGCAGCGAGCTGCCAGGAAACGCCCAGAATGTCAGTCTAGACAAAATGGTACCAGCTTCCTGGGCCTGAGGCCATACAACGTGTCCTCTGAGCTGCAGTCCCGTACCCGGGAGGTCCAGGGCGAGGGCTGTCAGGCATACCCGGGGGAGAGACAGCAGCTCTGTGGGGCACCCTGGGAAGGGTCCTGAGTGGCGAGGCCCTAGGAGTGAGCGAAGTCCACTGAGGGGCCAGCTGCAGGGTGTGGCAGTCACTGAACCTGCAAGGCCTCATGCAGGCAGCCAGGGCAGCCACCGTCCCCTTCGTGACAGAACAGCAGCCACAGGGCCCAGAGCCGACCACAGAGCTGGAGCCAGCCCAGGCTGCTCAGAAGAATGTCCAGCCTGAAGTGGCCTCTGATAAAAGCTCTGGGCATAAACCAACTCAAGAGGCTTCCATCAAGTCTCTGGAAGCAAGAGGTGCTTCCGCTCACTCCGAGAACCCACTCACAGGCAGCAGGACCGGGGACCTGCGACCAAGAACTGTCTGGGAGCACCAAGTCCATGATTCAACCTGGCACCAGGATGCCCAGGCCATCGTGTCCCTGAAGCACGCTCAGGCATGCAGTCTGAGACAGGCAGTCCCCTCCTCAGAATAAGCCTTTCTCTGGTGCTCTGGCCCAGCACCCGTTCCACGCACCCAACGCCTTCCGGATGAGAGCAGAGCCGCGCTGACCTGCCGTCCTGAGAGCCCCCTTCCCCGAGGCAGCTCGTGAGAACACAGCACTAGCCTCAGGCCTGGCCAAGACCCCAAGCCGCTGACCAGCCACACCTTCAGCCTAGAGAAGGCTCTAGGTGGGGATGGTATTTCAATGCCACAACGCTCACCCGAGAGAACACAGGTCATCCTCACTGCTCTGCCCCACCCTGAGCAGCGTCACAAACCTGCCACTTCCCCACTCTCAGGGGCATCACACTGTCTGGAAACTTGTATAAACAGGCCAAAACAGTCAATTCTAACTCTGCTCAAGCTGACCCTGGAGTGGCGCTCCAAGGAAGGGTTGAGACCCCTCCCCAATCGCAGGCTCCTCAACTGTGAGCTTTATCTGTGCTTGCAGGTGTCACCGAGAGCTCGCGGACACCAACCCTGGTCTTGCAGGTGCCACCACAGCGCAGCAACACAGAGCCCGTGCTTGCAGGTGTCACCGAGAGCTCGTGGACATGAGCCCGTTCCCAGACCGGTTAAGCGCTGGCTTGCTGCAGCTGCTAGTCTGAATAGTCAAAATCATGGTACTTTGTTCATAATCAATTCCGACTAAAATTGAAAAGGCAGTAATGAAGATGTTAACAAAACGAATTTAATGCAGCCAAAATTATTGCAAAAAGGAAAACATATCTGCTCACAATGGACATGCCAGTCAGCACAATTCAGCGATTTTTTAAAACTTTCTACCTCCGAGCTTGATTTGCTCACCTTCCTTCCTACAGTTGAGATCACCCCCAAGAATGCGTCATTCAAAGTCTTGAGTTATTTTTGCTTTCTGCAGCAGTCAGTCCTAGAGGGACACACCAGAAGCCCCTGCCTGTGCAGGGGAGCCCCCCCATGCTGCAGATGTCCGCACAAAGCAAGAGGACAGCAACTCGTATTTTTTGGAATACGAGTTGGAAGATGGAAGATGGAAACATCTCACGTTTCCAACGTCACTTATGAAGAGAGCGTCTGAAGCAGAAAGTTGATGTTAGCTGGGGGCAACAACCACACTGAGATAAGAGGACCCATCTGCAGCCAAGATGGCGTCACAGAGGCCAACGACCCCTCCACCATCCCCAGGGCCCGGAAGAGCCGAAACGCAGACAAGGCCCAGGAGCCACCCGCCCTCAAGGGGCTGGACATCAAGCAACTAAGCACCGTGACCCCCAGATACAGAAGCAATCACAGCGAGCCGTCCGCCAGCCCCAGCTTACCGCCTCAAGGGTTTCTGGGAGGGCCCAGTGACTGAGTTGAGGAGATGGAGCTGGCAGTCCAGGGACACATGCGGCGGGGGGAGAGGGGCACAGAGAGGCTCCAGGTCTGCCAAGTACAGACCAGCACACGTGTGCCAGGAAGGGGCATGAAGCCAGGAAAGAAGCACCGAGAGGATTAGTGGGAGCAGGGCATGGGGCCTGCACTCAAATGGGAACAGCCCCGTTCCCACCAGGCAAGCTGGGAAAGCTCTGAATTCATGGGGCCCTGTCCACTCGGGAAGGTTTTGTACAGTATGGGGAATAGTCAGCCCTAGAAGGGGCACTGCTCTGGACCCACCTAACGAATAAAAAGAGACCTGTAAGGATCCAACTATCTCCAAGTAACTAAACTGCACTGCAGGACACAGCTCAAGAAGGTTTACAGAACACAGAAATATGCAGCACCCGGACATGAATTTCAAAATGCGTGCGGCCAAAGCAGCAGGAAAATATGAACCATAATGAGGATCATGCACTAAAACTGACCAGAATGGATACGGACATAAGAATTCACAAAGGACGGGGCGCCTGGGGGGCGCAGTCGTTGAGCATCTGCCTTCGGCTCAGGGCGTGATCCCGGTGTTGTAGGATCGAGCCCCGCATCAGGCTCCTCCACTGTGGGCCTGTTTCTTCCTCTCCCACTCCCCCTGCTTGTGTTCCCTCTCTCGCTGGCTGTCTCTCTCTCTGTTAAATAAATAAATAAAATCTTTAAAAAAAAAAAAAAAAGAATTCACAAAGGACACTAAAACCATTCCCAAAGCAGTATTCCGCACCTTCGGCAAGTTGAACAGTGACGTGGAAGACACGATAAAGTCCCAAGTCACCCGTGTGGAGACACAGGCTCCACTGGGCCGGGTGGCAGCAGAGACGTGCAGAAAACAACCAAGCTTGAAGACGCAGGACCAGAAACTGCCAGAGAAAAAAGGGGCGCAAAAGCATGAGAAGAGCGCCTATGAGCTGGGGTCTGCTTCAAGCGCAAGCAGGGGCCCAAGAGCTGGGCGAGAGAAGAGCTTCTAGTTGGGGCACCTGGGTGGCTCAGTCGGTTGAGTGTCCGACTCTTGGTCTCAGCTCAGGTCTTGATCTCAGGCTCATGAGTTCAAGCCCTGCACTGAGCTCCACGCTGGGCATGGAGCCTGCTTAACGAGGAGGGAGGGAGGGAGGAAAAGGAAAAGAAGAGGGAGGAAGGGAGGGAGGCAGGCAGTTTTCCAAAATAAAACAGTAAACCCGGAAGTCTCAATAACCTCCAAACACGTGCCATTTAAAGAAAACTACAATAAAGTGCAGCAAAATCAATACGCTCAAAACCGGTAACAAAGCGAAAATCTTAAAAGACGTCATGTAAAGAGAAACCAGGGCCACAGCAGGTCAGCTTCCTTAAAGTACCGAAAGAAAGAAAAAACCGACAATCTGGAATTCTATACCCACTGCAAATATCTTCCAAAAATGAAAGGAAAATAAAGAGGTTTAGCATACAAAAACTCATCCCCAGCAGACCCACACTACCAAGGAAGTTAAAGGACATCCTTCAGGCAGAAGAAAAACACCAGCAGATGGAAATCGTCGTCTACACAGAGGAACACAGAATACCACAACTGATAAGTACACAGGTAAACCTGAGAAACTCTTTCTTATCACTAAAACACCTTTAAGAAGCACAAGCAGTAATGACGCATTAGAGCTCCTGAGCACTGGCCGAGCCCCCTGCACGGTCACGCAGGCCTGCAGTCTTCGGACAGAGCACGGCAGGCTGGCAGGGGTAGAGGGGATGCGCACCGCCGTGTTTATGTCTGCTAAACCCCAGGGGAATCGTGAGTACAGCAAACAAGCCAGCGAGGACAGGTAATGGGATCATAAACGTGTTTGATTCAGCAAAAGAGAGCAGAAAACCATTAAAAAGAAAGCTACGAGGGACGCCTGGGTGGCTCAGTCAGTGAAGCGTCTGCCTTTGGCTCAAGTCATGATCCCAGGATCCTGATATCGAGCCCAGAGTCAGGCTCCCTACTCAGTGGGGAGTGTGCTTCTCCCTCTGCCTCTGCCCCTCTCCACTGCTCATGCCTGCTCTCTCTCGCTCTGTCACTCTGACAAATAAAATCTTAAAAAAAAAAGAAAGAAAGAAAAAGCTACTAACACATGGAACAAGCAGAAACAGCAAGATGCAAGACCCAAACCTGATCTTACCAATAATCACATTAAATGTCAGTCATGTGAGCTCCCCAATCAAAAGGCAGATAAAAATATGTAAATAAATAAATAAATAAAAGGCAGAGATCAGACAGGAAACCCATTTAAAAAATAAAGACACACACACACGAAATGAAATGAAATGAAATGAAATGAAATGAAATGAAAAGAAAAATAAAGACAGGTTAAAGTAAAAGGATGGAAAGAGGGGGAGCTGGCTGGCACAGTCGAGGGAGCCTGCGACTCTTGATCTTGGGGTCATGAGCCTGAGCCCCACGTTGGGTGTGGAGATTAAAAATAAAAGCTTAAAAAAAAGAAAGAAAAAAGGATGGAAACAGATACACCATGCTCACAGAGTGCAAAGAAAACTGGAATCGCTATATTAATATCAAAGTCAATTTCAGAGTAAAGATAAAGAGGATCACATGGATAAAACGGCAAGTAATGAAATACAGAAACCGCATAAACACTAACGCCCCAAATAACAAAGCTACAGCACACGAGGCAAAAGCTGACATGCCCGCACCGAGACAGACATCGACCCTCTCCTGCCAAAACCGGACAGAGCAACAAACAGAAAATCCACCAAGATCCAACACCAGCGTCACAGCACCCGTCACCAACCGGAACCAACCAGTGTTGACAGAGCTCCCCACCCAGCACAGGTCCCTCCCAAGTACACAGAACATTCACCAGGACACACTATACTCTGGACGGAATAAAAGTCTCAATAGGTTTAAAAGGGTCCATATGACAGAGTGCGTCCTCTGACCAAGGTGGAATTCAACTAGAAATCAGTAACAAAAAGATGTCCGAAGAATTTTCAAGTATTTGCAAACTAACACACTTCTAAATAACCCACATATCGGAGAAGAAATCAAAAGGCAATTATAAAGTATTTGAACTGAATGAAAACGGAAACACAACATATCAGAATCTGTGCGAAATCCCTAAAACGGGACTTAGGACAAAACCAAATATTTGTACCTGAAAACAAGAAAAGTCTTATATAAATGAGTCAGCTTCCTACTTATGAAACTAGAAAAAGGACCACTTCAACCCAAAGCAAGCCAAAGGAAGGAAACTATAAAGATCAAGACAGAAATCAATGAAGTAGAAAACAGAAAAGTAACAAGAGAAAATCAGTAAAACCAAAACTGGTTCTCTAAGATCCGTAAAATGGATAAGCCTCTAGGCAGACTCATCAGGAAAAGAAGAAGAAATGGTCAGCGTCAGGACCGTGAGAGGTGGCATCACCACTGATCTCTGTAGCTGCTTGGAAAACTAAGGGAACACCACGAATGACCTCATGACAACCAAGCGGACAAGTCCGAGCGCGTGCTCACTCACGCAGCAGACTCTCCGGCCAGAGCAGGCAGCAGGGGCGGCCCGGCCTCATTAAAACCCCCCATAAAGCCCTCCAGACCGGGATGGGCCTCCACCGTTACGTGCTACCAGGTATTTTTAAAAGAAATCAATCTTTCAGAAAATGGAAGAGGGAATACTTCCCAAATAATTCTGTGAGTCCAACATTATTCTGACACTAAAACTAGACAAAAAACATTACAAGAACAAAAAACAAAACAAAAAACCACAGACCAATAACCCTCATGAATAAAAATGCAAAAATTATGAACAAAATTTTACCAAGTCAAGCTCAACAATATTATAAGAATAATACACCAGGGCTCCTGGCGGGCTCAGTCGGCGAGGAGCGGGACTCTCGATCTCTGCACAGAGCCTACCTTAAAAACCCTAACGATAATAACAAAAACAATAAAAGGATAATACACTGCAGCCAAGGGAGATGTGTCCCAGGAATGAAAGTTCATTTGGCATTCAAAATCAGTCAACATAACTCACTGGGTTAATAAACTGAAAAAGACATTCATCATATTAATAATCTCAGTAAATGCAGAAAAAACTTTTAACAAAATTCAACACCCATTCCTGATCAAATCAGGGACAGAATTGTAGGGACTCCCTCCGTCCAGTAAGCAGCATGTACGAAAAGCCCACAACCAAGCGCACCTGGCAGAGAGAGCACCCGCACGCCTGCCCCTGAGAGCAGGGGCCAGGACCGCAGTGCGCACCACCTCCCACCTGCACCGCGCTGGGGACCCAGCCAGCGCAAGCAGGCACCACAGATCGGGGGCCTCCGGACCGCAAAGGGGGAGTAACACTGTCTTTATTCACAGGTAGCATAATCACCGATGTAGAAAACAGGCTGGAATTTACAAAAAAGCTACCACAGTGAGTTGCCAGGTTGCAGGCTGCAAGGTCAATATACAAATGTCACCTGTCCCAGCAACGTCTAACCAGGAACTGAAATTTCAAAAGAGTACTGCATGAAACCAATGGCACACTGTTAACCTGGAGCACCTGGGGACTCCATTGGTGAAGCTCTGCCTTCGGCTCAGGTCATGATCCTGGGGTCCTGGGGTCGAGTCCCGCGTCGGGCTCCCTGCTCAGCAGAGTCTGCTTCTCCCTCTGCCCCTGCCCCTCCCCACTGCTCGTGCACTCAGTCTCTCTCTCAAATAAAGAAATAAAATCTTTAAACAGAAAAGAGCAGTGCTGCCTGAAACCACTATCACGCTGTACGCTAACTGCGACTGAACTTGAAACTGTGAAAGAACAAAACCATAAAAAATAAAAAGCAGTGCCACTGAAGTAACCCCAAACAAGAAAAACTGGAGATTATCCGATAAATGTGACAAACGGCATCAAGGCCTGTGCCCTGCAAACTACGGAATATTGCGGAGAGAAACTCCGAACGACTCAGTGAATGGAGGGCTGCCTTTGACCACGGCGTGGAAACTCAGGACTGTTAGCCCGTCAGTTCTTCCCAGAGCATCTGTGCACCCACGTCAACGCTAACCAAAAACTTAGCAAGACTTCTCTTCATAAAAACGACAAACTGATTCTCAAATGCACATGGAAAGGCAGAGGACCCAGGACAGCCGCAACTGAGAAAGGACGGAGTCGGTGAGCGCCTGGTACCTGACCGCAGGGCGTGGAGCTGTAGCCGTCGGAACCAGCAGGGTGTCGATAGAGAGATACACAGACGCACCAAGTGCGCACAGAAATAAACCTACACACACGGACGACAGCTTTTTCACAAAGTGCAAAGACAATCCACCGGAGAAAGAGCAGACTTGACAAGAAACGGTGCCGGAGCAACTGGATATCCGTAGCCAAGATGTGAACTCGGATGCACGTCTTGTGTCATCCCCCCAATTAACGCAAAATGGATCACAGACCTAAATGAAAACCTGAAAGGTACAAAATGTCTAGGAAAAGGCACAGGAGGGTATCTCTGTGATCTGGGTTAGGCAAAGATCTGCCAACTAGCACACCACGAGCCGAATCCAGAACAAAGTGAGAAATCGGGAGTTAATCCATATTTTTATACTTAACTCGTCAAAAGACCCTATTAAGAAAAGAGAGAAGCGGGGGGGGGGGGGAGTTTTGTAAAGCATCAGTGTGAAAAGGGCTTGCATCCAGAACACAGAAAAAGCCTTAAAACTCAGCAATAAGATGATGACTCGTTCAATAATGGGCAAAATTTTGCACCGACACTTCCCCCCAGAAGACCGAGAAGATGACAAGTAAGCACGGGAAGAGAAGCCCAATGTGGGTCGGCTTTAGAGAAACACAAGTCAAAACCACAATGAGATATCACCACACCCCCACTGGAGGACAGCTTGGCATTTCCAAAAAGTTCAACATACACATATTTCCACGACCCAGCCATTCCACACTGAGGTATGTACCCAAGGAATGAAACGTGTACGTCCGTAAAAAAACCCTGCACAAGAGAGCTCACAGCAGCTTTCCCCGTAACAGCCCAGACCTGGAAACGGTCCAGTCACCTCGACAGGTGACTGCATAAACACCGCGAAGCAAATCCAGGCAATGGAACGCTACCCAGCAGTTAGACACGCACAACGACACAGAAGGACCTCAGAGTAATTCTGCTGAGTGGAAGAAACCAGACCAAAAAAACAGAGAGAGAAATGTCATTTATATAAAGCTCCAGAGAAGACAAACTCATCTCTAGTGACAGTGGCTGCATGGGGGTGGGGGTGGGGAGGGGCAGGAGGGAGGAGTCAGTGACAGACACAGGGACACTCTGTGGGTGCAGGACTGGCTCCTTATCGTGACTCTAGTAATGGCTCTCCACACGTACACATTTGTCAGAGTTATCACACTGCACGCTTTAATTATGTGCAGCTTATTATGCTTGGTGTATCTTTAAAAAGCTGCTTTAAAAAATAACTATACAGCAATTATCCCAACCAGACCCTTTATAATGCAGGATTCGTTTGTTCTATGGTCTTAAACAATTTCCACAGGTCAACGACAAATGTAAACTAGCAGGATAAGGCCACCATTTCTTCTACGGTTGATCCCAAACATATCCTTTTCCACCCCTTAAAGATTCACAAAAATACAGTACCACTGCATTAAAATCATTCCCTTCTCTAGATCAGGAATTGGCAAGCTTCTCCTGTAAAGGGCCACATCATAAGTATTTTTAGCTTTGAGGGCCGTGCGCTCTCTCTCACAACTCCTCAAAGCCGCTGTGACGGCACAAAAGCAGCCACAACCAATGTGAACAAAAATGGGGGTGGTTGAGAGCCAATAAAACTTTATTTACAGGGGCGCCTGGGTAGCGCAGTCGTTAAGCGTCTGCCTTCGGCTCAGGGCGTGATCCCGGCATTCCGGGATCGAGTCCCACATCGGGCTCCTCCGCTGGGAGCCTGCTTCTTCCTCTCCCTCTCCCCTGCTGTGTTCCCTCTCTCTGGCTGTCTCTCTGTCACATAAATAAATAAAATCTTTAAAAAAAAAAAAAAAAACAACTTTATTTACAAAATTGGGTGGGGGCTGGATCTGGCCTAGGGCCAGAGCAGGCAGAGCTGCAGATCAGGGGTTCTCCCAAGGGGTTCCCCACAGTGCAGCAACATCACCTGGGAACTTACTAGAAATGCGAATGCTCAGGGCCTATCTCAGACCTAGGAATCAGAGACTCTGGGTGTGAGACCGAGAAGCGAGTCATTCTTAAGAATTCTGAAGCTCAAGTTTAAGAAACTACTGGCCTAGAAAACCAGCAAGAGTGAGGGACTGATCCAGAGCCAAGAACGAAGAAACCAAAGCAAACGTTTAGCAGAAAGCTACAGACCACACTCCCCGGAGAAGGCGGCCCCAGGCCTCTGGGCAGTCTGATAAAACAAAGTCTACTGACTAAGAATACTCAAGAGAAAAAAATTCCAAACAAGGAGTAAGGATCATGAGACCCCTCCCGACGGAGCTCTATCGTAAAGGGCTGCTGCTGGTTCTTTTCACTTCTTGACAAAGAGTTTCCAACCTGCTTTAAAAAACAATTCTAGAATGTCTCAGCTCACATTCTTCCTGCACTCTGCATTCCACTCAGCAGAATTTGGAACTTTGTCATTTCTTGGGGATGATTAAATCTTACACTACGGGGTCTGAGTCATCCTTCCAAGCATCAGTCAAGACCATACTCAGCCACAGATACTGAGGACCTTCCAGAACAGTGAATCGTGTGTGAGCATGCACACACGAGCATGAAATAAGACATCCAAGAAAATAAATCCTGGTTATCTGAGGGTTACTTCTGGGTAAAATCACAAATCACTGGCATTACTGGATTTTCCTTTTCGAAGCAGCTCTTTTATGCCCTTCCTTCCTCGATGCTTAAAATGCCAAGAACTTTTGCAAATCCAGAACACACATCAAGAAAATATAATAATTAAAATGCATCATTTGAGGAAAGAAAACCAGTTTTAAGATGGAGGTGCAAAAATGCTTCGACCCCATTCTCTCAAAAATCGTCAAGGGGCGCCTTACTGGCTCTGAAGGTGGAGCGTGCGACTCGAGCCCCAGGCTGGGTGTAGATGTGCTTAAAAATAAAATCTTAAATACAACAAAAAACTAAACAAAACCTGCTTAAACCCCTGCTCTTCAATGGAGGAGGAAGCTTGCGGAGGGAGGGTGGGAGGCGGCCAGGAGGAGGCGGGCAGGCTGGGGCCAAAGTGCTGCAGAAAAAGAGCTCCAGGAAGCACAAGGGAGAAAGCTCTAGGGCACGAAGACACGGGTCACAGCAGGCGGCAGGTGGGAGGTTTCAAGGGAGCAAAATCGGGGACCAGCCTGCAAGTCCACACGAGGAGCGGCCAGGCATCAAGCACAGAGAAAGCGAGCTCCAAGACAAAGCAGAAGTAGGATTTCAGAGGAAAGCAGCGTTAGCGTCCCGGGGACGGGAGACGAGATCCCACAGCCCTGAGCCATGACACAAAAACAGGTAAAAGAAGTTACAAAAGAAACAAAAACAAAGCACATCTTAGAAATTACAAATGAGATCATAAAACCTGCAAGTAGACAAGAAAACGGAGTTTGGCAATCAAGCTGAGGAAAAGACCTGGAGAGGGACACCAGAGACAGAGAACCAGAAGGACCAAGGCCATGACCCAGGGACACCCGGAGCACAACCCCAAGCAGGGGCTGGCCTCCTGGGGACAAGGGCACAGCGGGCCAGCACAGGACCACACCGATGCCCAGCCCAGGCCCCCGGCACCCACCCTCCAGGCACAGGGAGCCAGAGGACAGCAGAGAAGCAGGCCACACACCAAGTCCAGCACCGGAGGGCCTCCCGGGCGGGCCAAGGCCAGGGGCAACACCACACCAGTCAACGAGCAGGGAACAGAGGCAACTCCAGGGCCCAGAGCAGAGAGGAAGTGAGGTCAGAACGAGGGCCCTGGGGCGGGGCAGACAGGGAGCGAGGTCAGGCACCGATGCCAGATCGGGGTGAACACGACCACACAGTCGTAAAGTAAGCACGAAGGACGGGTTCATCAAATACCAGCCACGGCGCTGTGGGCAGGCCCAGGCAGCAGCAGGCGCGGGCTGCAGGGGGCCAGCAGCCGAGGCAGGACTAAGGAGGTGGCAGTGCAGGTGACAGAAACAGGAGGTCAACGGGATAAACAGTGAACAACAGGAAGTCGCTGCCCGAGGCCAAGCGGAGAGGACAGGACAGGGATGCCAGGTTTGTGCATTCACCTTTTAGCTGCAGACCTTGTCCACAGATTCCTTCGGCAGCAACAAAAGGTGACGAAAGTAGCCACGCAGAGGCGGCATCAGCCTGCCCAGGGAGCAGGGACACCTGCCTGCATCTCTGTCACTCAACAAAGCAGGCCGTGCTGGGCAGCCCCGCAGAAGGGGACAGGCATCTGGAGGAAGGAGAGCCGCTGCAGCTGTGTGGGAAGCACACAGAAGATTCCAAGTCTGCTCCCACCCCCTGGCCCACGGAGCCCACCCCCAGAGGCAGCAGTGACAGCCGGGCATGCACAAAACGACAGTCTGATGGTCGGTGGGTGCAAGCCCAACAGGCCCAGACTAAGGGTCAAGTACATTAAAATACTTAATACGAGTACTTAAGAGCAGCCAGATAAAGATCTAAATGGGGTCTTGAGCTTGCCGTCTGGTCATTCCTGGGTGAGGCAGGGCCACTCCAGCAACAGGGAGGTGACGAGATGGCCCAACGTGGGGGAGGCATCGCCCAAGCACCCATAACAAAGGAGAGCAGAGGGAGGGGCACTGCTGCAGTCCGGGGTGACACAGGAAGGCCTCTTCCATCAGCACCCACACCTGTGATCCCTGTCAAGGGCTCCCTGAGGCTCGTCTCGGGGCAGAGGGGCCGGGCAGAGGACAAGGCCCTTGCGCTGCAGCGGGAGGGACCAAGGCCCAGCCTGGCAGTGCTCCCAGCAGGCACATCCAGCGAGGCTACGGCCTAATCCATATGGCAGACCTTCCAGACTTCAGAATCATCTGGAGATGAACAAGCATGTACCCAAAGGGCCCTGAGAATCAGGGGTCCCCCGGACCGACCTAGAACGGACGAATGCAGCCAGAACGTCTGAAACAAAGAACGCACGGCACAGCTCAGGGCCGCTCCAGGCCTGTGAGGGCACCAACACTACAGGACCGCAGCTCCAAAGGGTACGCCTCCTCTGTCACGGCCAGGGTCTCCCAGCGGCCCAGAGAACGGACCGGCTGTCTTTGCTCTCAGCACCTCCGGGAGAGGCCCTTCCCAGACTGCAGAGCGCGGGGTGAGCAGTCACCCCCCTCCGCGAGGACAAGGCCATGCCAACAACATGGCAGCCCGTGGTGTGGTGCATGGGTGGCCTGCGATGATTCCTCAGTCAGAGCAACGTGGATCAACAGGGTAGGAATGACTCACAAGTATAAAATATCTAGAAAAACGGAGAACCCTCCCCAACAGTAAGCACTCTGTCCACGTCTACTCTGGTCCACAACGTACGGGGACCACCAGCACTAATCCTGGCCAAGGCCTTTGCTGGCAAGTCACCCGCCCCTCCAGCTACCCTTAGTGCCACGTGGAAGCTGTGGGGATCCTTCCCACTTGGGCACGGGCTCCCTGAGGCCGCAGCAGACCCTGCCACGCGGGTGAGGCGGCGAACAGCATCAGGTCCGAGGATGCGCTGGGGGGCCAGCCACTCCCTCCCGTACAACATCCCCCCTCCCAGGCCCTTGCAGATGGTGTGCTGTCTCCTCATCCTTCTGAGAAGGCCTGTTCCTGCCTCTGTCTCCTGCTGCTGGGCCGTGGAGCACGGAGTCAGGTGACTGGTACACGCACTCACGGGGGGAACACGTCCTCAGCAGCCAAAGCGAGACCCGTGGCAGAGGCCCAAGCCTTGGGGACGGAGTGTGTGTGCGTGTGTGTGTGCGTGCATGTGTGCACGCGTGTGTGTATGTATGCACACGGGCGTGCATGTGTATATGTGCATATGTCTGTGTGCGTGTGTATGTGTGTACGTGTGTGTGCACACGCGTGTGTTCGCATATGTGCATGTGAGTGTGTGTGCGCACGCAAGATGGTTTGGAAGAATTCAGGTTTACACACCATTTCCTCAAAGTGCTCCTCCAAGGACAGACCTGGGCTCACAAGGTCCTCCTCCCCTCACAGAAAGCCCGGGCCCTGGGGCATAAACAAAGGGTACAGGAAAAACCCAAGTCTACACACTGCCTCAGGAGCCTTCTCTAAGGGAGGACTTGAGACCAGGAGACCTGGGGCGCCCTGGCACACCACCACACCCACTCCTGCTGGCCGCAGAGGCCAAGTGTGCCGGCACGGGGGGGGGGGGGGGGGTGGCTGGCCACCCCCACCCTAGCACAGGGGCCCTTACTCTAAAAACATGCTCATCCTCAGGGCAGCTGAAAATGAATCGACCTCTGTTTGCTTTTTTACCTTACAGGACTTCCAGAAATTTGAAGTGAAGGTAAGATTTGTTTTAAGACTGGAGATAAAGGGGTGCTTGGGGGGGGCTCAGTCCATTAAGTATCCAACTCTTGATTCCAGCTCAGGTCACGATCTCAGGGTCGTGAGACCAAGTCTTGTGTCGGGCTCCAACCTGCTGCAGATTCTCTCTCCCTCTCCCTCTGCCCCTCCTCAGCCGCTTGTGCTCTCTCTCAAATAAATACAAAAATTAAAGAAAAAATGGAGATAAGGACAGTTTCAATCCTTTCATTCCAACCCAAAACAACGGGACAAGCATCTGAAGGAGGCCACAGCCTGGCCCTGGCTTCCTTTCCCTCCTGACCCCACTCACCACACGGGATGACACAGGAAGACGACATAGACCAGGGGCCAGGCCTCCAGGGAAGCCCCCCAGCACAGGGAGTGAGCACAGGAGAACATTCTGAGCAAGGAAAAACTGACTGACCACGTGCCACGGCCTTTCCGGGCACAGCCGACAGAGGCACAGATGCAGGGACAGGGAAATGTCAACAGACACAACCCCGCGGGAGGCCCCCAGAGCCAGGAGCCAGAGAAAACCATGGAACGGAAGGAAGCGGCTTAGTTTCTATAAATGACCCATGGCAAAGTGATGTGGAAAAACGGCCAACGTCCACGTGCAGAAAAATCCTCTGCCATCTACATGTGCCCCGTGGTGACCCCACCCCACACTCACCAGGGGCTCCGGCTGGGAGAAGGACGTGTCCACATCCGGGGACAGGTCTCTGTGTGTCTGACCCACCCTGCTGACCTGGTGCCCTCAGGGCCCAGTTCAGGAATGCACAAGCCGCACACGTTACCACGAGGGTGTGACAGTGTCAGGGGGTCTCAGGAAAAAGCCATTAGGAGGGACTGAGTCCCAGTGGGTTGCCAAAAGAGGGACAATTGAGTCATCAGAATAATGACAAGAATGGACTGCAACCCCGTAACAGACTGAATTGGAAAACACAGTCTGCAGTGGCTCTCCACAGCAGGCAGCAGGGAGGGGATGCGCTCCGGGAGAAGCAGACACAGGGACCACCGCGGATGGGTCAGCGGGCTGGGGCAGGGACGCTGAACCCGCTGGGAAAAAGTTCAGCACAGTAGATGCTGACAAGGTCCGAAGTCCTCTACTAATTACTTATTAACTACGGAGGGAAAAGGCAGACCCCACCCACAAGCACGATCAAAGTTCCCGGCCTGAGGAGAGGCGTGCAACGCTGGGCCTCCAGCCATCACACGCTGGGGAGGACTTGGTGGCACGGCCCGGCTCCCACCCAAAATGCTGACCCTGCATCCAACCAGGGGTGCGCCAGGGACCGGGAGTAGAGGCATAACCCACAGGATGGCCCTGTGCCCTCCCAATGCACCCATGTCACAAAGGACCAAAAGTAGGGGAGGGACCCCGAAGAGAAGCAGCTTGGGGACAGAGGTGCGTCCCCATGCATCCTGGGCAGGACAGGGCTGCGGGCTGCTCTGTGGCGGTCACCATGCTGTGCCAACACTAGAACGCCCTCATTTGCAGGAAACGTACACCAAAGATGCAAGCTCGCTGGTTGAGAGTGCACCAACACGGCAAGGTGTCCACACTCACGAACCCCAGTGAGCACTGCTCTCGTGACTACGCCGGAGGTCTGAAGATTGTTCAAAACAAAGTCCTAAGGCGAGGAGAAGCAGCAGGCTTCCAGACTCATCTCTGCTCCTGCGTCGGCCACCCATGGCTGGAGGCTACGTGGGAACACGAGAGGGCATGTGCCAAGAAGGGATGTCAGGTACCCTCAGGATGGCCCAGCAGGTGCCACATTCGAGCCGTGGGTTGTGCAGAACAGTGAACTCCCTCAATACTTGAGCCCACTCAGGGGCAGCTGAATGGACATCTGAAACGGAACAGCAACAGGACACCTAACTCGAAACTCCCTAACTTCTGGACCTGTATCAAACCCTGGTCATAAAGGCCGACATCAAATTCCAATTCAACTCTCTAGTACAACGATCCAGGAATCCAACGTGCCTGTGGACCTGGACCAACAGCAGCAGGAGGATGCAGAGAAGCGCTCTCGGTCCAGCCACGCCTGTCGAGTACGGAACCACGACCCCGAAACCCCAGCCCGCAGCCAAGGTGCATGACAACGGGAGACGTCCATTCCATCAGCGAGTTCCACCAGCTCTTCACCCTGCATGAGTGGAACAGGGCACTGTGGCTCTCAAAACTGGTTCTCTACTCACTGCCTTGTTTTCATTTTCTGAGAAACCTCACTTTTCCAGATAAGAATTGCTCTGGGGTTGGGGGCACCTGGCTGGCTCAGTCGGTAGAGCACACGACTCTTGATCTTGGGATATGAGTTCAAGTCCTGCATGGTGGGGTGTGGATCCCACTTAAAAAAAAAAAAAAAAAAAAAAGAATCACTCTGGGGTCAATTTTACCTGGTTCAGATCAAGGCTGTGGATGATGTTACCACTATTGGCTCAATTACTAAAATCACTGTTTGAAGAGTTATCAAAGGTTGTTCCACTTGAAAAACACATCCTGGGCCCTGGGTGGCTCAGTCAGTGAAGCGTCTGCCTTCGACTCAAGTCATGAT
Organism: Ursus maritimus; assembly: GCF_017311325.1. NCBI lineage: Eukaryota > Metazoa > Chordata > Mammalia > Carnivora > Ursidae > Ursus > Ursus maritimus. Next base: position 1,115,188 of record NW_024425786.1, on the reverse strand, counting down.
CTCGGGGTCCTGGGATGGAGTCGGGCTCCCTGCTCAGCAGGAAGCCTGCTTCTCCCTCTCCCTCTGCCCTCCCCCCTGCTCATGCTCTGAAAAATAAATAAAATCTTAGGAAGGCAGGCAGGCAGGCAGGCAGATCCTACCAGCCTTACTCTGAAACAGAACTCTGGCCTTCCCTTCAGCCAGAAGCCATCTGAAGATCGAACACGGCACAAGCCCATCACCACACACTGCCTAGGACCCGTCTGTGCGCGGCCATCCTCAACTGCAGAGCCCAGGACCTTGGGACATCCTCAGCCTGCACCCCCATGGCTTCGAGGACAGGGGTGGCTCCCAGCATCCCAGCGGGTGAGTCAGGGACCGTGTGCACTCGACCACACAGAGGCCCAGGTCGGATGCTCCATCGCGTGTCCCACAGGGCACGCCGCCCCTTGCAAGTCCAGAGAGGAGCACAGCCAGCAGGGGCTTACCGACGACAGCCAGCCCGGGCTCCGATACACGGACACGCCCACTGCGGGCACAGGGAGACTCCACACCTGCACACCCCGTGCGTTCTTGCTCACAGCACCTGCTGCCGTCCAACCCACTGGCCCGGCCGGCTGTGAGGGGAGCCACCACACCAGCCTTCATGTGCCCACATGTGGCCCTGACTGGGCCCCTGGGACAGCCTGTCGGTCCCGGCTGCCTCCCGTCAGACGCCCTGCTTTGGGAAGAACTGGAAGGTGCATATCTGCACAGCACGGCACCCTCATCACCCGCTACAGAAGGGTAAACTGAGGCCCAGGGAAGTGGCATAACCCAGGATGCCAGAGTGAGGATGTGGCCAAGCCAGGACCTAGGCCCAGGGACCACTCATGAAGCTCTCTCTCTCTGAACTTCTAGAAACTCCTACTTGACCAAAAACACCAGAAATCTGCAGTGACTCCTGCGTGCACAGAGAAGGTGAGAAAAGGAAAAGAGGGTGCGTAACGTCCGACTCAGGGACAGCAGCATCTGCTTCACGGTGAGCAGCACACGAGACAGACAAGCGGCCTCCGAGAGAACTCCAACTCTGTTTTTCTTTAACCCAACCACAAAGAGCCACCCTCACTGACGTAGGTCACAGAGCTCCCACCCAGGCTCCCGCTGCCAGGCCTTCCTCTTGACCAGCACCCAGCACGTGGGGGCCCCAGTAGTACTTGCAAAACAAACATCGAGGATCCTCCCCCCTCCAGAGTGCCCCTGCCCTCCTTAACACAAACAGGCAGAGCTGTCGGCTGGACCGAGAACCTCAGGTCCCTCTGATCCTGTGCCCGACGCAGAAGGCCAACACAGGGCATCTGGGACCAAAGAACGGGAACGGCTGCTGGCAGCTGAGTCACTGGCTCGGTCAGTGCAGCCCCAGGGATGGGGACGCAGGCAGCGGGGTCACCACGTGTCCTGGCCTAGACAACCTCCCATGCCCCTGGAGCCACTCCAGGACCTCCAGGCCAACACCCAAAGAGGCAGTGGGCCAGGACCCCCGGGGCTTGGGAGAAGGGACGCAGCCACCCTTTCAGCCTCACAGCCATGGTCACGTACACACACTCGCCTCCCCACCAAGTACCAGAACACAACAGCGTGTGGCCCGTGCGAAGGACCGGCGTCCCCGGCCCACCTGTCACCCCCGGCCTCCTGGAACCAAAAGAAGCAAACTAGTGCAAACCATGGCCAAGAACAGGCCCGGACCGCAAAGTCCGCATGAGAGGGCCATGAGCCACGTGTCTTGATCTCGGGTTATGAGTTCAAGCCCCATGCTGGGTGTAGAGCTTACTTGAAAAAACAGCTAAGACAGCAAGTTTTATAATAAAACAAATATACAAGGCAAATTACAGAAATACTAAAAATAACATAATGGCCAGTGCCACTAGAAAAAAATTAAAAATGAGATTTTCACCTTTCAAATTAACAAAGATATCCTGAACTACAGTAACCAAAGGTAGTGAGGGGGTAGGAAAATGGGCATCTGCTCAATTCTGTGGGCATGTGAACTGGCGAGCCATATACAGAAAGAATTTCAGTAACAGGTAAAATCAAGAATCCTTGAGGGGCGCCTGGGTGGCTCAGTTGGCTGAGCGTCTGCCTTCGGCTCAGGTCATGATCTCAGGGTCCTGGGATCGAGCCCCACATTGGCTCCCTGCTCAGAGGGGAGCCTACTTCTCCCTCTCTTTGTGCTTGCGTGTTCTCTCTCTTTTCTCTGTCAAATAAATAAATAAAAGTCTTAATGGGGCACCTGGGTGACCCAGTCAGTTTAAATGCCTGCGTTTGGCTCGGGTCATGGTCCCAGGGTCCTGGGATCGAGCCCCACGCTGGGCTCCCTGCTCAGCGGGGAGTCTGCTTCTCCCTCAGCCTCTCATTCACGTTCTCTCAAATAAATAAATAAATAAATCTTAAAAAAAAAAAAAAAAAAAAGGAACCCCTGAAAAGGCCCTACACCTTCCCAGCACTGGAGTACGGACATGGTCAGAACGTGTACCAGCCGCCCCTCAGTCAGGACTTAGAATGCAGAAGAGACAGAGATGTGGACGTTGTGTGCGTGCCCTCTTTGATCCACCAAATCTTCTATAAGAAACTCGCCCCCACCCAACCTCACACGTGCCCAAAGAGATGAACCTATAGTGAGAGCGGGCCTCAGCCACCAAGGGACACAGGACCTGCCCTCCCTGCAGGGGGCTGGTCCAGGCGCCCTCTGACTCAGTCCCTTCATGCCCAGCCCGTGCTCCAGACACACGCACACACACGGGCCAACAAGCTGCAGCGATCATTCACGAGCATCCACGTGGGAAGCCAGGACACAAGAATGTCCACCAACACAAGAATGGGGACAGGCCACACAGCACTGAGGCAGCACACAGGAGTGACAAGGGCCCCACAGAGAGGAGCACTACTGACGGGGCGTGCCAGCTACTCGGGGACACAGCTGCAGACACGGGAGGATGTGGAGGAGGACATCCACACGGTGCATTTCTTCATTCACCTGGGCGGGGGTGGGGACAACGGGGCAGCAGTCAGCAGACACCAGCATTCCTCGCTCGTCCACGTTGCTGCATGCGGCTTCTGTGAAGCGTCAGGGGCAAGATACTCCCTGAGGCATCCCTTGGAGTAACGCACAGCGCGTGCCCCAGATGTTAATTCCAGAACCCTCAATACCAGAGTACCTGAAAATGCTCTGGCTGTACAGGCACAAACCCAGGCACACACACACGTGCACAGAGGCACGCGTGCACAGAAGGCCTGTCGCCCACAGCAAGGTGGCCCTGGATCCTGCAAAGCAGCAGCCGAAGAGCCATGTCTGAGGCAGCAGGATCTGAACACGGGCGAGCACCAATGGGAGGGAAGGAGTTCTCGAGACCGTCAAGTACGCCAACGGCACCAGGGTCAAGACTTCCAATTCTGGATACACTAGATATGGAAATGCCGAACTAGGAAATAAGATGCTGGGATTTGCTTTAAAAAAGAATGACAGCCCCACTGCACAAGCAAGGAGGGAGAAGTCAGATGAAACGGAATGAGTGAGACGCCAGCACCACTGGGCTGGGTGCGTGGGCTGTGCGAACCAGTCTCCTGATTTCAGTGTCCGCTTGAAATTTCCCGTCATAACAGCACGTTTTCATAAATCCACACACACGTCCTGATGACGCAGGAAGAAAAGCAGTCCTCACTGGCTCAGTGTCAGGGGGCAGGGACGGGGAACTCCCACCATCGTGGTGCTGGGAGCCACAGGACGGGATCCACGTATCCTCCCTGGGCTTCTGCTCCACACATCCAGCCAAGTTTCAGCAACAATGGCAGAGGCCCCAGCATCCCAGGCGCCACCAAGCTTCTGTACCCCCTCACCCAGCACCCCTGGTGCTGCCTGCACCCCCTCCCCAGCCCTCCAGCCCCTCACACCTGCCAACAGGGCCACACTGGCCAAAGTTCCAAAAGGCTAGGGCCACAGGGACAGCAGGCTGGGTTGTGGGGCTGCCTGGCTAGGTAGGTCCTTGCTGTCATTCTCAGCCCGCAGGGATCACAAAGAGAACCGAGACACAAGCCTTTGTCACAGAGACAAAGAGAAAACAGATCTACCAAAGAAATCACAATTCAAATATAAATATTTAAGTGAGAAAATAAAAAAGCCTATCTGCACAAGAGATATCAAGCCCAACCAAGTAAGTCAGTCTAGGGGTACACTGAATACCACAGAGGATCCCTCAGTAACACAAGACCACCTTAACAGCTGTGACAGGGAAATGAAGCAAGTTCTCTGGTAAACGGGAGAAGATTCCAACACAAACCCAGCAGGAAGGGACACGTGCACTGACCCCCCACCCAGCGGCAGTGAACGGACACTGGGCCAGCCCGAAGCTGAGCCCACGGGGTGGACACCACACTCTGATTTGGGGAGGAGAGGGTGGTTGTGCAGGAGGGAAAGCTTCCCACTGCACCGCCAGGAAGGAGCTTCAAAGTTCAGAATTTCCCGGGGCCTTTGGCAGGCATCAGCCACGAGGGTGTGCGTTGCGGCCACATGGGGACCCGGGCCCACAGGCTGCAGGCCCATCAAGGCACAGGCCGTCCGGGCAGAAGCCTGTAGCCACTGGCTCTCTGTGGTCCCCTCAGGCAAGAGCCTTTCTGACCTCCATTCCAGGACCAGGCACGCTGCCCCAGCCCTGGGTGATGCCATAGGCTCCTGAACCTGAGTTAGGAGCCCATGACCACAGCCAGCCTGTGCTCCAGGAAACACGGGACACGTCGTCACTCGTTGAGCCACACTAAGGCAACCCACAGGCTTACCTTGTTCTTACAGCTTAAAGAGCTTCCTAAATTGAGACAAAACCAACGAAGGTCAGGCAGGCTGGGCGACACTTACTGCACACAAGAATGTTAAAAAAAAAAAAAAATCACAGTTTTGATAGTTCTGCAAAAAAAACTTAGCAAATTTACAACAAAACTGTCAAGTAATTAAGGCAAGGCACTTCACACATGAACTTAAACTGCTAATTAAAATCCCCTCGCTTAATTGACTACATTTGCATATCATTCAACTTGGGAGCACAATTTTTTTAATGGTTTGGGCAACACAGTTGTAACGCCAGGAAGCAGGGAGGCAGCAGGTAAGGCGGAGCCAGCAGCGCCCACCGCACACGCGCGTCCACACACAGCCACCCACACGCATCCAGGCCAGGCAACCGGTGCTACAGCCCGAGACCGCACAGACTTTACACGAGGCTTGGGGGTCACTCACCCCAATAGGGCCAGCCGGCCTGGGACAGGCTCCTGACACAGCACTCTCTCGCTGTAGCCCAGGCTCCCCCACCCAGGTGGAAAGGAGGAGAGTTGCCAGCATGGAGATCCCACCACGGCCAGGGCTGATGACAGCACCTCCCTGCTCCCCAACAGGGAACCCCCAGCAGAGTTCAGAACCACACATGGGATGCATGCACCTGTCCCTTCCTCCAGGGAGAGGGTTCCCAGCTTCGCCAGCAGCATGCCCGACTACCCCCTTCTTCCCTGGTTCTTTCACGTGCTCACTGAGCGCCAGCCTTGCCATTCGAAAAACACTCAGCTCCCTGTGCCCAGGGGCCCAACTAGCACTGGGGCACAGGGGAGGGCAGATGCCGACATCAGCACCACACACAGAACTCAACCGGTTGACCAGGGCAGTTTAGGGATCCAGACCAGGCACCATGAGGCCCAGGCAGATAAGAGGGCCGTGGGTCTCTCCAACAGGGGTTTCTGTGTCACCTTCAGCGCAGAGCCTACGTAAAGACTGCAAACCGTGCGCATGTCCCCACGACTGGACCACGCGGGGGTCTGCAGAGGCAACAGGCACCCCTTGTTCTGACGGTTTCAGTGCAGCAGTGAGGGGTTTGAAAGGAGAACGTGAGGCCATTAGAAGCATGCATCCACAGGGATGGGCAGACAGAATGAGTGGTGCCCAAAGAGCCACGGGCCTGTGGAAGGAGGGGACACAAGCGTGAGCACTGTGAGAACCACAAATGCCACACGCAGAAGCAGCTCCAACAGCAAACTCCAGGTCTGGGTACGCAGAGACAGTGAAAAGCTCAGGTGTGAAAAGTGAGCATACTCGGGGTGGGGAAGGGGGCACGGCCTGGTGCCAGCTCCTGTCCCTGCTGCCTGCCTCGCGGAGCCTCACCTACCAGTCAGGCTGGAGGCACAAACTGGCGCTGTGGGGCTGGGATCACAAAAAGAACACTCATTCGACAGTGGCCAGATGTGGACAGGGCATGAGAAGCTGGCTCTGCTCCCAAGGGAATGCAGACCTGCCCCCCCCAAAACAGGGACTCACAGGTCATCCAGACACCCCCAGCCTCAGACCCAGGCAGCCCGCCGGCCTCACTGGCGCTGGGGTCCCCGCAGGCTGCTGGTGCTGGGCATGGCTGTGCTCCCCCAGAGTGTGGGCCTGGGGCAGCACTGGGGGTCCTTTCCTACACATGAAGCAGGACCCTCAGTCTTCCCCCCACAAGGTACACAGCCTGACTGGAAAGAGTAGGGTGCAAAGGAGAATGCGCCACCAGACCCAGGCTCCAGGAAGGTCCCCAGACACCAAGACACAACCAACTGGTTCCTATAATGATACAGCTGGAGGTTCCTCTGGGACCCCAAACACACCCACCACCTGCACCCCATGCCTACTGTGCTTCCAGAGGGCTCAGCCCCATTCCTCACACCACCCCGTCCCACAGGGTCAGACTCAGGGGCTGGGACACGCAGCTGAGCTGCCATCATGTGACTGTCACCCCCACTTGCCACCTCACATGTGGGCTCAGGGGCCGGGCTAGGAGGGGAAGAGCCACACCAGAGCCCCACTGGCACGGTGGGCCCTCAGACCCCCATGACTTGGCTAACCCTCAGGGCAGGATGAGCCCCTGGCCGGGGCTTCCCTCAACACAGCAGCCCTGGAGCCGGCCTGCCCACCACTCCCAGCCACCACAGCACTGTTCCCTGCACCAAGCAACACCGTGGGTCCCACGGGAAGCCTATTCTCAACAAGACATGTTTCTTTTCAAAGTAGCCAGCTAACATCCCAGCAGAAGCCAAATCAAGGCAGGCACCACGGCCAGGCTCCCCCAGCTCCAGCGTCAGAGTTCCACAGCAGGAGCCAAGCATTTGGGTTCAAGCCAGGTTTAAAGCACCCCGCACCGGCCTAAGCGAGCCACCTTCTTCACAACACACAACATGACACGGATGAATGCCACCTTAAGGGACATCAGTCTGCTCCTGGGAAAGTTCCTACACCTTTCCTTTTCTAGCTGTCAAGAGCAGAACTACCCAGAAATCCCCGACACCTAGTGATTTCATGCCTCCGTGAGTCATTTAAGGAGTATTTGTTCCGGGCCCGGAACTGGGGACCCAGCCGTGACCAACCTGCCCCCTCCATGAGGCTGACAACACAACCACAAACACACAAATCCCAGGCCCACCGCAACAAGGGCAGCCCAGAGAATCAAGACCGGGGGCAGGCCCGACCACTGTGGGCTGCACAGCCCGTAGGCTCACACAGAGACTTCCTGAATCACCACCTAGAGCTGCAAAATCAAGAAGTCGTGGTGTCCTCTGATTCCTTCTAAGTCAGAACAGTTACATCAGATAAAACACGAACGCCACATACCAAGACAACCTCAGCTGTTTCCCAGGCTCATGCCAAGACCCCTCTTGAAGCCTCCTATCTGTTTCACCAGCATGGAAGACACAAGGATTACCCAAACGGACAAGAATTTCTAGCAAAGACCAGAGCAGCACGCAGGCCACACGCTGCAGGGAATGGGCACCAGGATCACCAGCAGGCCCACACACAGCCAGAGGGCTCTCCCCCACCCCCGCAGGTGCCCCAGCCACTCCGGTCCTTCTTCCGACGTTACTCTCATGCCCACCATCTCATTTCAATTTCATGCCTGAATCCAGGTCCTTCACGTTAATAAATAAGTAGACACAAGCAGTGGCAAGTCCCAGAAGTAAAGGACCCCCCCCCACCCCACCCCAAACCAGCTCCCAAGTCTGTAACCAGGAAGACCACTCCACCTCGCTGAGCCTCTGCAATGACATTGCCTGGAAAGACAGTAAGTCTAATGCAGCAAAACGGGCATCCAGGCTGTCCTATAGAATTGTACCCTCTATTCACAGAAGAGCAGCATGAGAGCTATTGTTGACTCCACCGCCAGCCCTGGGAACAGGCTAGAGGCTTCCTGAATGTGACCCGAGCTTGCCTGGACACATCACACCTGGTCTACTGGAGGAGAGGGTAGCCTCGGAGAGGTGGGCCAGAGAGAGGACCTGTGCTGTGCTCGCACACACAACGGGGGACCACATACGTAACCCCCCGAGGTCCCTGCCACCCACGCCACTTCATTCCCACGGATAACTCAAGGCCACCCAAAACCTGCTTCAGACCACGCAAGACTGCAGGGAAGAGTCGCCTGCCACACACAGCCCCACAACCCCAGGAAATAACTTCCTGTCCCTTCTTTGCAACTCCGATCCGCCCCCCCCCAATATCTCAGATGGTCAATAAAACAGAAAGTGGGGAGCAATGGGCATGGTCCCCAGACCACACCCAGGCTCCATCCCATTCCCCCCCCCCCCGCCTGTTTCCCCATTTCCCCAGGGACAGCAAACCAGGAGGGCGAGGGCCTGAGCAAGAATGGAGGCCTTCTCCTCCCACGGCAGCTCTCACAGACCTGAAGGAAATAATTCAGCCTCTATATTTTGACTCAAAACAAAGAAACTTTTTAAAAACATTTCAGTTGAAACTTGCATAATTCTTCCAGTGGAGAAATCCTCCCCGACTTTCGCAATCCTTAGAAAGAGACACATTATTGCTGCTTGTGTAACAGTCTCCGGGCCACGAAGAGTCCGGCTGCCGGCCTCAGCCACCTCCTGCCACCTCCCGCGGTCACCTCCCGCCAGACAGCCAGGGCTGGCCCCGGAAGCACCGCCTCCCCCCCCCCAGCTCCCCGTGGCCAGGGGTGTGGGGCGGGGCTCGGTCACACTCCCCCAGACTTCCTCCTGCTCCTGGCCTGTCTGCCCTCGCCCGACATCTCAGACACACATTACACAAACTGGCTGCAGGAAAGGCTGAGAAACCGAGACGCCGAGAGTCCGTGACCCTACTCCCAAAGCCCCGTGCTGACTGGGGGACCCAGGAGAAGGTCACCCGATGACCCTGCTGCCCCAGGCCAGCTGCCGCCCTGGGGAAACCCCAGAGGCTAGGGGCCCGGCCCAGCTCCAAAGAAGGGTCCTGGAAACTGGCAGGGTGGCCGACACAGGAGCAGACAAACAGATGGGCAGGCAGCCCACACCTGGAGGGCCATCCAGACACAGCTCTGCACCCGGCCAGCCGTGAGGCCCTCCCTCACTCTCGCATGGCCCACTACAGGGTGCGCAGAGAAACTAGAGGCCTTGTTCCAGCTGCCTTATCCCCCACTGGAGAAGACTCCCCAACCTTCACTCTGGGGCCTTCACCCTGGCAACCAGTTCGACCTGCAGACCCCATCCTCTGCATGGTGAGGGGGCAGGGGGGGCAAAGGCCCGTCCAGGAACTTTGCCTCAGAGCATCCCCTGAGATGGCACCCCACTTTCTCAGCCAAGCATCTGGAGCCAGGAAATCACCATGGAACCCCGTGAAAGCCTACAGCAAAACAAGGGGACAAGGGAACAACTGACCCTCTCTCTGCACAACAACAAATGGCATCAGGGTAAAGCACAGTACCGCCATGGAAGAGGAGGTCCCAGATGAAGCATGCAGGTCAGAGTCTGTTCCAGCCTGATAGAACATTCTTGACAGCATTTCTTCCTAAAATAATTCCAGCTTAAAAGATCAAACCACACCTCACTAGGGGAGGGTCCACAGGCGGGAACCCCCTTCCTGGCCCACGGACTTAAAAGCTGCAGTCACTCCCCAACAGGGGCCACAAGACTCCATGCCCCCAGTGCTGCTGGCTGGGTCTCTGCTTTGAGAAACACTGCCCTGTGACCAGGGAAAAGTTTCAGGTGACACGAGGAAAACTGTTCCAACATCGGGAATTCAGACAAATCCAGTCGTAGGCACTCAGGCCACAGCTGGCCCCCGGAGCACACGAGACCCCCCCCCGAGCACGCGGGTGTCTGAAAGACAGACGCACGGTAAACACACACAGGCCAGGCTCTCTGACCTGAGAATCGGGACACCCCGCAGAACGAACCGCAGTTCCAAGCAGCCCGTTTCTGGAGCCCGGGCCCCAGGGAGACAGAGCACCGCCCTGTGGTCAGCCCGAAAGGGAAGCACCTGGTTACCCAGCAAGGAGCCGTCCTGCGGGGCGAGGAGCCAGGTCCCAGGCAGCAGCCAAACCGGCAGCACCAATGTCCTCCTCTGACGGCAATCTACGCGGCCAGACAACTGGCCCAATTTAGTCCAAATACCATGAGACAAGCCCAAGAGGAAGGGACAGAGCCAAGTGGGCTGAAGAAGAGTGGCGGAGGCTCTGAGCCCCACCTCCTGGCCACGTGTTCCCCCAGCAACAAAACGACACACCCCACCCCACCTGACCCTGGACACCTGAACACCTAGAGAAATAAAACATCACCGTCGCATCGCTACTACAGCCCCATTTCACACACGAGGAAACAGAGACACAGAGAGATTAAGCAACTGGCTCGCAGGTCACACAGCCAAAAGAAACGTAATGAGGCTATGGGAGCAGCCCCCATGGGGGTCCGCAGCTGGACTGGCACACTGCAGGACGCCCAGGACAGCAGCTGGGGGGAAGGGGCTCAGAGGTGGCTCCCCAGCGCCCCGGAGGCCCCTCCCAGCACTGGCGGCAGCAGAGTGCTGACCACGTCTCTGGCTGGAGGGAGACCCGGGCGGTACTTCAGCCCGGACAGCCTGGAACGTGCTCCAGCTCCCATGGCCTCACCAGAACCCAAGGCCCCAGGGGAGCCGTGTCCCCTACAGAGAGAATTCTAGCACATCCTTTGTTCCCTGCTGTCCTCATCCTTGGTAAATCAAAAATATTAAACTAACCTATCAAACAACTGAAAAAATTTAAAATCTGTTCCACGAATAAGCTGTCAAAGGCAAGTAGAAGGAGCAATCAGAGATGGGCAGGGCTGGGGGGGGGGGTCTTCCCAGGCAGCTCCTTCCAGAGCAAGTGGGCTCTGGGCAGCTGGGGGTCCCCTCCCACCCCGAGCGGACACCCGCCTCACGTGGTGCCCTCGGCATGTAGACAGACAAGCACATGGCCGTGCTAGAAGACTTAAAGAGGACGACGCACCCCAGGACTCCCAACGGCGTGGTCACAGAGCCAAGGCAGCAGGCAGAGCCCCAAGAACAGGACAAGCACAAAAAGCTGGCAAGAGGAGCGCCCCACGAGGTGGCAGAGCCAGCAGGAGAGCACTCGAGAGCTCCAGGAAGCCCGGGGCCGGACACCCAGTCCAGGTCACCACCACGAGGACGGCGCTGGCTGACACTCGGGCCTGGAGACCCCACCCACTTACGATAAGCAGCTCTTCCTCATCACCGGGGAAATTTCTGTTTAATCAGTAAATGAGACTCAGGGCAGCATCAGGGAAAGCACTGAAGAAGAAAGGGCCCTGATGGTCTGTTGAAACGGCCAAAGCAGAAATAGGCTTGGCCTGTGCTTCCCGGACTGCGGGGCACGGTCCTGCTTCTCCCCAGGCAGTGAGCTTGGGCCTGAGCGCTCAGCTGGGCCTTCCCTGAGCCGGAGGACGGCCGCGCCCAGAACCACAGCGCCTGCTACAAGAGAACCCGGGCCCGGGTCTACGGTTGTGACAAAGGGCCAGCCCCCGAGAGAGACCAGGAGACCACACCATACACCCCTCGTGCCCCCTGACTCAGACACCGACACAGACACACCCTGCCAGACAAGGTCCTCCGCCACCCGCATGAGAGGTAGGTGGCCTGCCATCACCCAGTCACCAGCTGCAGTTTGAGACTCCCCCAGGTCACAGTGGCCATGGAAGGTACGGGCACCCCAAACAGAAAAGCCCCAAATTCAGGTAAGGTGCCCATCACGCCACCCATCACCGACTCAACTGAAATCAAAGGCTCGAGCCTTTCCTGCCGGCATCCTCCCCTACTCAGACCATCCCCCCCGCCCAACCCCTGCCCACAGTTTGCAGACAGCTGCCACCTGGGCAGTGACATAGCTGAGGGCAGAAATGCCACAGAACACACGTGCACGCATGCACACGGCGGCCCCCTCCGAGCACAGGCAACAGGCCCCTACATTCCCAGCCCCTCCTCTGCTCACCGAGACTCTGACACTCCGCTGGAGGGGCGCCCGGAGAAAACCGGGCGGGAGCATCTATTCACAGATTTAGAAAAAAAAAGTTTGATGCAGTAGCTGAATTAATTAGGCCTCCTCAGAACAGCTGAGCCAATGCAGCATTCTGTGTATGCAATTTAATAAGCCTGGATATTTAAAAGAAAAGTTACAAATACTTGGGGAGGGGAAGACACCATGAAAAGTTGGTGAGGACTCCAGTGGATGGGCTCAGCGTCCAGTGGCCCAGGAGCTACCCCAGCCAGCTATCCAGCCGGAGCGCCCGCAAACAACAGAGCCTGGGCCAATGGCCCTCCCCCACCCTGCAGCGTTTCAGAGAGGGAGACAAGGAAACGGGCGTGTCCAAAACAAATCAGGCCATGAGCTACTCCTACTCAGGGCCCCAGGTGCCCACTGACCAGGCCCCAAGCCCAGGGCCAAGCGGCCCTTGCCCCCACACGGCGAGACTCTGGGATTCACACCCTGGCAGGGCCAGGGAAACACACAGAGCTGGAGTCGCCGAGTCTCGGCCCCCTGCCACCGTGGCCTTGGACACCTGGCCTCGTTATTGAGTCTGTCTCCCAAGACTTCAAGGCACAAACAGGCCCCGCCGGGCCCAGTTCTGTCTGCTGAGGACCACTGGCAGGCAACCCCTCTGTCTGTGAGCCAGGGGGGCCCCCTTGGTCTGCACATCTCACAGCCCCGGAGGAAGGCCTAGGCCTGAGGCTGCAGCCTGGGCCCAGCCCAGATCCGACTTCCCAGGACTCAGCAAGAGTGCCTGAGTGCTGAAGCCTGCCCTTCACAGCCCATCAGAGCAATGGCTATGGACCTCAGGAAGGCTTCTCCACCCACCAAGCCAGCCCCCAGACCACTGGTGCTCCCCAGGCCAAGCAAGCTGGCTCATCACAGGGGTCGAGCAGGAGGACCTTCCCACACGACTGTCAGTGGGGACGCTGATGCCACCCTGAATTTCCTTAAAATAAATCCAAATCCTGAGACAAGCCCCAAACTGCAGACAGAGACCCTGGCCCAGAAGGACCCCCAGCTTCCAGGCCCTGGGACCCAGCGCACCCAGTGTCCTCCCACTCCCACAGCCAGCAGAGACACTCACCCGGGGCACCCGCCGCTTGTACTTGTTGCCATAGTCGAACTTCTCCTTCACGTCGTCCAGGCAGCGACCAAGACGTGCCTGCTCCTCCTTGCCCGTGTAGTCCTGGCTCAGCAGGATGTAGGCCCGCCAGTTGGCGGAGTCGAAGCCCCAGTGGCAGGTCCGGTTCTCCAGCGCCTTGTGTGAGTGCACCACGAACTTGTGCGGGGGATACATGAGGCGGCAGTCGAGGCACTGGATGCAGGCGGCACTCGGGCTGCTGTAGAGCTCGGGCACCAGCAGCCCCTTGCACTTGCCGAAGCACTCGTGGTACACACGCACACTGCGCTCGCTGAGCTCCAGGCCCAGCGCCAGACTGGCGGCCAGCTCCTTCTTGCAGGGCGGCGGATAGGCGCCGCCGTACAGCAGCGCGTTGCACAGGCGCTCGGCGTCCGTCTTGGTGATGAGCCCGCACGAGGGCGCCGAGAAGGGCAGGATGCCCATGACTTTGAGGATCTCCAGCTGGTCCGCCGTGCAGCGCGAGCAATAGATGTGCAGCTCGTCGCACACCGAGTTGATCTGCTGCAGCGAGAAGTCGCGCAGCACCGAGTTGAGGATCTGCGGCAGGCACAGGCGCTTCTCGCCGCCCACCACGAAGCACGAGATGGTCTCGCCCTCCAGCACGGTCTCGCAGCGCTCGGTGGAGCGGTCGGACGGCATGAAGAAGGGCCCCGGGAGCACGGGCGGCGGCGGCTGGATGGCTGGCAGGTGCAGCACGGGCGGCGGCTCCGCGGCCGCGGGCACCGGCGCCGGCACCGCAGCCGCGCTTGCCTCCTTGGCGCTCTCCTTCTTGTAGGCCTCCTGCGCCCAGCGCGCCGAGAAGGCGGCCGGGCCGCCCAGCGAGCTCATAGAGCTCAGGTGGAACTGCTCCAGCGTCTTCTGCAGCCCCGGGTGCGGCTGGAACCCGCCGCGGCCGCCCGCCGCCGCCTCCATGGTGCGCTCGGGCTCCCCGGGCCGCTCCCGCTCCCGCGCTCCCGGGCCCCCGCGGCCCCCGCCGCCGCCCCGCGCGCCCCGGCGGCGCCCCGGCCCCGGCCCCGGCCCCCGGCCGCCGGCTCCCGGCCGATTACGGCCGCGGCCTCGGCCTCGCCCGGGGGCGCGAAGGGGTAGGCGGGCGGGGCGAAGGGGTCCCGCGCTGGAGCCCGCCGGCACCGGGGCCCGGCGCCACATCCACGCGCCGCCCCGCGCCGCGCCCGCCGCGCCCGGGCCCCCGCGCCCCCGCGCGCCCCGGCCCTAGGCGCGGAGTGCGCTCGCCGCGCCGCCAACGCCAACGCCAACGCTCGCGGGCCCGGGGCTCGCGGCGAGCAGGTGCCGGCGCCGCGAGGCGCAATCGCCGCGGCGGCCGAGGCCGAGGGGCCCGGAGGAGCGGGGGCGCGGGCGCGGGGCCCGCCGGGGCCGTCGCGCGCGCGCCGCCGCCGCCCCGCTCCCACCGCGCGGAGCCGCCGGCTCTCGGCGGCGCTGGCCGGCCGCGTCGCCCGCCACCGGCCGCCCCGGCCCGGCCCGCGCCCACCCGCCGCCGCGCCCGGCTCCGCGGCCCGCCCGCCCGCCTGCGCGCGCGGCTTCCGGGGCGGCAGGAGCGCCTGGCGGCGGCCCTCAGAGCGCGCGGCGGCGGCGGCGGCGGCGGCGGCGGCGGAGGCGCGGGGCTCGGCGCACATCCTCCCGGCGGCTCGCTCCGGCTCGGACTGAGCGCCGAGCGCTGAGCTCACGCCGCCGCCCCGCCCCGCGCCGCCCCGCCCCGCGCCGCCGCCCCGCCCCTCGCGCCGTCTGGAGCCGCGCGTCCGCCTCAGCCGAGCGCCGGCCAGGAATGCGACCGCCTCCCGGCCTGGCTCTTCCAAGAACGCGCGCTCCCCCCACCCCGCCATCACCCAACCCGGGGCTCGGGCCGGCTCGGCCGCGCTCGGACCCGTCCGCCAAGGACTCGGCTCCGCTCGGCCACGACTCGGCTCTGCTCGGCCCCGCCCGCCCCGAACTCGGCCCCGCTCGGCCTCGCTCGGCTACGCTCGGTCCCGCCCGCCGGAAGGGCGCTCGGCGGGGGCAGCGGCGGCGCCCGGGGCCCCCCCTTCCGGCCGAGGCCGCTTCCTGCGCGGCTGGGCAGGCGCCCGTTCCGCCGCCGCCACGGCCGCCGCCGGGGCCCAGAAACCCACACGCGGCCCCCGCCACAACCGCAGACTCGCGGAGGGGCGGGCAGGACGGGGGCTTGCGCAGCCTCCACCGCACACCTCGCGGGCCCGGCGGGACGGGGACGCCACGCCACGCGACCATGGGGAACCCCGCGCACGACGGGGACGCCACATAGCACGACCCGGGTCCCATAGAATGACGGGGACGCCAAGTGGGTCACTCACTACACGTTAGGCTTGGCCCAACGGTGGGGACCCCGCGCGGGCACACACACAATGCAACGTGTCCCGGGGCCCCTACACGTGCAGACGCCGCACAACGCCTCCCTGACTGACCGAGCTGCCCCGACCGGTCCGTGACCCTGCGTCCTGGTCGCCGCACACGGCCAGCATGGCCACCAGCCCCAGTGCAGGACCGCCAGCTCCGCGGGGCAGGGCCTTTGTGCCTGAGACAACCCCGTGTCTGCGAACTGTGAGCTGTGCCCACCGGCCAGGTCACTGCCAGGGCCAAGCCTGGGGGAGTCCGCAGGAGCCTGGCCCCTTCCTGCCTCAGGCAGGTGGCCTGACCCTTATGCTGCAGCCCCTCATCCTGCGGGACAGCCACTCACGCATCTGGAGATGCATCTAGGGCAGGGGCAGAGCTGGGGAGACACCCTGCTGTGTGTCCTTCCAGGAGCTGCCCATCTCTATCTGGTGGGCGAGAGAGCAACCAGAAAGCGCAGGGCTGGAGGAGACCGGGGGCTCAAAGCTGGACACTGGCTAGGTGGCTCCCAGAGGAGGCAGCGTCTTAGCTGAGGTCTAGGGGTGGGGACTTGAAACCAAAGAGAGGGTTCTGTCCGTTGCTCAGCCCAAGTGCAGAAGGACAGTCCAGCCAAGCTAGGCAGTGGCACCTTTTCCTCCACAGAACAAGGGCACCCAAGCCGGCCTGGGCACTGGGTGACATGTGAGGAACACCCACAGCACAGGGCGGAAGGGAGAGGCCCATGCCCACTTCGGCCAGGGTCACCCTCAGCTGACTTTGGCTTGTCACCCCCTACTGCCTCACCTCACCGGTGGAGGCTGAAACTGGCCCCAGTCCAGAGCTCCTAGGGGGTGGTGCCTGCTTGGGGGACTGACCAGGCATCTCTGCAGGCCCACGTGGCCCCTGACCTGCAGACAGGTGTCTGGAGAGGCAGCGAGGACGGGCAGGCAGCCCTGCCACCTGCATGGCTACAGGCACAGGGAGACACCCGGGGGGGGGGGGGCTTGAAGTTCAGGGTGCGGTGCTCCGTGTCTGAAAACCTGACCGCTCCCCTCCATGGGCACGAACCTTCCCCTCCGCATGCCTGTGTCCAGGGCTGTCTCTCCCACTCTTCTCTCTGATCCCCCCAGGAACAGCAGCCCCAACAGGAGGCTTCTCTCTCTGTGCAAACACAAAACTCAGAAGGGGTATTTAAAAACCAAAGAAAAGGGACTTCTTACTTGTTTGAGAATGTCATTCTCTTGGCCCACGTTTGGACCAAAGAAGTCTATTCATATTGGGCCCTGAGAGGGTTAGTTCCTTCTATGTAGATTTGAATCCCATACAGCTCCAGCAACCCGTAATCCAAAGGCGGTGCTTGGAGCACCAGAAGGCTGGCTGGGAGGGGTTTCCAGCCAAGCACAGAATTTCTCCTGCTCTTTTGGCCGAGCAGGCACTCCCACAGGGGCCCTGAGCTGGTGGTCCCCTTGATGGGCAGTGCCTGGATCCAAGTGGGCCCATTTCCCTCTGTATCCTCTGGCTTTGGGGGGTCTGGGGTGGGGATGGGAGTCTCAGGAAGGGGGAGGGGGCAACATTTTTCCAGAGCTGCAGGGCTCATGTGGCAGGGAACAGGTGGGCAGCAAAGGGCCCTGAGGAGCAGGAAGGGACTGGGTTGCCTCTAAAACTTCTCCTTCTCAGTGGACTTTGAGGACTCCTCCCCAAAAGATGTTGGAGCCTCTGGAGCAGTCAAGCTCACCTCACCCACCAAGGGCCGGGCTAGCCATACCTACACAGAGCTAACCGGGCCCCCTGTCTTCTCCCTGGCCCAGTGGGGGTCTCAACCCTGCTCTCCTTCCTCCCTCCAACCTCCATCCCACCCCTACAGCTGGATGGTGGGGTGGCTTATTCCTCTGCTTGTCCCCGTCACTGGCCAGACACCAGGCTGGCAGGTAGAAGGTTCAGGCCACCTCAGAGGGCAGGGGCAGGGACCCACGACACCTGTGCGCTGCTGTCACCTCCCCCAGCTCTCTGGCTAACGGTTGTGGGGAGCCGCTCATGCGTGTTCACATTTGTAGTGCTCGTACCCCTGCAGGCACAGACCTAACCCTAACCCTAACCCAAGTGCTGGGACCCACAGGGAGGGAGAGCAAGTTCTACCCACGCGGCTCCCATCTCCCGTGGAAAGACTGGCAAGGGATTGACACATCTGCTAGTAAAGGAGCAAGGTCATTCGGATCCTGTGGAGCCTTGAAGGGTCACAGGAGTAAGGTTTCTCACCATTAGAGATGGGAATTAAAGATATGGAGAGGGGGGCGCCTGGGTGGCACAGCGGTTAATCGTCTGCCTTCGGCTCAGGGCGTGATCCCGGCGTTACCAGATCGAGTCCCACATCAGGCTCTTCCGCTATGAGCCTGCTTCTTCCTCTCCCACTCCCCTGCTTGTGTTCCCTCTCTCGCTGGCTGTCTCTCTCTGTCGAATAAATAAATAAAATCTTTAAAAAAAAAAATAAAGATATGGAGAGGGATAAAGGAACCGTGCATGTTGGATTGGAATTAGCAATACCCGTGGGAACCCACAAGTGTCAGTATTTATAAAATAGAAAAATTATAGATGTAAACGTGTTTGTACAAGCATCCATATAATTCCTAGCTCTGTCTGGTGAGAGGGCCTCAAAGGAGTGACACCCCAACAGCGGTGAGCACACTAAGAACCTGCATCCTGGTTTCTAAATTTCATCCCCCACTAGCAGGAACTAGAGTTCTTCGGCAAGATGGCTAGTCTCAGGGCTTAGGCAGGGAGAGTGCAGGACAACCCTGGAACACCTTGCTGTGCCCGGAAGTTCTGAAGGGCTCAAAACATAACGGGGACATGTCAAA
The DNA here is from genome assembly GCF_017311325.1 of Ursus maritimus. Lineage (NCBI taxonomy): Eukaryota > Metazoa > Chordata > Mammalia > Carnivora > Ursidae > Ursus > Ursus maritimus. The sequence continues at coordinate 1,096,553 of NW_024425786.1, read as the reverse complement.
AGGACATGTGCCAGCTCGAAGGGGCCCCCCACTGGCAAATCAGTGGTCATAATTATAGGCATGAGCTGTAATCATGGAATAAAATAGCAAACCACAAGTCCATGCATATTCAATTACTTATTAAAATAAATGTATTTGTAAGTTGGAAGTTTGATGAGAAATAGGCTATTTGCCTAGTTTTCAAGTTCCTCACACAAGGTTCCCATTAATCACAAAGGGAAGAAGAGCGAGTTCCCAGGGGAGATGCTGGCAGACACCACCGTAACCAAGCAATCTAAGCGGACACCATCACTCGGATCAATTGCGATCCTGTACCACTGACAGGGTGGGTTGGGCAAACCACACATCACTTTTGTGATTCTCCTGCCAAAGAAGCATAACCTGCATCTGGTCAGGACGAAAGCTCAGACACCCACACGGAGGGACGATACAGAAGGACAGGCCCAGAACCTTTAAAGGTGTCAGGATCTCAGCAGTTAGGGAAAGGCCAAAGAACGTCCTGGACCTTTGGAAACTAAAAAGATGATGACTCAGTGTGACGTGTGGCCCTGGGCTGGATCTCGTTACTACAAAGGACATTATTGGGACAACCAGAAAGTCTTGGATGTGGTCTGAGACTAGATGGCAGTGACCCTGCTTTGGACGAGATGCTGAGGTTATGTCCGAGAGCATCCTTGCTCTGGTGTGTGACAGAGCACCAGGTCAGCAACTGCAAACGCGTCAGGGCTGCGGGAGGTGGGGGGGGGGGGGTCCCGTACTAGCCTTACAACTTTTCTGTAAGTTTGAGATTGTTAGAAAATACAAATGTATTTTTAAGAATGTTATGAGAAGGATGCATAAATTCTCTTTTCAGCCCTGCTTAGCTTGAACTGCCCAGTGACGCAGGCTCTAGCCTGAGGCAGCTGAAAGACTTACCATTGTGCCTGTGGGGTGAGGCCTGAGGGGACACTAGCAGGCCACCAAAAGCATATGTTGTAACTTCAACCAAGAGGGCAGAGGAGCTGACCCCTTCCCAGTGCAACACAAACGTATGTCAGAGAATACAGGCATGTTCTTTAAATGTTCTGTGCAAATGCACAGGGAAGGAAGCTCTGCAGAGCTGGAAACATGAACCACAGTGGTGAGTAGAGTGGAGACCAAGCAACCTACGTGAGGCTTGGAGCTGGCCTTACACCACTATGGGCTGAGAGTTTAGGCCAGTGTGGGACAGGGTTGAGATCACAGGCCCTTTCTGAAGTGGGAGTTGGAACCAGTCATGACAACACAAGTTAAGAATTGGCTGTCCACTCTATGAAGGGGAATTCAAGACTGCTCACCAGCCTAGAGGCAGAGTCCAGGGAGCAACCAGCCCAGACCAGGACAGGAAAGAGAGTGCCAGGAAAACGCAGAACCAGTGGAATATAGGATGCATCCAACCAGATCAAAAACCGTATGGAGTGCCTGTCAAAAGATGTAGGAGAGATTACCTATAGGTACAGAGAAAACTCAGCAGGTGAAAACATAAAGGCAAATATTAACTCCAGGAAAAACAAAGAAAAAATCTAAACAAGAGTTCACTACTTGAATCAGCAGTGAGTAGTATTTACATAATTAAAATAGTGCAAACAACAATAACCAAAAATTATGAAATAGTTCACTTGGGAATATGAAAGAAAGGAAAATAGATTGGGAGCAGAGGGTGCCGGTGAGAGCACCCCTGGTGACATTCCATAATGTCTAAAACTGGTTTTAAAAAAAGCAAGAGCACATAATTTTAAAATGTGGAGAAAAATCGGACAAGAAACAGATGAAAAAAAATTGAGAGAGGCTGATGCCAGGCCACTGAACCCAGAGTCTGGAGCAGGGCTCAGGGACCACTACAGACTTGTTGAAAGTGTCCTAACCTTTTGGGTCCTTTCTGTTCCTTTTATCAATGTATCTGTCTTTGTTTGGTACGAATTCAAACAAACAAACCAGAACTCTAAACTGAAAATAACAAAGAAAAATGAAATCACATTCCCACCACAAAATGCCACAGTTTGGGACATTAAAGAACATACTTTGAATAAGTCATTGATTAAAGAAAGAATTAAAATGGAAATTACAAAATGTTTTAAAGTGAAATGGTAATGAAAACAGTGTCAATCAAAATTCCCGGATGCAGCTGACATGGTACTTAGACTTTTATAGCCTTCAGTTCCTGTATCAGAAAACAAGATAATGGTTTTTGCCAAGTGAGGGAACTATAGATATTTTTAATTTCCTCTTTGCGCCGACCTGCATTTTCTAGTTTTCCAAAGGTGCTACTTTAGACTTTGTTGACCTTCCCTCCTGTGTCTTATGGATCATTCTGGCAAGGAAGGACAACACACCCCCCCCCCCGTTCCCCCATAGGACCTTTTGTGGGGTCAACCTCATGGTCCATTCATCCCACATGGCTGAGGGTGTGTGTCTGCCTTCCCTGAGATGGTCAGGGGCCTGGGTCTGTGAGGTCCCATGCATCCAGCATGCAGTTAAGACCCGCCTTATGGGGGTCAACCAAGGTGACACCTGGGAAGCTGAGCAGAGCACCTGAGCATGGGACGTGGGAGTCCCACTCTTGTTGCCATTGAGGAATGAGAAGGTGAGCCCAGCATGCTGCTGCAGGGGCTGACTGCCTCACTCTAAATCCTGCTTGTCTCCTTCTGTGGGCAACACTCCCATGGGCCTGTCCCGTGCCCAGGAGCTGCCCTTGTCTTCTTGGAGGTGGGAGGAGGGAAAAGTGGGGTACTCTTTCCCATGCCAAACAACTACCCCATGGCTCCATGGCACCGCCAGCTTGGCAGCCCCCCACGATGACAGGCTTGGCCTCAGCTGCAGGATGAAGCTGGATGGGGCTCATGGGAGCTGAGCAGGACATTGGGCAGTCCTGCCTTGGAGCCAGGTGGCTGCTAGCTCCCACCTCTGAGACCACACCAGGGTGGGAGGGGGCCTGGCCCAGGCCCCAGGGCCCAGTTGGAGAGACAAGGCTGGTTCTGGAACCCCTTCCCCTGGGAGAAACAGCTTGGCCAGCACAGAGCAGCTTGGAGGTCAAGGAGCAGCAGCAGCAGGAGAGTTGAGCAGGAATGAGGGAGGGAGGCAGACACCTCACCCCCACCCCCTGCCAGGGCTCCAAGCTCAGGGGCATGTGTCCTCAGCTGGTGGGGCACTCCAGAGAGGACTCAGCCTGGAGGGGTGTACAGAGAGCTTGTGTGGGCGGTCTGCCCTGCGGCCCCACCCCCGCCCACAGGACCCTGTCCCCCGAAGCATCTTGTGCTGCTCTGGAATGTGCACCTTGCTGGGCATGGTCTGCCCAGGGCCCTGGCCACACCCCACCGATCACAGGGTGGCCGCCTCATGCCCCATGGTTCCCGCCTCCGTCCTCCATCTGCTGGGGGCCCTGCAGCCCTGGGCCAGCTGGGGTCTTCCACGTAAACCGTGAGGGGGGCACATCGCTGCAGGGCAGAGGGGAAGTCAGGGGCAGGCCAGGGCCTGGACATCAACCAGTGTTCTTCAAGGACCCTCTCCCCCACCCCCCGCCACTATCTCTTTGTCCTACAGACATTGCTGAGCATCCCCAAGGTGGGTATGGGGGACCCGATGGGGGCAGGAAGGGCAAGTTCTTGCCTGCATGAAGTTTTCCACCAGCACCTTCCAAAGATGGTCCTCCAGGGGCTGGGGCAGCCACACTGCTGGTTACAAGAGAAAGGCTGCATGGTCAGGAGTGGGATCTGGGTGCCAGGGACTGTAAGCCCGCTCAAGAACGGCTGCCTCCCGGCACTGGGCAGGGGGGGCTCTGTCCCCAATCAAAGCAGAGCACAGTGAGGCTCGGGGCGGCCCGGGAGCCGCCGGGCGCCACGTGGTATGGGGGTGGGAGCCTGCCCAGGGTTTGGATGGGTGGGCTGTAATGAGCAGGCCGGTGGGCACTCCAAAGGCCAGACTCCAGCAATCCCAACACCCAGGGAGGGCAGCAAGGGGCCCCTACATGCAACCCTTCCCTCCAGACAGCCAGTTTACTTCCCAGCATCTGGGTAAGGCACGGGGTCCTCCTTGCCATCATGCAGGGGGAGTGTCACCTCCTGGGCCCCCATACCCACCAATGACATCCCCTCTCTCCCGCATCTGCCCTTCCCCGCAGCACCAGGACAAAGCCCTGTCTTCCCGCTCTTGGGCCCATGGCCCCTCCGGTTGCCCCTTTTCTGTCCCTCGGGCCACACTTCCTGGGCTCCCAGGCTGTCCTCAGCCCCCTTGTGCCCCCCACCGGGGCCCTGGTGCTATCTGCACTCTGCCTGCCATCCCCCCTTGCCTGTCAGGGGCTCCGTCACTCGCGCAGTGAGCGGCGAGTAGACAGACGCTCATTAAATTTTGGGGAACTGACTGACCCACCAACAGGGGTCTGATGAGATGAGCCGCTGGTGTGGCCCCGTGACCCCCCGGCTCCCTCCTGGCTGAGAGGCACTGCCCTTGTGACCCCTGAGCCCCGAGCACCACTGCAGAGCCGCAGCAGCTGCCCTACGGCCTCTACCCCTCTGGGCCTGAGGGAGCTCCTCCAGGGGACAGAGTGACCGGGCTGGGCTAGGGTTTGAGCTCCTGTAGAGGAGGTGGGGGGGCACCGCACCCCCCAAAGGTGAGGGACCATGTGGTGTGGAGGGGCTGGGCCTCCGGCAGGGGAGGGAGAAACGGGAAGACATCCTCTGAGCAGCGCTGTCCCACGACGAGAAGGGCGTTGTGGGAGGGCGAGGGCAGGGTGCCCACTCTTCCAAGGCTCCCTGAGATGCTCCTGAGAGAATTGTAGCCGACTTACGGGGGTTCTGTGGGCACCCGGCTGATGGGGGGAGCAGGGCCTGCACCCCAGACCCGGCCACAGCACCGGGGCCCTGCTGGGCCTCCTCCCATACCAGGAGGACCCAGGCCTGTCATCTCCCACCCTAGGCTGCAAGGCCCGGGGCCCCTCTCTCCTGGAGGCAAGGCCACAGGCTCCTCTCCCTGAAAATTGTAAATTGTAAATCAGAGACACACTTGGTTCCCTGAGCAGGCCCCCTCCCGCCCTCCTGCCGTCATTCCTGGCAGGCCTTCCAGTGAGCTCACTCATTACATAAGGCATGTGAGCTATTTCTTGGGGGAATGAGCTCCCCCTGCACGGGGCTCCATTTCCCCTCTCCTGCTCCAACCACCAACCACCACCAGCCAAGGGGGTCTGGGCCTAAGAGGGGAGACCCCCACACTCCCAGGGCCCCCTGGCCCCATGCAGGGGGATGGGCTGCCCCGCCCCCGTCCCAGCCCACACCCCTCTAGGAACAAGCCTGTCTTCTGCGCGCAGAGACTGCCGTGGGACCCTGGAGGGCAGCGGGGACCCACCCAGCCACGCCCCGGCCTCAGGAATAAAGGAAGGGATTTCCCCAGGGCAACATGGGTCGTTGCCCCCAGGAGGAGCACAGGCTTTCCTCTCTCTCTGGATTGGGAGTCGCCCCCATTGGCACCCCCCCACCTCCCGTTGCTCCGGGCTCCTCTAAGGACACCTGGGTCAGCCATGGGCCCGAAGCCCAAAGACGTTTCAGCCAGGACTTGTCCTCTTGGGAGGAGCAGCAAGCAGATTTCACTTTGGTCGGAACAGAGGCCCCCCTGTGAAGGGCCACCTGGAAGAGACGAGCCCCCAGCAGGAGAGCCCCGTTTCCTGGAGCGGGGAGCCAGCCCAGCGAGCTGTTTGTGGCTGCAGGGTCTCCTCCCAGGTCTCTCTGGCCTCAGCTGTCGGAGGAGAGGGGCCCAGGGACCTTGGACCCCCTGCCTCATTTCTGGGACTGGGACTGAGGGTGACCCGTGAGGACACAGCTAAAGGGACATGCGGACAGCATGTGCGGGGCATTTCAGGGGTGGCCAAGCCCTCTCCCGGTCTGGCCAGGAGCAGGGCAGGGTACTGCCCGCCTGGGAGGGAAAACGGGGGACAGGCGGCTGGGGGCGGGGCGGGGGGCTCTGAGCTCTCTGCCCTGTGAGGGGCTGCTGGCCGGAGGCCGGGGTTGGGCCTGGATGGGGTGGGAAGCCCTCCGCTTCCTCTTGCCTCGAAGGAAAAGTCAGGAGGAAACCCAGCCAAGCCGAGTCCGAGCTAATGGTCCCTGCCCCCGCCTGAAGGGAGCCCGCGTGCTTGGGACTTCCAGACGGCCCGTGCCACAGCCGAGCCTGCCACTCGCCGCACCCTGCTTGGGGACAAAGCTCCCGGGGTGGCGGGGACACCGGGAGCCGGAAACACCGCAGCCCCGCCGCGGCCCCTCCCCGGCCGCCGCCCGGGCCTCTGTCCCCGCGAGAAACAAGACCACGGCTCCTTTCTTTTCAGAGACTCGAGTTCTTGGAACGCACACCCTCTTGGGTTTGCTATTTTTACCCGCCCCAGCCTTCCGGTCTCCATGGCGACGCCTCCAAACAGCAGATTCCAGGCGGCAATGACGTCACCTTTCCCCTTCCTGCCGCCCAGGCCCCCAGGCGCTGCTGCGCTGGACCCCATCTCACGCCTCCCGGGCGCCCCAGGCCGAGCCCCCGGGGCCGCGGGCAAAGCGGCCTCTCCTGTCCCCTGCTGGCCCGGCGGCAGGGCCTTCAGCGGCCGTCTCCCTCCCCGTGGCGCGGCTGTGCTGGAGCCCCGTGGCAGAGGGACAGGCCCAGGGGCGGCCCTCCCTCCTGCTCCGGGATCCCTGCCATGCTGGCTGCCCTGTGGGAGCTGCCGCAGGCCCTAGCGGCTGGGGCGGCAGGGGCAGGCCGGCGCCAGGCCTTGCTGGCTGCCGGGGCAGCCGCCTGTCTGGCCTGGGAAGCCCCTGTGGCTCCCTCATCAGAAACTGGTGACCGTGGCAGAGGGCCTCGGAGGTGGCGGCTGGAGTGCTGGGAGGGCCTGTGGCCTGGTCCACCGAGCCCCCACTGCTGCGCCCGTGGGAACTTGGCCCCCTCCTGCATGGGGGTGGCCCTGTCCAAGCCTGTCGTGGGCCACACACTCCACACCTTGGTCCCGATCAGGCAGCTGAA
>NW_024425786.1:1086505-1089541 GCF_017311325.1 Ursus maritimus | reverse complement strand
GGCCCTGCTGGGCCTCCTCCCATACCAGGAGGACCCAGGCCTGTCATCTCCCACCCTAGGCTGCAAGGCCCGGGGCCCCTCTCTCCTGGAGGCAAGGCCACAGGCTCCTCTCCCTGAAAATTGTAAATTGTAAATCAGAGACACACTTGGTTCCCTGAGCAGGCCCCCTCCCGCCCTCCTGCCGTCATTCCTGGCAGGCCTTCCAGTGAGCTCACTCATTACATAAGGCATGTGAGCTATTTCTTGGGGGAATGAGCTCCCCCTGCACGGGGCTCCATTTCCCCTCTCCTGCTCCAACCACCAACCACCACCAGCCAAGGGGGTCTGGGCCTAAGAGGGGAGACCCCCACACTCCCAGGGCCCCCTGGCCCCATGCAGGGGGATGGGCTGCCCCGCCCCCGTCCCAGCCCACACCCCTCTAGGAACAAGCCTGTCTTCTGCGCGCAGAGACTGCCGTGGGACCCTGGAGGGCAGCGGGGACCCACCCAGCCACGCCCCGGCCTCAGGAATAAAGGAAGGGATTTCCCCAGGGCAACATGGGTCGTTGCCCCCAGGAGGAGCACAGGCTTTCCTCTCTCTCTGGATTGGGAGTCGCCCCCATTGGCACCCCCCCACCTCCCGTTGCTCCGGGCTCCTCTAAGGACACCTGGGTCAGCCATGGGCCCGAAGCCCAAAGACGTTTCAGCCAGGACTTGTCCTCTTGGGAGGAGCAGCAAGCAGATTTCACTTTGGTCGGAACAGAGGCCCCCCTGTGAAGGGCCACCTGGAAGAGACGAGCCCCCAGCAGGAGAGCCCCGTTTCCTGGAGCGGGGAGCCAGCCCAGCGAGCTGTTTGTGGCTGCAGGGTCTCCTCCCAGGTCTCTCTGGCCTCAGCTGTCGGAGGAGAGGGGCCCAGGGACCTTGGACCCCCTGCCTCATTTCTGGGACTGGGACTGAGGGTGACCCGTGAGGACACAGCTAAAGGGACATGCGGACAGCATGTGCGGGGCATTTCAGGGGTGGCCAAGCCCTCTCCCGGTCTGGCCAGGAGCAGGGCAGGGTACTGCCCGCCTGGGAGGGAAAACGGGGGACAGGCGGCTGGGGGCGGGGCGGGGGGCTCTGAGCTCTCTGCCCTGTGAGGGGCTGCTGGCCGGAGGCCGGGGTTGGGCCTGGATGGGGTGGGAAGCCCTCCGCTTCCTCTTGCCTCGAAGGAAAAGTCAGGAGGAAACCCAGCCAAGCCGAGTCCGAGCTAATGGTCCCTGCCCCCGCCTGAAGGGAGCCCGCGTGCTTGGGACTTCCAGACGGCCCGTGCCACAGCCGAGCCTGCCACTCGCCGCACCCTGCTTGGGGACAAAGCTCCCGGGGTGGCGGGGACACCGGGAGCCGGAAACACCGCAGCCCCGCCGCGGCCCCTCCCCGGCCGCCGCCCGGGCCTCTGTCCCCGCGAGAAACAAGACCACGGCTCCTTTCTTTTCAGAGACTCGAGTTCTTGGAACGCACACCCTCTTGGGTTTGCTATTTTTACCCGCCCCAGCCTTCCGGTCTCCATGGCGACGCCTCCAAACAGCAGATTCCAGGCGGCAATGACGTCACCTTTCCCCTTCCTGCCGCCCAGGCCCCCAGGCGCTGCTGCGCTGGACCCCATCTCACGCCTCCCGGGCGCCCCAGGCCGAGCCCCCGGGGCCGCGGGCAAAGCGGCCTCTCCTGTCCCCTGCTGGCCCGGCGGCAGGGCCTTCAGCGGCCGTCTCCCTCCCCGTGGCGCGGCTGTGCTGGAGCCCCGTGGCAGAGGGACAGGCCCAGGGGCGGCCCTCCCTCCTGCTCCGGGATCCCTGCCATGCTGGCTGCCCTGTGGGAGCTGCCGCAGGCCCTAGCGGCTGGGGCGGCAGGGGCAGGCCGGCGCCAGGCCTTGCTGGCTGCCGGGGCAGCCGCCTGTCTGGCCTGGGAAGCCCCTGTGGCTCCCTCATCAGAAACTGGTGACCGTGGCAGAGGGCCTCGGAGGTGGCGGCTGGAGTGCTGGGAGGGCCTGTGGCCTGGTCCACCGAGCCCCCACTGCTGCGCCCGTGGGAACTTGGCCCCCTCCTGCATGGGGGTGGCCCTGTCCAAGCCTGTCGTGGGCCACACACTCCACACCTTGGTCCCGATCAGGCAGCTGAACTAGGGGGCTGTGGCCTGCTCTCCGGGACCCAGGTCCCCTACAGTTGGTCAACAAGCTGTGTCTGTCTAGGCCACACTCTACCCAGCTGTCCCTGTAACGCCCAGCCTGAAGTCTGTCATCAGCCCCGACCCAGTACGATGCCGCTTGGGGCTGCCTGGTCAGCTGTGTTTGGGACCGGGTGGGAGTGTGGGCTACCTGCGTCACGGGTCCCCTCCTGGAGAAACACCTCACCCCAGAGGCTTGCTTCCTTTGTGCCGGGGACTCACTTTCTCCCCAGGGGAAGTGGCTGAAAAGTATCTTCGGTGGCCTGCGGGGTGGGAAGCGTGTCTGGGGGGCACCACCTCCCTGCTGGGGCCATGACCTTTCTCTCCCTCCCAGCTAGCAGCCTGTAGGCTTGGGCGGGCCTGCCACCTGCCACCAGGCCTGCTGGGATGCTGGGGTCCCCTCCCTAAGCAGGGTCTGCTCCTCCCCAGCACCCCAAGGGGCCACAACAAAATAAACCCCAGCCCCACCCCCAGCAGCCTCCCCACTCCCCGAAAGCTTGGGGTTCAAAGAAGGGAGTGGAGTGGGCAGGGCAGAGGGGGCATCATGGGGGAGGAAGGGGTGCAGCCCCTGGCCTAGGCCAGCCGGGGAGTCAGGGCCACACTCTGTCCCGCCGGCATCCAGAAGAGCAAAGAAGATGCTTAGCCCCTGTGCTGTTCGCCACCGTTTCTGCTCCCAGAAACGGTGCTGAAAGAAGGTGCTTCCGAGGCTCACGTTCCTGTCCTCCTGATCCATTTGAGGTACGAAGCCCCAACTCGCCTCTGACGGACATGGGCAGGCACACTCGCAGGCCCGGGCACGAGGCAGGCGGGTGGGCGGCCCTGTCTCCAGAGCCCCACACGGAAAGGTGTGTGGAGAACG
>NW_024425786.1:1078272-1086495 GCF_017311325.1 Ursus maritimus | reverse complement strand
GTGGGACCCTGGAGGGCAGCGGGGACCCACCCAGCCACGCCCCGGCCTCAGGAATAAAGGAAGGGATTTCCCCAGGGCAACATGGGTCGTTGCCCCCAGGAGGAGCACAGGCTTTCCTCTCTCTCTGGATTGGGAGTCGCCCCCATTGGCACCCCCCCACCTCCCGTTGCTCCGGGCTCCTCTAAGGACACCTGGGTCAGCCATGGGCCCGAAGCCCAAAGACGTTTCAGCCAGGACTTGTCCTCTTGGGAGGAGCAGCAAGCAGATTTCACTTTGGTCGGAACAGAGGCCCCCCTGTGAAGGGCCACCTGGAAGAGACGAGCCCCCAGCAGGAGAGCCCCGTTTCCTGGAGCGGGGAGCCAGCCCAGCGAGCTGTTTGTGGCTGCAGGGTCTCCTCCCAGGTCTCTCTGGCCTCAGCTGTCGGAGGAGAGGGGCCCAGGGACCTTGGACCCCCTGCCTCATTTCTGGGACTGGGACTGAGGGTGACCCGTGAGGACACAGCTAAAGGGACATGCGGACAGCATGTGCGGGGCATTTCAGGGGTGGCCAAGCCCTCTCCCGGTCTGGCCAGGAGCAGGGCAGGGTACTGCCCGCCTGGGAGGGAAAACGGGGGACAGGCGGCTGGGGGCGGGGCGGGGGGCTCTGAGCTCTCTGCCCTGTGAGGGGCTGCTGGCCGGAGGCCGGGGTTGGGCCTGGATGGGGTGGGAAGCCCTCCGCTTCCTCTTGCCTCGAAGGAAAAGTCAGGAGGAAACCCAGCCAAGCCGAGTCCGAGCTAATGGTCCCTGCCCCCGCCTGAAGGGAGCCCGCGTGCTTGGGACTTCCAGACGGCCCGTGCCACAGCCGAGCCTGCCACTCGCCGCACCCTGCTTGGGGACAAAGCTCCCGGGGTGGCGGGGACACCGGGAGCCGGAAACACCGCAGCCCCGCCGCGGCCCCTCCCCGGCCGCCGCCCGGGCCTCTGTCCCCGCGAGAAACAAGACCACGGCTCCTTTCTTTTCAGAGACTCGAGTTCTTGGAACGCACACCCTCTTGGGTTTGCTATTTTTACCCGCCCCAGCCTTCCGGTCTCCATGGCGACGCCTCCAAACAGCAGATTCCAGGCGGCAATGACGTCACCTTTCCCCTTCCTGCCGCCCAGGCCCCCAGGCGCTGCTGCGCTGGACCCCATCTCACGCCTCCCGGGCGCCCCAGGCCGAGCCCCCGGGGCCGCGGGCAAAGCGGCCTCTCCTGTCCCCTGCTGGCCCGGCGGCAGGGCCTTCAGCGGCCGTCTCCCTCCCCGTGGCGCGGCTGTGCTGGAGCCCCGTGGCAGAGGGACAGGCCCAGGGGCGGCCCTCCCTCCTGCTCCGGGATCCCTGCCATGCTGGCTGCCCTGTGGGAGCTGCCGCAGGCCCTAGCGGCTGGGGCGGCAGGGGCAGGCCGGCGCCAGGCCTTGCTGGCTGCCGGGGCAGCCGCCTGTCTGGCCTGGGAAGCCCCTGTGGCTCCCTCATCAGAAACTGGTGACCGTGGCAGAGGGCCTCGGAGGTGGCGGCTGGAGTGCTGGGAGGGCCTGTGGCCTGGTCCACCGAGCCCCCACTGCTGCGCCCGTGGGAACTTGGCCCCCTCCTGCATGGGGGTGGCCCTGTCCAAGCCTGTCGTGGGCCACACACTCCACACCTTGGTCCCGATCAGGCAGCTGAACTAGGGGGCTGTGGCCTGCTCTCCGGGACCCAGGTCCCCTACAGTTGGTCAACAAGCTGTGTCTGTCTAGGCCACACTCTACCCAGCTGTCCCTGTAACGCCCAGCCTGAAGTCTGTCATCAGCCCCGACCCAGTACGATGCCGCTTGGGGCTGCCTGGTCAGCTGTGTTTGGGACCGGGTGGGAGTGTGGGCTACCTGCGTCACGGGTCCCCTCCTGGAGAAACACCTCACCCCAGAGGCTTGCTTCCTTTGTGCCGGGGACTCACTTTCTCCCCAGGGGAAGTGGCTGAAAAGTATCTTCGGTGGCCTGCGGGGTGGGAAGCGTGTCTGGGGGGCACCACCTCCCTGCTGGGGCCATGACCTTTCTCTCCCTCCCAGCTAGCAGCCTGTAGGCTTGGGCGGGCCTGCCACCTGCCACCAGGCCTGCTGGGATGCTGGGGTCCCCTCCCTAAGCAGGGTCTGCTCCTCCCCAGCACCCCAAGGGGCCACAACAAAATAAACCCCAGCCCCACCCCCAGCAGCCTCCCCACTCCCCGAAAGCTTGGGGTTCAAAGAAGGGAGTGGAGTGGGCAGGGCAGAGGGGGCATCATGGGGGAGGAAGGGGTGCAGCCCCTGGCCTAGGCCAGCCGGGGAGTCAGGGCCACACTCTGTCCCGCCGGCATCCAGAAGAGCAAAGAAGATGCTTAGCCCCTGTGCTGTTCGCCACCGTTTCTGCTCCCAGAAACGGTGCTGAAAGAAGGTGCTTCCGAGGCTCACGTTCCTGTCCTCCTGATCCATTTGAGGTACGAAGCCCCAACTCGCCTCTGACGGACATGGGCAGGCACACTCGCAGGCCCGGGCACGAGGCAGGCGGGTGGGCGGCCCTGTCTCCAGAGCCCCACACGGAAAGGTGTGTGGAGAACGCGGCCGGCCGCGCAGGGGGGCCCTCGACCCGCCCCACCCCCGGAAGCCTCGCCGTCCTCCGGCTACGTCCCAGGGCACGGAATTGGGAGGCCCTGCAGGTGCCAGGGCCCCAGGCGGGCAGCTGTGCCTTCTGAAGGGGGAGGTGGCTTGTCCCACGAAACTCCTATTCCAACAGGCTCTGTCCAGACAGAGGACAGGAAGGGGGGCACTGGGTCTGGGGAGCCTTTGGACAGTGAGGGCGGGAGAGCAGACTTCACGTGAAGAGTGTGAAATTCAGGATGAACAGCTCGTGGCCCTGGAACAGGTGGGGTGAGGGCACCCCCAGTGCCCGCAGGCAGCTCTGCCTGGACTTTGTGTGGCTCTGCCCTTCTGCCCTTCTCCCTCACGGTTTTTATGTAACAGCGCAGGCTCCTGCGGCTGCCCTGCCCCTACTCTTTCCTCCTGACCCGACCATTTGGGCCCCTTCCAGGCCCCACGGGAGGTCCCTGGACTGAGCTCTGGTCAGCCCGACGTGTCCCGCCCAGTCTGAGATCCAGGTGCAGGTCGGGGTTCCGGCCCTGAGGGGCAGTGGTGTCCACAGGGGAGGCCCCACGCCAGGCGTGGATGTGGAATTTAGTTCATCAAGGACCTACCTGCATTTATTGAGAGGAAAGCAGGAGAAAGTCGTTGTCCTCAAGTGCTTACAGTTTCAGGGGTGACAATGAAAAATGAAATTTCCGTATGTTCTATATGAGACATGACACGTACTCTTACAAAGAATAGACCAGAGTGAGGTGGGTGGGATGCTGAGTCAAGGGGAGATTCCTTTTGAGGTCCACTTCAACAGAGTCCTAAAATGAGTAAGGGGTGAGCATTCTGGGCAGAGAACAGCAGGTGCAAAGGCCCTGAGGCAGGAGCTCGGGTCAGGGTCCGTGTAGAAGGGACAGGGCAGGGGAGTGAGGAGGAGGGACGGGGTGGGTACTTAGATGACACTAAGCCTACTGTTCACCCCCAGCTTAGCTCCCCCAGGGGATAGGGTCTTGGGGGCACTGCTCTGAGCCTGAGAGGCCCCCAGCACCACAGCCCATCACTGACAGGCTGGGGCGAACAGCTGCCGGGTGGGGTGAATGGGAGGGAAGTTCAGCAAACGGCACCCCCTGCCTCCACTTCACTGCTGGAAATACTGAGGCCTGTGGACAGAGAATCGATCTGAAGCAGCCGAGACACTCTCCTGAACATTTTGTTCCCAGTCCTGCCCCCAGCCTGGCACAGGGCTGGAGTGACAGCCAAGAGGAGGGCCTTCACCTGGCCCAAGCCGAGGGACTCTGTGGTCCCCGGGCAGCCCTTCTCCACCCTGCCCAGAGACCCCCCTGCCCACTGCCCTGCCTGTGACCTTAAAAGTTGGGTGTGCAGCTGGAGGGATGTGGGTACAGGGTACAGGCTGCCTGGCCTGCCGCCCCCCCACCGCCCCACCTCCCACAGCCCCACAGACACCGCAGGGAGGGTCCCGGGGCCACAAGCCTGGCATTGGCCTCCACCCAGCACCTTCCACGGCCCATTCCACCTCGAGCCCGAGGGCTGCCCAGCGGCTCTGGTCTCGGTGAGTAATGTTTAACTTGGAAGGGCTGCAGGGGAGAAGTTAACAACAAGTTTGGATTGCAGTCTGCTTGCCAGGGGGGATAGAGGGAGAAAGGCAGGGAGAGAGGGCACAGTTGAGAGGGGGGAAGGGGGGCAGATGGCCGGCTCTCACCAGGGAGGCAGGGCTTCAAGGGCTGCTCCCCCCGGGGACCTCCCCTGACAGCCGGGGCCCCGCCACGGCACCCACCCCATGGGAGCGGGAGCTTGGAGGCTAAATGGCTGGAAGACACATACTGGACATGTGGCTGAGCCCCTCCAGCCTCAGTTTCCCCTGTGGGAAACACTGGTCAGGAGGAGCCTGGGGATCCAGCTCTGGGGAAGACAGCAGAAGACACGTACACACATCATGTCACACAGGCAGACACACAGCACATACATGAACACACACACACACACATGCATGTGAACACGTGAACACACACACCGTCTGTGGCCGCTTGGCCCCTGCAGTGCTGAGGCCTGAACACAGGCAGCGAGGAGGAAGCCCCGGGTGGGGGGGCAGGGCGCAGGAGGGCGGCGCCACAGCCAGGACCCGGCCCGCGGTGGGCGTCTGTGCCTGCCTCTGCCCGCAGCTGCTCTGGGAGCACCAAGCCCTGTCCTGCCGGCTCCCGGCTCCCGGTGTCCACCAGCCACACCCGAGAAGGTTGAGGGCCGCTGGGGAGGGCTCCACTCCGAATGCCCAAGGGGAGAGGCCTTCTGTCCCGCCCTGCGTCAGGGACAGGCCTCCCTGGGTCCCCACGTTCCGTGGAGTCTGCCCGTCTCCCCCACCAGAGCCCCGCCCTAAGCTCAGGGCCCAGGTCCTCACAGCAGGCAAGAAGCCGCCCGCACCCCTCACCCGTTCAGCAAATCTAAGACAATGTATTTCCCACAAATACGCGTTTTCCCAGGAAAAAACGCACCCTTCTCCAACCTCAGAATTTTTACTGATTGGCTTTACCCTGGGGGGCCTGAACACCTCCTGGGTGGGCCCCCCAGCACCAGGTGGAATGAGGGGCTTGCCCTCACCAAGTAATACCAGATGGAAGATGCTGGAAGGGAGCCCCTTTCCCACCTCGGCCACTGTCCTTTCACTAAAGATAAACGGTTTCGCTTTGCACTTTCTCCTTGAGAATTCTGAATTCATGACCTGTCTTGTGAGCGTGGCAAAGGGCCTGGACGGAATAAGGATGTTCGCTCCACGATGTGCATGTGACCCCGCATCAGAGCCCGGCTCTAGGGGCCCCGCTCCCACCTTGAGTGGTACTGGGCAGAGCACTGGAGCCGAGCTGGTGCTAGACGGTCGGGTGTGTATGTCCTTGAATTCAGATGCTGAAGCCTCACCCCTACTGCGGCAGGGAGGACTTGGGAGCTGAGTAGGCTACAAGGGAGGAGCCCCGTGGCGGGAGCAGTGGGCCTGGGGATCCCTCGCCCTTTCCTCCATGTGAGGACACAGCAAGAATTCGGTCTCCTGTCGCTCCGGAGAAGGTCCTCACCAGAACCTGACCCTGCCAGCGGCATCAGCTCTCAGGCCAGGCTGAGAAGATCTGGAGAAAGTGAGGCCAGCGGGACTCCCTTGTTCCCTGGAGGAGGGCGTTTCCAGGGCCCAGGCCCACCACCAGGTGGGGTGCAGAAGGCCGAGGCGGGGGGCAAACACCCCTGCACGTTGATATGGTATTTGGGGGGCAGTCAGGAGACCCTCGCTGGAGCCTGCAGCCTCGCTATGGCAGAAAATGCCCCGAGAGAGACCGTGGGCTCCAGTGCGCACGTGGCAAGAGCCTCCCCAGGCCCCTCATGCCCCTGCCCCCTCTTGCGTCCACGGCCACCCCCCACCACACGTGGCTCCCAAGCATTTGCCACGTGGCCGATGGGAGCTGTGCTCCTCGTGCCGAGCGCACACAGACATCTAGTGTGAACCGGAGAAGGGGCGACAGCCCACCGATCATGGGTATGTGGGTTCCTCCTGGAAACGTGGTGTTTTAGGTATGTGGGGTTACAACGACACACATTATTACGATTAATTGCACCCGCCTTCTTTCACGCTTTCCCGGGGCTACTGTAAATTTCCAGAGACCTGGGAGGACGGGCCAGGGCGACAAAGGGATGGCAAGGGCATGTCTGAGAAGGGACGTGTCAGGAGGCAGCTCAGGGACAAGTGACCAGCAGAGAGAGGACAGTGCCTGCCGGTGCGGGCAGGGGCGGCCGGCGGAAGTGGTGCGGCCCAGGCTGGCCTCACACACTCCGTCCTGCAGGATGTCAGCCTTCAGTGGCATATAGGTCCGTGGCCCGCTATTCCCCAAAGCACTGGACAGTGGGGACAAGTGCAGGGGGACCCACCCCAGCTGTCACTCTGCCACGCGCCCACCAGCACCTGGGCCTGCTGGGTGGTCGGTGGGCCTGGGGCTGTGGCCCTCAGTGAAGGCTCCTGGGCAGTGACAGGCCTCTGGGGCCTCTCAGTCCCCACGGGGGCCCCATGGCCTAGGTGGACCAGGACCTCGGTGGCATCCTCCCTGTCCGCTTGGCTTGGTGGCTTTTTCCTTGTTCTGCCCACCCCCCAAAGCTAGATGCTCTTGTTCTGGGGGGACGAGAAGCTGCTCCTTGGGGGGAACTGACCATCCTAGTGCATATCCCAGCGGGGGACAGCCCCTCAAGAAGGAGATTTGGGGGAGCCTGTATTAGTTCAACTCCTTTCAGGGTCATCTTCTTTTTTTTCCCCCCCTAAAGATTTTATTTATTTATTTGACAGAGATTGAGAGAGAGAGAGAGAGAGAGACAGAGAGGAAGAGAGAGCACAGCAGGGGGAGAAGGAGAGGGAGAGGCAGACTCCCACTGAGCAGGGAGCCCGATGCGGGGCCCAAGCCCGGGACCCTGGGATCATGACCTGAGCCGAAGGCAGACGCTTCACCGACGGAGCCCCCCAGGCGCCCCTCGGTGTCTTCTTCTGCTGCAGACTGCAGCCAGAGCAGGACAGGCTCCTGGGAGGAGCGCCCCTGGCACCCAAGGCTGGGGAGCGGGAGGATCCTAGGCCACGTTTGTCGGCTGCAAGTCAGTGGTCCCCAGGCAGCTGGGGTTTTGGGGTGTGGGCCTCAGGAGGCCAACTGCAGCAGATGAGGAGGCAGCTGGGTGTGGGTGCAGAGCCAGGGGGACGATACTCCTCTCCTAAGGGTCTGGGGGGTTGGCAGGGAGCCAGGACGAAGCTCGGGAGCCCCCAAATGGGAAGAGTGGGCCTCGTGGTCGGCCCCGCCTTGGGCTGGGTCTCCTGGGTACTCACAGCACCCCACGCTTCACTTCACGCTGTGACCGCAGCCCCTCCTATGCAAGGCCCCTGGCTGCCACTGAGTCAGCAAGACCTGGACCCCGGGCAGCAGTGAAGGAGGGCTGGGTTCAAGTCCCAGCTCTGTGCTCATGGTCTTGCGGTCTAGGACCCAGGGACGGATGGCTCCGGGCCACGGGAGGACTGTCTGTAAATGGTGCAGAACAGTAGCCTCTCCATCTGGGGCTGTTGTTGGGCCCAGGGGCTGGGCCCCGGATGTGAGCACAGCCTGAGGTCCCGGGCCCCTTGGTGCGGCCGCTCACAGGCAAGGGTGTGGGAGAAGCAGCTCACAGAGCAGGCCTGGCAGCTCTTACCTCCGCCCAGGCCCTGACACAGCCTCACGCTCTGCCACCTGGTAGGGCTCTGAGAAAGCAGGGACCTGTCCCCACCTCCACCCCAGGCAGGGCCTTGGGGCCACCAGCCCCACAGCTGGGAGGCCAGGGGCTGCTCAGACCCTAGCTGCCCCTGTCCCCTCCCTGAGGGGTCGACTGTGCCAGGCCAAGCCGGGTGACCCCGTGTGCTGCGGCTGTCGGGACTGCCCCCCACCGAGGCCACCAGCCGCGGACACCCTTCCGGCCGTGTGTGCGAGGAGAGTCTGGGCGCATGGAAGCCCCAACAGTCCCTGTGGGAAAAGACGGAGGCAGCGTGGGAGGAGAGGGCTGCGGGCCGAGCCTCCGCGGTCGCTCAGCTGGTCCTGTCCGTCCTTCCAGCTCTGACTGGGGGCGGGGGGGGGGGG
>NW_024425786.1:1038241-1078262 GCF_017311325.1 Ursus maritimus | reverse complement strand
GGGGGGGGGGGGGGGGGGGGACCCACGGAGTGGAGTGGGGTGCCACCTGTGCCGTCCTGTATTCCCCAGAACAACCCCAAAGGAGCCCCGTGTTCCAGACCCCAGTGCCCTTCTCCCTCCCCTCTGGGTTTTTCCAACTGGCAACCACCCCCCTCCCACTTCTGAGTGGCCAGATGGACCTGAAGGTGCCTCGGGGACTGGGGGGCCGGCTGTCTCCCTGGGCTGCTGGTCTGGCCGGGGCCCCTCCCCCACGCATCCTAGACTGAGGTCCGCAGTGTGGCTTAGGGGCTGGAGGCCCCGGGTGGGGGGTGGGGGGATGATGCAGGCAGCAGGAGGTGGGGCAGGCCCATCTAGATGGCCCAAGGGGGCTGTGGGCAGCTACCCGCCGGGCGCCCGCCCCCTGCTCGGGCTCAGGCAGCTCAGACAAGTGAGTCTACAAGCCCACGTGTCCGGGCTCCCACGGGCCACACAGCCCCTGCAGGCTTCAGATGGGACCCTCAGGAAGCTGGGCCACCCTCTGGCCTGAGGGGTGGGCCAGGCCTGGAAGGTCTAGGCAGCAGAGGCAGGAGAAGCCCAGTGGGTGGGTGGGCCCTGGGGGGTTCCCACGGCTCCTGCCTCCTGAAGGGTGAAGCCCAGGGTCTCAGGTCAGAATGCCAGCCTGACCTCCCCCCCAAAGCAGACAAAAACTGGTTATGTCCTTACCAGCTTCCTGTCCCAAACCTGGCAAGTGGAAAGGGGAGACACAGACCCTCCTCTGGGACTGGGGGCCCTCATTGTGTTGCAGGCTGGTGACCCTGTGACCCCTGGTTGCAGCCTGGCCTTCTGGTTGGCCAAAGGGTCCCAGTAAGACTCAGAGGCCAGTGAAATAACTCCAGGTCCGTAACTCCTGGGGGTGGGGTAGGAGAGAGGCAGCTCTCCCTGCCTGTGGCCCCCACCCGTGCCCGCAAAGACCTCTACCTGTTATTGCCGGGGAGGTCAAATAACCGTCCCCTGACCCCTGACCCAGCCTCTGTGTCTCCACACGGGGCCCAGGCTTCTGTGCCCTCAGATACAGAAGGCCGGAGAGGAGGAAGGTTAGGGGGAAAAAGGAAGGAGGGGAGAACAAGGGGAAAGGGACAGAGGGGAAGGAAAAGAAGAGAAGTGGGAGGCAGGAGACAGAGGGGAAAGAGGAGGAGAGGGGTGAGGGAGGAGGGAGAGAAGGAAGGAGAAAGGAGGAGGTCTGGGGAGGGGGGAAGGGAGAAGGGAGGAGGGCAGGGGAGAGGGGGAAGGGAAGGGAAGGAGCTTTGAGAGTGAGGAGAGGAGGAGGGAAGGTGGGGGCCCAGCAACTCCTCTGACGGAGACAACCCCCTGCATTGTGGGCCACACCAGGTGTGCAGGCAGCCTGCCCAAGGACACCTCCGGGGAGGAGATGGGAGCTTTCCAAGTCCGAGCTCTCACAGGCAGACACAGGGTGACACAGCTGGGGCCCCTGGTGGCCGTGGTCCTGGTCCGGGGCCTGGAAGGCACGGGGACCTGCTCGCATCTCAGGAAGCCGAGGCCCTAGGCAGCAGACCTGCCCTAAGCAGGCAGCGGAGAAGCCGTCCTCTCCAGCAGGGGCTCGGCCCAGGGTGGCCCATCCTGGGCCCTTCCCAGGAGACATGTGGTTTGCAGCTGAGCTGGCTCTGCCGTGGGCCACACTCTCTGCTTTGCGGGGTGGTTGGTGGGACTCAGGGGTGAGGAGGGGGGTTGGATGCCCAGCTGCCCCCAGGTGACCGGACTGTACTTGGTGCCAGCAGCTTGGAGAGCGTCCTGGGCCTGCCGCACAGATGACCAGAGTCTGGCCGCCTGAAGCCACGGAAACCCGTCCTCTCACGGCTGCGGAGGCCAGAAGTCCAAACTGAAGGTGTGGGCAGGGCCCCGCTCCCTCGGAAGGCCCTGGGGACGATCTTTCCTGCCCCTTCCGGTTCTCCGGCTTCCAGCGCTCCTGAGCTCCCGGCTGCTGGGCTCCGGCCCTGCCTCTGTGTTTTCGCGGCTCTGTGCAAGCTCCCCTCTTCTTACGAGGACACCAGTCCAACTGGATCGCGGGCCCACCCTAATCCAACACGGCCTCATCTTAACCGGATTCCATCTGCAAAAACCTGGCTTCCAAACTGGGTCACAGTCACAGGTTCCCAGCAGACACGGAATTTCGTTCAACACCGTTTAACCCCCAATATCCCCAAGCTTGGTCTCTGCTGGACTTCCACTCCCCACAGGAGGAGCCCCCGAGACGCCCCCCCCACCCCCGGCTCACCCTCAGGACTGGCTGACTAGTTCAGTCTGGGTCCCTCTGGGCTGGCACCCCCTGAGGCTCTGGGGACACTCTGGGGGCAGGGTGTCGGCTCACCTCCTGGGAAGCCAGACAGCACCCCAGCCTACGATTCCCACTTGTGGAGCGGAAAGACCCAGCAGCACCCACAAGGTGGAGGGAGGGCCTGTGGAGGGTCTGGAAGGCTTCTCTGTGGTGGGGACACCAGAACAGAGCCCAAGGGCCAGCAGGAGCGAGCACCTGCGGGTGAACCGGTGAGGGCAGAGGCCCGAGCGGCCGGCGTGGAGCGGAACAGAGGAAGGGCCGGTGTGGTTGGGATGAGGGCAGCGGCAGAGCGGGGAGTGCCCGACAGGGCAGGGGGGGGACCTCACGGCCAGCTTCTAAAGGACCACTGGAGAGGGGGGCCGTCCAGGAGAGAGGCGGCGGCGGGGCCAGGGGCGTAAAGCCAGGGCCACCACCTCTCCTGTGCCGACTCCCCCGCTGTTTCTTGGCTTTTGAGCTCTTGGGGTGCAGCGGGAGGCTGTGCCGGCCTGCTGAGCGTGGGCGGGTCTCGGCCGTGGAGGCCCATCTGCTGTGGGGGGGAGACACCTTGAGGAGGGGCCCAGGCCCTTGTTCTGAACCAGCGAGTGGGCCCCACACATGCACGCGGCTGCCTGACGGGCCCTGCCACGTTTCCCAGGCAACTGTCGCAATCCGGCCTGTCTGCCGGGCGCTCCGCACACCCACGAGAGCCGCTGCCACTCTGGCCCACCTGGCACACACCGGGTGGCAGGTGCAGCCCGGTGTCGCCCACTGTCTGCGCTTGTCCGCAGGCCTGGCTCTGGGGCGGAGGCAGCCCCACTTCTGAGGCTGTCCTCAGCTGGTAAGCAGGCACAGCAAGGGCGCCCTGAGGGCCACACGGCACTGGAGGTGGCAGCCCCCTCTGTGAGCACACGCGCCACCTGCTGCCAGTGTCACCAGAAGTTGGAAGGCCACTCTGCTTCCTAGGGCTTTCCAGGTCCTACCCGCCAGCTTCAGTCCCCGTTCTGCCCATCCATGCCATCTTGACCCCATCTGCACGGTGGCCTGATGGCTGAAGCAGCCCGGCCAAGATCCAAGGAGGGTACAGAGAAGCTCAGCGGGGCTTGGAGCACCCCAGCTGGCTCCAGGCCACGATCTGGCTGACAGGTTTTCATAGGCTCAAGCCCTGCCTTGTGCATGAGTCCGGTGGGGCTCCTGGGGCCATCCTGGTCAGAGGAGCAAGGAACCCGTTCCCACCGTGGCTCTGAGAACACCGGAAGCCAAGACATCTGTTGGTGGAAGGCGCTGGGCAGGGGGAGGCCCCTGACTGGCTGGCCACACGTGTCCAATGCTGGGACGGGCACCTTGGCGGGGAGGGGGGTCTAGGTCATCGCCCACATCGTCCTCAATTCCCTGTGGATGAAGCCAGGGACAGCGGAGAGGGGGCTGCAGCTGGGCTGCAGGGTGGGGCTCCCCCCCAGCACTTGCTGCTTTGCCCGAGGGGGACCTCTTTGGACTGGCTGAAACGGTCTTTGTAAACATGAATTTTGGCTCATGAAAAATCTGTCTGCAGTGCCAGCGTCAGTCCCAATCAGAGACTACCTGCCTGTCACCGCAGCAGGTGGCTTGGAAAACGTGAGCCTCTCCACCAAGCTCAACTGTTCGACCTCCAGCCCCAGCACCGCTGCTGCGTCTTGCTGGCGACGCCGGGACAGCTGTGACAAGGTGGGTCTGTCGGGGTCGTCTGTGCTCCACTCCACCTCCAGAAGGTCCCTGTGCAGGCAGGGGCAGCAGGCAGCTGTCTGTCTGGTTAGCAGTGGCTGCGAGGACAGGGGCGAGGCTTCCTGACGGCCGCCAGCACCTGCCGCGTGCCTGGCTGCTCCCCCAGCTCTGTGCTCCGTGGAAGTGTCCCAGGCCGTAGGTGCCAGCCGTGATGGGGAATTAATCCTCAGCAGCCGGATGAAACCAGAGAGGAGAAGCCCCCAGGAGGACAGCTTGTACACATGGCTCCACTCGGCTGCCCCAAGAAGGCCAGGCCCTCAGGGCCTCTGTTCTACCAGTGAGTGCAGGCCTGGCCTGGGGCCCCGGGCTTCACCCTTAGCAGTCAAGGGCAAACAAGGCCCCCCGAGGCTGGTTAAGGCCAAGGAGCAGGGTGCCCCCCACCTTCTGTGCCGTAGGCTGCCGCCCAGCTCCATCAGGCCAACCCGGACTAGGGGCACCTGCCCCCAGGCCAGGGCCATTGTCCGGAGCCCTTCTCGGTCAGGGAGCGGGGCCCGTGGGACCGTGTCTGGGAGCCCCCGCCACAAGCTGTTTGGTTGTCCTGGGTCTGCTGGACACCTGCACTGAGCCCTACCCGGGAGCGCTCACGTCTGGGCTGCCCTCACCTGGGAGCAGGCCCGGCTGCGGGCCACGTCCCGCAGGGACTCCTGGGACCGCCCTGCGTGGTGGCTCTGCTCGTTTTATGGACGCGGGCTCTGTTTTTGGCGGGCTGGCAGGTTCTGAGGGTGAGGACCCCGTCTCTCTCCCCTGGAGGTCTCCAGAATCTAGAACAATCCGACATAGGTAGATATTCAGGGAGTGTTTGGTGAACGAGCCTGTCCCTGCTGTGGAGGTCTGCGCTGGCAACTGGATGAAGGGTGACCTCGGTGCCACAGAAGGATGACCTTGACTCAGGGATGGGGGGCCCTGGGACTGGAGTGTGCAGTGAGGGGAATGCCCAAGACCCGGGACTAGAGGAGGGCAGGATGGTGGCTTGCAGAGGGGCCAAGGTGAGGATGTTGGAACCGTGTTGTGGGAACCCCTGGGGAAGGGGGTACAGAGCAGAGCCCCAAAGCTGCTGGGGTTGGGGAGAGCCAGGGAGTCCCCACACCCCAAGTGACATCTGCTTGTCTGTGGAGGGGAGTTCCTGCCACCCAGCCCCCAGCACACTCCACACACCCCAGCCCTGGTGAGGGCGGGGGTCACGCAGGGGCCCACCACAGTGCAGGGGCTCTGCAGGGTCAGGAGAGGAGAGGCTGCCCTGGGCATCTGCTGCCACCAAGTGGTGGATGGAGTAGTCGCTTGGCCAGAGCACCTGGGCCCCTGGTCTCAAGGAAGCCCCTCACAGGCCCGGCACCTGGAGGACCCCACCCCCCCGCCCCCCGCCCCCCGCGGACGCCATACCCTGGCCCAGGACGCCCGGCCTTGGCTGGCCACTTGGACTTTGTTGCCCCTCTTCTTTTTTTCTTAACTCGGAAAACCAAGTTCCTCCCTTTAGTAGGGAAACACCACGTTCCTAAGAAGGACCGGCGGAATCCCCCTTCCACAGAGCTGGAAACTGAGGCCGGGAGCTGTCTGGTGGTGTGGGAAGTGGTGGAACCCAAGCAGACCCGGCTATGGGGCAGGTGGGCTTTAACTGCCCGAGCTGCCGGAGCAGATGCGGAGGGGATCCCGTGGCCTGACTCCGCGCCCAGTTCCTCTCCCCGAGCCCCTGCAGACCCCAAGCCTCCGGATGACAGCAGGAGATGGGTCCCCCTCACATCCCTTCGTCAGCCGGAAATCAGCTCCCTCGGGGCCCGTGGGCTCCCCCACCTCAGTCCCACCTCTGGTGCAGGAAGGAACCGTGGCCTCCGTCACCCCCGGTGTGGAGGTCAGGACACCTTCCTCCCCGCCAGTGTCACAAAGGGGAGGCGGCCCCGGGCCCAGGAGCAGCTGTGGGGTGGGGGGCCAGGGGCGGGTCCCAGCGCGCACATGGAGGGGGCGGGCGCGCTGGGGTGGAGGTCCACGTCCACCCGGCCTTCAGACACGAGGTTGGCGCGGGGGTCCCGGGTCCCGGCGAGGGGCGGGGTCTGTGTCGGGGGCGGGGTCCCCGGCGGCCGCTCACTTCCGCCGGACGCGCGCCTGGAGGGTGGATGGAGGCGGCGCGCAGGCCGCGGCCGGGGCTGCGCCGCCGGAGGCCGTCTTCGGGGGGCGGGTGAGGCCGGGGGTAGAGGGTGTGTGTGTGTGAGCGGGGAGAGGCGTGCGTGGGGCTGGCCGGGGGT
Source organism: Ursus maritimus (assembly GCF_017311325.1). Taxonomy (NCBI): domain Eukaryota; kingdom Metazoa; phylum Chordata; class Mammalia; order Carnivora; family Ursidae; genus Ursus; species Ursus maritimus. The sequence continues at coordinate 1,071,956 of NW_024425786.1, read as the reverse complement.
GGGAGGGGAGGCCAGTGTTCCCCCGGCCGCTCTGGGGCGGGGGGCTGGTCCACGTGTTTCCCGGAACCCGACTCGGTCCCGCGCCCGCCCGCCCCCTCGGAGTCGTCACCCCCCCTCCGGCCCCCCTCCCCCGGCGGGTCCCCCGCTGAGTTCTCCCCGCACCCGCAGCGCCCGGGGGGGGCCCCTCCCGGGGGACGGCGGCGAGTGCGCGCGGCCGTGGGCGGAGCTGCTGCGCGCGGGGAGCGCGGACCTGAGCCCCGACGGAGAGCTGCCGCCGCTGCCCGCCTTCCGCGGCCCGGTGCGTGCTGTGGGGCCCCGGGGCGGCCGGGTGTGGAGTGGGGCGCGGGCCTGGCCGGGGAGGCGCCGGGCGCCGCTGACAAGACCCAACGACCCCGTTTGGCAGGAGCCGGGGCGCGTTCCCGAGCGCCCCGCGTCCCCCGAGGTGTTCACCGTGGGAGCCCGGACCTTTTCCTGGACGCCCTTCCCACCGGCCCCGAGGGGAGGCGGGGGCCCAGGCCGTTCCTACCGGGTGCTCCTTGGGGCCCGGGGTCGCTCGGGGTCCCCCTCCCGGTCCCCGCAGCGACGCCCCGGGCCTGAGCCCCTCGCGACCCCGGGCGTCCGGGAGCAGCTGCGGGAGGCCGCGCCGACCCTGCGGAGCTGCCCGATGTGCGCGGCCGACTTCGCCCCCAGGTGAGTGCGCGCGGCCCCGGCCTCCGATCCCCTCCGCCGACCCCAGCCCTGTTGGGAAAGCGCGGCCGCTCTTCGGCGGCCGAGAGGCGCCCGAGCTCCGCTTCGGCCTCTTCAGGTACGAGTCAGCGGAGCGCAGTGGTGTATGGTCGGGGGTCCACCTGCGCTCTCATCCCTCGGAGCCCCGGGGACAGGCTGCAGTGTCCCGGCGCGGCCTGCCGCAGGAGCGGGGCGCCTCTTCCGCACCTCCAGGTCACGGGGAACCTGGTGGTGACTGCTGGCTCCAGGGCCTGCCAGGCTGTGGGTCACCAAGCAGTTTCCTGTGGAAAGCCTCCCACCGGAACTCCCTGGGGTAGGTTTTAAAAATGAAGCCTTTTTGTGCCTTCAGACTTCGTTTTACTTTAAGAACTCATTGTATATCTTTATGTCCTTTTTTAGAACAAAGATGCATTTATTTTACAGAGAGAAGGGGAGTGTGCAGGAGTGGGGGGGAGAGGCAGAGGGAGAAGGAGACAAGCAGCCCCCCTGCTGAGGGGGGCTCCATCCCACCACCCTGAGATCATGTTCTGGGCAGCAGTCAAGAGTTGGGTGCTTAACTGACTGAGCCACTCAGGCGCCCTTCTTTATATCTTTTTTTAAGTAAGGGGAATGGAATCCGGTTTTGCTGAGATGTTAAACCCAAACTCCCCAGCGTGTGGGCCATGTGTTACACAGCTGAGGACACAGGTGTGGGGGTCACAGGGGTCAGATGTAGAGAACGGACAGCACGTTTCAGTAAGTGGACCAGCTCCGGATTTCCTGTGGCTGAGAGACGGTGTGCAAGGCATGGGCCGCACCCCTGGTCTTCCAGAAGCAAACACCATCCTGGACGGTGAGGGCCACGGAGCTGATGGCCAAGCAAACACCATCAAACCCCTGGCTCAGAAAAACAAGCAGAGCCTGCCCACAAGGATCTGTAGATGCTACTTTTCGTTCAGAGACATGACGTTCCCGTTGGTGGTCAAGTGTCTGGGCTCCTCCAGCCTGCACCGTTGTTATCGGAACAAGGCTTCGAAAACCTGCTGTTGGGGTGAGCCCAGTACTCCCATACTTATCTCCTTGTGCCCGCACCACCCAGGGTTGGGGAGGCGGGAGCAGCCTGGTTTGGGCGAGGCAGTGGCTGTCCTGCACGGGGACAGGGACAGTGCGTGTGGGTGAAGCCCCAGCGGGTGGAGCCACAGCCGGGCCTGGAGGAGGTCCCTCAGTGGCCCACCGGAGCACCGGAGGATTTGCACAGTGTTTCCAGACGCAGCTTCTCACTGCACTGCCTTCACCCATGCCCATGTTTTGGGATGGTTGTGAGCTGCGAATACTGACTGGCTTGCCTGTTTTGACAATGCAGTGACCACTCTTTGAAAACAGTGCTCTTCCTGATTCACCCCTAGTCCAAGAACCCCAGGGGCAGAGGACGCCACTGTAGGCCCTGGAGGGAAATTTGTTTTCTTGGCAGAAGCTGTCAGGGGAGCCCGCCTTTCCTCCTCTTCTGGAGGGGGCTTGTCCTTGGAATGCTGGCATTTCTACACGGTCTAAAAAAGAGACTCCCAGCGAGAGACATCAGGGAGAGAGAAAGTTCCAGTTTTGAGGTTTTTTTTTTGAAAAGAGCTCAACCCATCCGCCGGGCCTCTTTTTTTTTTTTTTTTTTTTTAAGATTTTATTTATTTATTTGACAGAGATAGAGACAGCCAGTGAGAGAGGGAACACAAGCAGGAGGAGTGGGAGAGGAAGAAGCAGGCTCCTAGCGGAGGAGCCTGACGTGGGGCTCGATCCCATAACGCAGGGATCACGCCCTGAGCCGAAGGCAGACACTTAACCGCTGTGCCACGCAGGCGCCCCCAGTTTTGAGTTTTTTAAGCGGTTACATTAAGGCTTGGCAGATTGCCTCATTCTTTCCGAAGTAGGAGTCAGCGGTGGGGTCCAGGCCTCGGCGTGTCTGAAATGCTGGCACGTTCTCCACCAGACTACAAAGGAGAGGGTCCTTGGGCCAGGACACACCCCTCAGGTCCTCACAGTGACTGGGGAGACACGGGGCACTGAAAACAGGTGCGGGCCCTTGGTGGGATGCTTGGGGCCCTGGGGCACGGAGACAGCCTGGGCCACGGGAGACAGCCTAGCACGTGCACACGGGAACTGAACTGGCCAGCTGTCTTGTGACTTTCCTTAGAAAGTGCCAGCTTTTAGTGATTCTTGGGGATTTTTAAAAAATATATAATAGCTTTATTTAAAAAAATATATATTTTTAAGTAAGCTCTACACCCAGCATGGGGCTTGAACTCATGACCCCTGAGGTCAAGAGTCACTTGCTGTACTGACTGAGCCAGCTGGGTGCCCCACTTGGGATTTTGAACCAGAGACTGGAGCCATGCTGTGCCCTTGTGACAGCAGGTGCTGGGCCACGGAGGCAGCTGGTGACCAGAGGGCTTCTGCTGGCGTGTGTGCTTTGGGGACCCGGTGCTGCGGGATGAGCCCACCATTCTTCTCAAAGCCTTAGCATTTCAGGTCACTCAGAGGATCCGACGGATGGTTACAGAGTGGATTCGACAAACGGAGTGAAACCCTGTCCCCTTGAGAGCTGCTTGCTGCCATGTGCACGTGTTGTGTGCTCTGATGCCCGCGAGCCACGGAGGCGCAGAAGACGGGCTCCCACAGGCCACTTGACGTGGAGAGGTTGAAGCCGAATCTGAGTTGTGTCCCGTGCGTGCGAGGAGAGCCTGCGTGTTGGCGTCTTACCAGCTCCAAGGCCCCGTGGGCTGCTGTGTCTGAGTCAGACGTTGGTGGAGGGTGTTGGGCCCAGCTTCCTGTCCTGTAGCCATGCCGACTGTCCGCGCACAGGGCTTCGATGTGATGGCAAGGCAGGCCCATGCTGGGGCAAACTGCTGCAGAAACTCAGTGGGCAGGACAGGGCTGGCCGAGACCAAGTTCTCTTACTAGGGGCAGGTCTGCAGGGCCCCAGAAGGTTCCCCCCCACCTAGGGGATGCCACCTGGAAACCCCAGACAAGGTGACCTGGTCCAGACCTTAGAATCTTCTGGCAGCCTTGGAGAGAGCATCCAGGGGCCCCAGGGACTTCAGAGCACACTGACCAGCCCTACAGAGTCTGAGGGCAGCTGACGGCCACCAGAAGGGGCACAGAGCAGCAGGGTGAGAGGCAGTGCGTGGTCCACACTGTCTTGCAGTGAGGCTCCACGGAGGGGCCTTTCCACCCCGGCCCGTGAACTTGGCTGGCTGACCAGGCTGGCTCTAGACGGGGGCGGAGGGAAGGTCACATCTTGGGAGGTCTGTGAGGGTGGGGAGAAGCCATCTGGGCAAACGTCCTCAGAGAGGCCATGGCACAGAGGTGTTTCCAGAGGGTCCAACGGGACCCATGGCAATGTAGGGGGTGTCCCCTCTGCCAGCTAATAGAGACCCAGGGTGCCCCACTGGGGGAAGCCATGGACGCGACACCGGCATGGTGAGCTCCACTCTGTAAGGTGCAGGTGGGGCCCCGGCCACCATGACATGTGCCCGGTCTGGGGCACAGGCTGTGGGGGACATTTAAGTCCCAATGTGAAGGGGGTCATCACCCATGTGGCCGAGCCCAGGGAGATACAGGGAGGCTGGGCCCGTCTGAAGCATAAGAAGGGCTGTGGGGCCGGGGGGTCTGGACTGGCCTTGGCTGATAGCAGGAGGCCGAGGAGCTGAGGGCAGGCCAGCCAGCGGGTGGACCCAAGGTGGACCCAAGGAGCATCGATGCTTGCAGCCGGGGGGCTCGGCTGCTCTGCGAGGGTGTGTCCCCCAGCAGTTCTGCTGAGCACCCCAGCACTGCCACTCTCTGGAGCACAGCCAGAGCTGTCCATCCACGGCCCTCAAGCCCATCGGAGATGGTCCTGCCTGGCCCTCCCTCCTTCATGGGGTCAGATGAGATCAGGGATAGACAGTGCTCTGTGCCATGAGTCCAGACCCCTCTCCGCACCCCACTGGACCCCGAGAGGCCAACCTGCAGGCCTGGGAGCCCCCAAAGCTGTAGGTTGGCAGCCCAGGTTCACTGAACCCCCTCTCTAAGGGGACTCGGTCCCTGCACGTCAAGAAAACACCATCTCAGACACGGGCGGCCCACTTTCCACCCGCTTCGTCTCCCTGCCTCTCGTGACGGATAGGAATTGTGCTTCTGGGGCCCCGGCCTTCGTGCTTTTCCCTTTTGGGGTGCCAAGTGGGGCTGTTTTCGGAGGAGAGGAAGTGACCTTCTTGCGGACCCCCGACAGAGCCCCTGCCAAGGGCCGGCCGGGGCGCGAAGAAGGGCTGCTCTCGACCTCGAGGCCTGGCAGAGGACCCGCCGACGCCGTCCTGTGCGCTGCCGGGCGGGCTTTCAGGCTCCAGAACAAGGTTCACCGGGAGCCGTGAGGTTCTCAAGCTGAGTGGGTTCCAGAATCCCCTGGGAGGCTCATTCAGATACAGGATGCCCCCCCCAGCCTCAGACGCAGGAGCCCGGGTGAGCCTTGGGAACGTGTCTGACAGGCCCGATGCATGTGTCCGGCTGCGCTGAGCGCCTGGCCCCGGGAAACATCCCCGGGGAACAGGGTTTGGGAAGGCCTGTTCTGGTTGGCATGGTCCCTCCTGGACATTTCCTCCGTTTCCGACCAGCTGTGGAGACTGTCGCGGGGTTCTCTCTGGCTGACCTTTGCTGTGGTGGTCGCACCAGGGAAGGGCGTGAAAGTACGTGGCGGGTGCCGTGGCCAGGTGGCCTGTGTCAGCACTAACCTGTGCGTGAGTGACCGTCTCCTCCCTCTTGCAGTCTGGCCCCGCTGGACATTGACAGCCACCTCGCTCAGTGCCTGGCGGGAAGCACAGAAGACGTGGTGTGGTGAGCCGACAGCCCTGCGAGTCCAGCCAGGCGGACGCCCAGACTCCCTCTGCCTGAACCGTGTCCTTCCCGCTTCGACCGCTGTAGTAAACTTCAGTGTGGACCCCGGTGTTGTGTGTTTGTATCGGGAGCGAAACATGGGCCCCTTTGTCTTTTCGGATTACGTTAAGCCGAGTGCTCGCCTGCCGTTCGAACTGGCAGAGCCGCTCAGCAGAGGGACCCAGGCCCAGGTGGAGGAGCTGAGACTCCGGAGCAGAACTGGCCGGGTCTACAGATGGGCCGTCGGCGGGGTAGCACGTTTTCCCGTCTCCACGGACTGCACTCGCACCGGGTTTTAACTCCCCGAGGAACTGCTCCTTATGCGGGGCAGGCCGCCGTGAGGCGCCCGCGCAGCTCACCGACGGGCGGGCGGGGACAAGCGGGAGGGACCGGGCCAGGCGCCACGGGCAGCGGGCAGGCCAGTCTGCCAGAACAGCCCGCCCCGGCCAGGTGGTGGTCGGGCTTCCCAGGGCAAGTAGAAAATGGGGCACAAGAGCGTTTATAGGTAGTTTTCCTTCCAGTGCTGCCGGCCCACAGATTCTGGAAGAGCTGGGCTTTGGTGGCATCCACCGTGGCCGCAGAGCAGTGGCGGCAGGGAGCCGGTCACGATCCACAAAGAGACCGTGGAGGAACCTAACTGCAGGTGACCAAGGGAAAGACGCCTGTCTGCAAAGGCCGCACGCTGTATGACCCTCGCTCTAGGGGCTTCTGGAAAAGGCAGAACTGCAGAAACAGTAAGGAGACCCGTAGTCACCCGAGGACGCGCACATGGGACTTTCGGGGCAGCGAGGCTACTTGCGTGATCTGCACTGGTGGATACAGGTCACCATTTGTCCCAACCGCGCTCTGCACCCCCAAGACGTGAACCCGGCGTCGTGGGGACGATGACGTGTCGGCGCGGTTCATCCATGGCCACACATGGCCCCTGGGAGGGGAGGGTGACGGTGGGGGCAGGGGCACGTGGGAAACCTCGGCAGATGGCCTGCGGCTTACGTGAACCCAAAGCCACTCTAAATAAAGGCTAGTTTCTACAACGCCTCCACACCTGCTGCTTCCTGGAAACACCTCCTTTTAGCAGAGAGAAGGTGCGCGCTCCTCAGAGTCTTTTGTGGAAGCTCGAAGCCTGCACAGCCTCAGCCCGAGGGTGCACACGCCCGCTGCAGGAGGAAGACGGCCGGCGACGGGCACTTCCCGCTCACCGCCACGGCCGCGGCCACGTCTCCATCCACGGACCATCCAGACGACCCATGCTGCTCCGCAAACGTTAGGGCTGCTGCTTCCAATCCCCACTGCGGCACCACCTCCCCCTCCCGTAGTTGATCAAGCAGATGGCTGCACGTGTCCCCCTCAGCCACCAGCCTGACCCCATGCACACGTCTGCACAGCAGCTGCCCAGCTGGACCCGGGCTGCTGTTTGGTAGCAATGAAATAAATGCTTTCAGTCTCAGCAAATTCAGGGCCCCCGTCCTGCCGGAGCGCACACTGTCATTGTGCCCAGGGCAGCAAGTGACCGTTATCAGGAGGAAGGGGGGCTCTCGGCGGTCACTTGTTATCCCCTCCTGGGCACACGGGGGTCTCTCCCTCCCTGTGTGACATCAGCTCATCCCAGGGCCCCGCTCACCAGTCCCGTGTGACCGCTTGTCCCTCAGGAGCCATGCTCCCGCACATCAGCACCGGGCTGGGACCCCCGTGAGATCGAGAAGCTGGCTCTCAGGATCTCTGGGTCCCTAATTTCAGTCTGTGGAGGCAAGTCTTCGTGGGTGCAGTTGAGGTGCTGGTCGAGACAAGTCTCCGTGTCACAGAAAAGCTGCTCTGCAACAGGGGGGGAGGGTCCAGAGACCTCGAGGCCTGGGCTGCGGGTCGGGCTGGTGCCCCCGCGGTGCCACCCCTGCGTTGAGAGTCGGCTCCCCCGCTGGGGTCAGGGCAGGGCGGGGGTGAGTGCCACACAGACACCCCTTCGTTTCCACTTTTCTCACCACCACCTCCTGCCCCAAAGCAGCCACACGATGGAGACAGCCAGGAGGGTGTGCGGGACGTGGCGCGTGAGGTGGAGGGACGCGGGGACACTCGGTGTCCTGAGGGTGGAGGAGCCCGCCCACGCTCTGCCCGCGGCTCCTGCCACACTTCATGGGGTAGAGATTTTAAAAGCCCCCGGGGGTTTACCTCCTTTTAGAAAACCTTCAGTTCTGCGTTCACCCAGGGAGGAGGGTGACGGAGGGACATGCGCCACGTGCAGGTGACAGGCCGCGGGAAGCGCTGTGTCAGGAACGTGCAGAATGGTCGTGGATCTTCTGGATTTCTTATGTAAGGCTAGGGGCGCCCATACACAGATCTTTCTACATTTTCTAATTCTGAGCACCACTGCCGATAAAAATATTTTGACGATTTAATACAAGATATCTAGGCGCTGCTCAGTGTTTGCAGAGATAGCTCGTGCAGATCTCGTCTTCGATTCCTTACTTTCCGTGGCCTCCGGGCGCTGCGGGGAGCCACGGGAGAATCCAGGATCCGGTCTCCTCGACACCTGACGCGCTGCTTGGCCAGCGGCTCCGGTCTGGGTGCGGCGTGGCCTCCGCACTAGACGACGACGCAGGGGTGTGACATACACGTTAAATATTAACAACAGAAACTTACTGGGATTTAGAAGACGTTCCAGATTTGTCAATTCTTCGTTGGGGTCCGTCCCTGCAGGCACTCGGGCTCCCGTCCCCAGCCCCCAGCCTCGACTTGGCACACGACCCCGCCCGCTCCGGCGCCTCCCGTGTGGGTGTCGCCTGTGACGCTGGGCAGGTGCCGCACGCGGAAAAAAGGCACCAGGGAGGCTTCGACATCATGGGCACATTTTATTCCTCAGGACATTACAGGCTAACTCTCCTGGCGGAGCAGGTCAGTTCTGTTTCTGTGGAAAGTGTGCACCTTCGAAATCGTGGGGCAGTTTCTCCCTCGGACACGGTCACCGCGGGGCCTCCGCGGCACAGGCACAAGAAGCAAATTCCTCCAGCACGAAGCCGGCCGCGCGGGCCCAGACGCAAGACTGTTCCGCTCCGAGAAGCGCCGGCTGGACGCCCCGTCCGCGGTCTCAGCGGCGAGTGCCCCTCCCGGGCCGCGCCCGGGGCCCTGCGCCCAGCCTGGCATGCATGCGCTGTGGTTACGGAGAGACAGAAGGGGTCATTCACACACGTGTCCACGGCGGAGAAGACGGCCTCACACGGACTCCTCGGTGGACAGCAGTAACGGGTTGATGTACTCGAAACCTTCAAACTCGGACTGGTCGATCCTCTTTATGACGTCCCTGTGTGCACAGGCAGAGCGCGGGGACCTGCGTCAGCCCCCCCGCTCCCCAGCCCGCCGCCCACCAGGACAGGGAAGATGGCGGACAGGGCGTCCCGACCCTCGCAGCTGCCCCCGCAGGCCTTACTCATCATCTGGGGTCAGCTGCACAGGCTCGCTGGTGAACTGGGTGTCGAAGTTGTCCAGACCGTACTCGTCGGTTATCTGCGGCTGGAATGGTGGGAGGGCCTGCTTCTTCTCCAACTGGGAAGGACAACGCGAGAAGTCAGATCGATACTGTCATCTCTACCGGATTTCGGTTTTTACAGGGACTTAAATCACAGAACAGAATAGGAAGACACTCAGTGTTTAAATAGGTCGTGTATTTGAAGGCCAATTTTCTTTTCTCTTAAACACAAGTCCAGGAAGAAGTATGTGAGGCCAGAAAAATCCTGAGTTTACAAATGCCGGCAGTACAGGCCGCGTGGGCCCCGTACCCGGGACAGAGCCACGCCGGGGGTCTGCACCCCTACGGCCCGGCCCCTGAAATCGAACGAGGCTGGTCTCAGGAGTTTTTTCTTTCTTACAACTTGGAACCCTGGTCATAAAAGAGCCTGGACTTGGCAGGGACACCACTGCCCATCTCTGCTTGGTGAGTCCCCATCCCGCTGGGACCTTCCTTCCCAAAAGCCATCACTGACCCTCTGTTTCTAACCACAAGGGGATGCTTGTCACGCAGGAAACAGGGCTTCTCAGGATCCAGACTCTGACTTCCAAGTCACCCTTTATGGGGCTGAGACACGCTCGTGCCAGAGGGCAGAGACGGAGTGCCCAGGACAGGGACCCCTCAGCGCCACGTCACACGGGTGAGGACGGTGATGGCCTGCTCACTCAGTCCCTCTGTGACACGTGCAAGCCGCCCCCCCAACCCCACATCACGGCTGTGTGCTATGCACCTGTGTCGGGCCAGGCACATCCCCAAGAACTAACAAAGAGCCGTGAGCAAGAGACACAGGTCCCTGCCCCGCGTTGGGTCCCCTCCCTGCCACACAGCCACACACGAGGCCGGGGAGCGAGAGGAAGCACACAGCATGCTGCCCAGGCCCGTTGGGCCCTTGGTAGGGCTGAGCCTGGAAACACCCGCCGTGTGGGGCTCCACCTGTCCCCGTGCAGGCCATGGAATTGTCCAAGGCCGACGTGACGAGCTGTTTCAGTCACAACAACAGGAACAGAGTGGGCATGGAACGTGCGCGGCACGGGCCGCACTTCGGCAAGTGGAAGACACAGGGGTGTCCCAGACACGGACGAGTCCTTCCTGCAGGCTGCCCAACACGCACAGGGACGTGGCTGGCATGGCGGCCGGTGCCAGAGACCGTCACCGAGAAGACGCTAGGAGGGGGCGCATGGCAGAGAGGACGGGCTGTCCCTGCAGGCAGAGCGGATGGGTCACCCGTGTGCGTGGGGACCGAGGTGTGTCCTTGTTGCTTCTCACCGTTTATACACAATGACCCATATTCTTTTATATAAAATCTTTTCTGATAAAAAGCGGGAGGGCGCATTTCTTAAGCTATTTCTCTACCTTAGGTCTCGGCTGCTTTAAGACTTAAAGAGCAAGTTGAAGTGCAGCTGGGTCTGAAGCAAGCAGCTCGCCCACGGTCCCCCACGCCCACCCATCATCCCGGGGCCCAGTGCTCTGGTCTGAGGGGGGAGGCTGCTCAGCCTCCCTCTGAGAGTGTCTCACGAGCGTCACCTCCTTTCCTCAGTCAAAGCAGGGCACGAGAACAGGGCCCCCTGGACACTGGTCCGGGGCAGGCCGCCGCTTGGCTGCACCGGTGTCAGTGGAGAGGCTGCTGGAAGGGGCATGCGTGGCGGCCAGGCAGGCTCAGTTCTGAGGGCCTGAAGGAGGCAAGGGCGGGGGGCCGCCCTGCAGAGGTGTCAGGGGCATCGGGGGCTCCGTGAAGCCTGGGGGGAGACAGGAGGTCCCTGGACAGAGGAGGCCACTGCTGGCAAGGCTAGGCAGGAAGAATGTCCCGTCCCGGGAGCAGGGAGAGGCCCAGACCCTGGAAGCCGAGTCCCTGAGGACAGGGTGGAAGAGGCAGACCGGGGTCCAGGGTGACCACAGCTCTGAGTGGGGCTTCTCCTGTCTGCTGGTCTCTGTTTCCTCAATTCTGGGTGATAAGCCCGCCACCGAATGTATGCAAAGCAGAGACCGTCCTAGACGCCGCTCTCCTGGCAGTGGGGGCAGCGAGGGAATTCCAGAAGCAGCCCTGTGAGGGTGGAGGGACCCCAGCACCCGTTTTATCAAAATGCTTCTTCCCTCCACTATCTGCATATCCCTCCCACTGAAAACAGCATCCCCTCGAGCACCACGGGGCACAGGGCTGGGGACCCCACGTGCCTCCTCACGCAGTTCGTGTCCTTCCGCTCAGGCATGTCCGCGACAGCGGTCACTCCACGGAGCCAAGGGTGGGCCCGCACGCCCCCATGTCTGGACGTGGCTTATAAATGTGGACACTGACCCTAGAAGAGCACCTTCCTCATTTCACATCCGCGCCATCAACCCTTAGCCTTCTGATGACGGCCAACACAGGCCGCACTTGAGAACAGGGTTTTCGGCAAGGACGCACTGACCAGAAATGACCAGATGTCACCCTCAGGGGATGTGGCGTCACAGGCCACTGAGGATGCTCACTGAGGCCCGACATCCGGCCGGAGCCCCGTGACAGTGGGCGAGGTGTCTACGAAGGCCTCTTCCAGCTCAGCGGGAGGACACCTGCCTGGGTGGTGCAGGGGGGCTGTGCTGTGCGGAACCCTGCGGAACCCTCAATCTGCAGGGGTGGGGAGGGAGGGCACGAGGCGCTGCCGTGGGCTCGGCCAGTCAGTACGTGGACCACGGAGGCTCAGTGTGGGCCTCCAGGGGGTGTGGGCGCCTGGCGGTGGCACTTCCCTCCAGGCCAGCTGTCCCGAGCTACACAGGTAACGGTCAGAAACCAGCCCAAACCTACCTTTCCTCGCCCTTGTGCTAGTGGGCCAGTCAAGGTCAGTTTCTCTTTTCTTTCATTTTTTTAAGTAAGCTCTACGCCCAGCGTGGGGCTTGAAGGCGTAGGGGCTTGAAACACGACCCTGAGATGAAGAGTCACACGCTCCGACTGAGCCAGCCAGGTGCCCTCAAAGTCTTTTTCGTAACTAGAAAGTACCTGGGCTCTGAATATTGTTCTAAGTACTCGTGGCTAATGGCTCAAAGGGAGAGGACGCTGAATTGTTTTGAAATCACCCAGCCGCGGCCTGGACAGTGTGGGCGGGGTGGGTGCGTGGTCTGAGCGCGCTCCTCACCACGACCCCACGAACGCACAGTCCCGTGGGTGGAAAGTCACAGTGACCAGAGGGAGTGGACGAGAGCTGCTCTGCCCGCGGGGCCGCCACACCAGCTGCGCGGGGGAGACGCGACGCGGCCCCAGAGCGGGGCTTTCCTCCGATCTAGTTTGCGCTAAAGTTCAACCTTTATTTAATTAGCTAGCTCATCTCCTCTGTCTCAGAGGAGCACGTTTTAAAGGTTATATTTCAGTAACTCTGCAACCATTTATATATTTTGCAACAAATCCAGTTCAGACTTCCCTTAGTACCAGGAACCAGGGCGCTAAAGTGGAAAGGGCACTTGCATCCTTCGCTGTTCACTGCATCCCAAGATAGGACCAACAAGGGCAGGTTTTGGAAAACCAACCATGAAACCGGGTCCCACCGGGGGATTTCACGCAGAATCAACCAGGCGGTCTGGTCACAGATGAAGGACGTCCACAACCGGACCCCCAGGCAGCACAGCATGTGGTGGGGGACACCCAGGCAGGACTTCTCCCAGGAACACCGGGGACCACCCCCCCCAAGGGCTCATCACGGCCCCTCACGCTCCTTGTCAGTCACTCCTGGGGCCCCAGAGGGCAGCCCCCACCGCACCCTTCATCCCCAGCCCTCCCTCGGCAGGGGGCGGCAAACGGGCCCCCATGCTTTACCAGGTCCCAGTCTATGCTGCGGAAGAATGCGTGAGACTTGATATCGGAGAATCCCGTCTGTGGCCGGCAGCCGAGCCTCTCTTTGGGGTCCTAGGAGTCAGAGTTCAAATAAGGACCAGTCAGTGTGGAGCAAAGAAGCCCAGATTCGCGGCCAGAGGACACCCGGCTTCCCTTCCCCGTGATGTAAAGAGCTTCACGGCGTCACCTGCAGCCGGTCTCAGCCACCAGCGGAAGAGCAGAGTCACCTTCACTGAATTTCTCATGGGCCTAATTTCTCACTATGTTTCGGCAAGCATGACTACAGACTGACGATTCACAGGGCAGAGGTCAAATAAGGAAGCAGAGCCCCCCCCCCCAGGTGTCCCGTAGCGGACACTGGGAACCACCACCCGCCCCGGGCAGCCACACGCGGGATGGCCCTCACGGCGGCCACAGGTGTACCTTGTTTAAAAATCCTTTCAAGACGTGGGAGGCTTTCACCGAGAGGAATCGGGGGATCCGGATGGGCTTCTCCAGGATTACTGCAACAATTGGGGCCCTGGTGAGAAGTCTGGCTCCTTCCCGACGCTCCCTGCTGTGTTTGCTCTGCCCAGCCGCGGGAGGAGCTGGGCGGTCTGCAGGGCTCTCGAAACCCTTTCTGAGCAGGAGTGTCCAGGGCGCTTTTAGTGCCCTGGCCCCTCCTCCCTACATCCAGCAGGGTCTCTCCCCCACAGAGGGACACCCCCCCCCCAACGTGCTCAGGATCACGCAGTAGCCAGCAACCTCCTCACATACGAGGGCGCCTCTGCATGTGACCACCAGAGGGCGCTGCGGGGACAACCGTGTCCCTGGGCGCCAGCATCCCGGGGCAGTGATTTCTGGCCCAGGGGCAGGTGTCCTGCACTGGCAGGTGGCAAACAGCTGGGTTGGGGCCCCGCCCTCCCACGCCTCCAGGGCACACACCTGGCGGGGGGGCAGGAAGGAGTCTGGGCTAAATCATGACAGGCTGTCTTCCCTGGTGAACCCGCTCTCCCACGGCCGCTCCCACTTCCCCAACCTCGTCTTAGCCTCCCTGCGAGCGGGTCTGTGAGGACGGGCCGACCTTGCCTGTGGGGGACGGGCAGGTGGGGGAGACCCGAACACACAGCAGGGGCAGCACCTGAACCCTCGGGAGACACCTTGCGGCCCACACACCTTGGAAAAGGTAGTCCTCTGTGTTCATGTCAGGGTTGTCGGTGATGATGTCAAAGGGGGAGCGTCCGGCCATCATCTCAAACATCAGAACGCCCAGCGCCCACCAGTCTACGCTGAACCCTGGAGGGACGACACAGGCCCGGCCGGCGGGCGGTCAGCAGGGGAACGCGGCCGCGGGCACGGCTCTGGCCAGGGCTGGGCTGGGTGCCTCGACGTGCCCTGGGCAGCCTCGCCTCCCCCTCTGCCCACCATCGTGGGGCCCTTGTCTCTTTTTCTCTTAACTAGCTGCAAAGCTGTTTCACATCAGGGCCGTTAACGTCCTTGCTGGCACTCTGCTGGTTTCCCAGATTGTCACCTGGCCTTTTCATCCTGCCTGTGGCGCCGCTGACCGCGCAGACTTGTGAAGCTGAGCGAGCCTGCAGGGCAACCGTCCTTTTCACTCTCCTTTGGCTTACTACCAAAGCTTGAAACACCCCTTTCTCGAAGGCTGCAAGCAGTCTTTCCCACATTTTCCTGCATTCGCCGTTTCAGGGTGTATTTTATTGCACCGGGGAACGGGACCGGGAGAGCCTGGCGTCAGTGTCCCCGCAGCCCCTTAGACCCTCCGGAGCAGTGCCCCCATCCCCTACGGGACCCCCCGTCCCAGGCCGGCTTCTGGGCGCTCGATTCTGGTCTTTCCACCTGCCGTCTGTCCTTCCCTGTCTGGCTCCTCAGCGACTCCAGGGATGGCAGCCTCGCGGGTGCCTCTGACCCGAGACGGCAAGAGACCTGCCCACCTAGCCAGCCCCCATCCTAATGGCAAAGAAAATGTTTAAAAATATTTGATGGCGTATTTGTGATATGGTTCACTGAAAACACTAGGACACAAGAGTGTGTGGGGTGCGCACATATGCACAGGCCTGCACCACACACGCACATCACACGTGAACACACACCACACACGTGCACACATCACACAAACATGCATCACACACGTACGAACATGCATGCACACGCACACACACAGAGTAATCTCGTTTTGGTTTCAAACCCAGAGAAGGCAGAGGGGCAGAAACGCTGTCCACAGGGGCCGCAGGTGTTACCCTGTCCCACCCGGTTACTCTCCCACTGACGGGGGCAGCACACCCGCTGGGGGCATTTGTGGACATGTGTGTGGCTTTTCCTCCTTCCCCACCCCTTAGGGCTCCTTGATAAAAGGAACCCTATCCAGTGTCCTCCACCAGGGGACACCCGAGTAGACACCCAGGACAGATGGGGGCCACACAGGTTCAAATAAGGGCTGAGGCCAGGGGGCGACAGGGCCCGGGCACAAAGTGAGGGGTGTGTGTTTCAGTTGTAACCGGTCAATAAAACCGCTCTCCCTGGCTACTGGGCTAGAGCCCCAGAGTCCAGGTTAGGACCCCTGGCAGCGTCAGCCCCGGGCAGGTCCACCTGGCCCCCTCTGCTCTGGGACCGTATCCCCGAGAAGAGGATGCCCCTGGGGGCCAGGGCCTGTCCTCATCCGCACCTGCCTGCCGTGTGCCAGCAAGCAGCCCCCCACCTGCCCGGCAGCCCCACTCACCGTACTCCTCCCCCCGCAGGATTTCTGGGGCGATGTAATTCGGGGTTCCGCAGAAAGTGCTGGTCGTGTCACCAGGGCCCAGGCCTTCCTGTGGGGACAAGTCAGTTACCAGGAGGGCAGAACAGCTCCCACTACGCACCCACTGGTGGGATGACGTGCAGCAGAGAAAGCCAGCTGAGGACAGTGAAGGCAGAGGTGCCTGGCCCCGGAGCCCCGGCACCTCTGAGCGCGTGGAGGCATCACCCGGGGACCGCGCACTCGCCTTGCACATGCCGTAGTCCGTTAACTTGATGTGGCCTTCGGCGTCAAGGAGCACGTTGTCCAGCTTCAGGTCCCGGTAGATAATCCCTCGCTCGTGTAGGAAGTTGAGAGCGATACAGATCTCAGCAGCATAGAATCTGGGGGCAGCAGAGGGAACCCAACACGGAGCTTGGGTGGGAGCCCCGTGCAGGCCGAGCAGGAACGGCGGGGCTGCCACCGGCCCCACGGCTCGCCCAGCAGACGCCCTGGCGTCCTCCTCTTGCCGAGGAACACACGGGGCCAACACGACCACAAGACATGCTCAACGTCCTCGTCGTCAGGGAAACACAGATCAAGACTGCCTCCCACCTCCTAGCATGGCCACTCCCACAGACAGACAGACAACAGGACGTGTTGGCGAGGATGCGAGGAAACCGGCACTCATGTGCCCAGCCGCTGTGGGAACAGCGCGGAGGTGCCCCAGTTAAACCCAGAAACGGCACATGAGCTAGGGTCTTGAAGAGATGTGTGCGCGGCCCCATCCACAACTGCACTATTCCCTGTGGCCAAGGGTGGAGACCACCACCCAGGTGCCCATCGTCGGATGGACGGACAAGCAAAGCGCGGTCCCTCCACACAACAGGGTGCTACTGAGCCCTGCTGCGACACGGACGGACCTCGCGGGCACTCTGCTCAGTGACGTGAACCAGTCCCAGAAGGCCAGACGCTGTCGGATTCCCCTCAGAAGGTCCCCAGGGGGGACTGGGGAGGCCGGGGGGGCAGCATCAGTCGGGGAAGATGGAATGTTCCAGAGACGGATGGTGGGGACGGCTGCACTACGATGCGAATGTGCTTCATGCCGCTGAGCCCCTGCAAATGGCTATAGCATGGAGAATTTTATGCTCTGTCCACAATTAAAAAAGAAAATGCTAGTGTGTGGGGAGTGGGCGATGCCTGACTTACTGCCTGCATTTCCCCAGAAACGATCTAAGGTGACTCAAAACCCGCACGGAGTTGTTTCAAAGGTGAGGAAGTAAGGAGCGGGGGGACCCACGGGAACAGGAAGGATGCGGACAGGGCGCAGACACGAGGGTTCCCGAGGCGGCCGGAGGGCGGGCGGCCCTTAGCGTCACTGTCACTTGAACAGAAACGGGTTACTCTTCTCCAAGAGCCGCTGCCCTGCTTTGTAACCGTGTAATGAGAACCACAAGTGGCACGATGCCACTCGGGGGAGCCTGCAGCTGGGACGCGTGGCAACCCCACCCCGGTTCTGGAAGCAGGGAAAGGCAGAACCGCCCGCAGCACCGTTGTGCACACACTCTCCCAGGAAGCACCCACTTCTCCGGGAGATGCGCCACCCTGCTCTGGGGGCCGAGACCCGACGGGCCGTTTCTGAGGCTCTGTAACTCAGGGGACCCACAAATCGTAGGACCCCTGAGCCGCACTGCAGGGGACAGCGGCGCCCTCTTTGCCACGTCCCCCCAGACTCCACCTCCCTTCCAGCTCACCCCAGGCCTCCGAGGAGGGCCCCGCTGCCCGGCCCGCGCCTGCCTGCCCACCAGCACAGCACCCACCTGGCGTGCTCCTCTGGAAGCTTCCTCTGTCTCTGCATGTGGAACATGAGGTCCCCGCCATTGACGTACTCTATGACCAGGAACAGCCTGAGGGAGAGAGAGGGCGGTGGGGGCTGAGACCCCATGCGGCCCATGCCAGACCTCCTCGGGGGCAGGTTCAACGTGGGGAGGCCCCATGACCAGGAACAACCGAGCTGGGCTGCTGGCAGGTCAGCTCTCCTGTGAGGCCGAGGAAGGGAGGTGCCCGGGGTTGCCTGACCCCGCCCAGGCTGGTGAGGAAAGCAGCCCAGACTGAAAAGACGGGCTCTGTACCCAGGTCCCTGGGGCATCTCTTGGGAGATGTCAAGAGACCCTGCCCACGGGGTTTCTTGTTCTGATCCATTCTGATCCCGACGTAGGAAAACTGACTGAAAACACACATGACAATTCCCATTCAGCTGCTCGTGTCGCCCAGCACAGGGGCACATGCTCTCCCCACGGGGCTGGCAGAGGCAGGGGCCGGACACAGAGCTGCGGGACCACCCTGGAGGCCGAGGGGCCGGAAGAGCAGGTGCACAGATGCACGGGCCAGGTGAGGGGGTGGCCGCGTCTGGTGAGTGACTGCTCTGGCCGCCAAATCTGGATGGAGGCCGGGGAGGCATAAGGAGGTGTGTTGTCCCCGGGCAGGAGCCCCAGTGGCGCGGTAAGGAGGCACTAAGGACAGCCAATGAGCATGCAGAGGTCCGGACACCAGGGTAGAAAGAAGGGGGTGGGGCTGCAGGCTGGCACCTGGCCACTGGACGGACTGTCCCAGCGCAGGGGTGACTTGGAGGCAGGGGGAAGGCCTGGGGGTGGCTGGGGCCAGGGCGGGCCAACATGACCCTGTGTGACTCTGCGTGACCCTGTGACTAAGGAACCGGGACCGCACGCCATCCCGGTCTCCAAACCCTCTACCATGTGGATCCTTCCGCACAACATTTTTCTCACGCTCAATAAGATGTCATTTTCAAAATTAAATTCACGCACCATCTTCCAGAAATACCCTGTTGAGGGCAGCTCACGGTTCCTCTGGGTGGGGAGTGGGAGTGAGCGCACAGACAGCTTGTGGGGTCGGCTTGTGGGTCACAGGTGCCCCACCCTCACGGCCGGAAAGAGGGCGGTCACTCGAGTGCACACGCTGAGGCCCCCCACGGAGGTTCTAACACGCGCTTACACGAGCAACAACCCGAAATCCGTCAATACGCAGATGGAGAAGGGCCTGGACCGCGAGCGAGCACCGCGACCCTCTCGGCCAGCGAGGAGCGATTCCTTCAGCCCTCGTTCTGCTCCCGCCTCCAAAGGGTGTGTCTGGAAGGCCGACGAAGGCTTGGCCGCCCCAGGATTCACCTGCATCCCTAAAGCTTCGCCAGCGCAGAGCTACGCCCGCTCACATGCGTGTTGTGTGTGGTGGCATTCGTGTGACAGCACACGTGCGACACGGAACGTCTCTACCATCTACCCTCGCGGCGTCTGCACGTGCACGTCCATGCTGCCAGCCACCGTGAGGGACGTGCGGTGCTCATCCCACCCCTGGGAAGAGACCTCGGACCTAACAGCCAGTGTTAAAAAAATTTTTTAAAAAAGCATTTGTTCAAAACCCGTAGGGTGACTTCCAAGCACAGGACAGAGATTTTCCACAACGACCAGGAGTCCCGTCCCCAGTGGGCGTGGCTCCCTTGAGCACCTGCACCCCCAGAGGACAGGCGCGCACCCCGACGTGTGCTCCCCAGGAAGCGTCTCCGGGGCCGCTGGCCCACCTGAGCTGACAGCAGGTGACGGACGGTGCCTTTCCAGAACAGGGACAAACCCGACGCCACTTCCAGACAAAACAGCAAAACACATGAATTCTGGGGAAAATTCGAGAGCCTTGGGAGCTCAGCAATGAAGGGGGCATTTAAAAACCTAGAGAGTGGAAGCAAAGGTAGTTTCCTTTCCGACCCGGAGAAAAGCCCACCATGGGCATTTGAGGGGAGGCGTAGCCAGACTGGTCGTCCTTCCCGGGAAGTCACTGAGCCAGGGATTCTGCAAAGTTGATCAAGCCCCAGTCACAGCAGAGGAGCTCGGTTTTCTTTCCATGGCAGCCACAGACGTAAGGCTTTTAGTTTGCTTCTTTTCTTTTTTAGGTCTACAGATAAGCCTTAAGACTACTTTTGACATTTCTTCAGAGCAAAGCTGTACCAGGGCCACGTGACGCTGATTCTCCAACGATGGTGCTCCGTGTGCCTCAGAGCTGCTGCCGTGGCCACGGCCGAGCCCCACGGGGCTCACCTCCCACTTGGGGTGCCTGGCACGTGCAGCGGTTCAACGTGTGGCCAGGGAGCGGCACATGTCCTTGCACCCACAGCCCCGGGTCACAAGGCCACACCCAACCCAGAGGGAGGAAGGTGATGGGTCCAGAGGCCTGGGGCTGCCCCCCAAGCTCAGATGGCCAGACTCGGCCAAACTCTCCCACAATCTGCTTGGACACCACACCAGGAAGGGAAAGAAGCAGGGCTGCAGGGCCGGGTCAGTTCCTGACCCCCTGACCCTGGCCACCCAGACGGGAACCCAGGGGCTGCGGCCCCTGCTAGCTGGTGTGAATCTGGACACGGGAGGACACTCACAGAACCCCCGGGTGAGAGCCGGGCACAGACTTGCTCCTCAGTGCCAAGGACCTACAACACCCTCTCCCACATCTCCCCCACCCCTGCCCCCATGGAATAAAGTACCCAGCCCCCACACCTCGGCTCAGACGGAAAGACCGATGCCATAGGTTAAGAGAATGCTCAACTCAAGAGGTGACGCTATAAACTAGGAGCTGGCCATGTTCGGCCCACCACCTGTGTTTGTTAATAAAGTTTTACTGGAACACTGCATGTGTCTATCTTCACGTACTGTGTCCGGCTGTCCTTGCACCACTGTGAATACTTCCATACAAACCGCGTGGTCCTCAAAGCTGAAAACACTCACTATGTGGCCCTTTGAGGAAAAGTGCCAGATAAGAGCGAGTACACCAGATAAGACCAGCGTTTACAGCGTCCGCTGACCCTCCCGCACGGACTCCACAGTCTGCGCATTAATGTTTAACCAGTGACCACGAGCCAGAGGGAGAGGCAGAGGCACAGGAGGGATAAAAGACTTTCTCAGAATCTGATGGAAGGAGGCCAGGCCCGGGCTCCGTCACTGCGCAGGGCTTGGGATGGTTCAGTGATGGCCACCCCCAGCGTTTCTACAAGCAGTGCGTTCTATGCGTACTTGCCGAAGCTGAGCGAACCCCCCAGAACCTCCTTAACTGTTGTAGTGAGTCACAGGCCGCTTGGGACGGAAGAATCCTTCCTCCCCACGAGGCCCCCCGGCTGTCCGCGGCCCAAGCCGTCCTGCCCCGGGAGCCCGGGGGGAGGGGACCGGATCTTAGCCGATCCAGGTGAACCGTGAGCAAACTCAGAGCTCTGGCGCCACCACCGCCCGTCGGAACAAAGGCTGCAGCCAAGACCCGCACCGCGCTCTGCTGCCTGTCACTCAACGTCTGCTCCTTCTATTCTGGGCTTCAATTGAATTATGACTCCAACAAATTGATTGTGTTTTGAAAGTGCAGTGACTCATGTGCTCAAAGAGGAAGACGCCCGAACTCCCAAGGTCTCGGATGATCCCTGCTGTGCTCACGGCCTCCCTCCACAAGCAGAGGCCCCGAGAAAAGTCGGTTTTCCTCTGAGCCCCCCAGGAGGCTTGACCCAGCGTGGCTCTGCTCACCTGCCTGCCCGCACGTCAAGCATCACCCCCGCTTGAGGCCTGACCTCCTCCCGCAGCCACCGTACCCACAACTACCCGAAGGACAGGAGCTCACCGCCGACCCCAGTGTCCCCCAGAGTCCCCCAGTATGCCCTTGCTGACCTCACTTCTGCCCCCAGAATCTCCACCCACTCCCTGGCATCAGGCAACACATACGGTCCTCAGCTCCGTTCTGACGCCTCCTTCCAGGCCTCGATGTGCCCAGTGGGTCCGTGCCCATGTCCAGACCCTATGCCACCAGCCCTCCTAGGAACTGGGTGTTGCGCTTCCCCCGCAGAATACCACCGGGGCCTCAGTTTCCCTGGAGCCTAAGTGGCTGCGGATCGCTCCAGGATGACCCCCCACACCTCCGAGGCCCTTTCTCCTCCTCCCAGATACACACCACCTCCTCTGGGAGGCATCCCGGCGCCTGTCCCCTCCCCACACGCCGCTCCGTCAGCGCCTCCACACGCCAGTGCTGGAGCACCGCGGTCCCACCCCGGCCGGGCCGTGACTGAGCCCCGGGAGAAGTCTGCAGGGCGGCAGGCGAGTCCTCCGGGGCACTTCACACGGAAGCACACACGCCAGCCCCGGCTCAGCAGCATTTAATCTCCAGACGCCACTGTGAACCAAGAACCATCGAGTCAAGCGTCGAAGTCAGACCACAGCGCAGGGAGCTCTTCCGTACACGAGTGAGTGCACATCCACGCGAGAGGAGGGCAGTATGGTAAGTCGAGGCACACGGTTAAAAGGCTGTATTTCAGAGCCGCAAGCTAACCATAAATATTTTAATGGCAGCTTGCTCATCTGTGATCTGAGATCATGCTACGTGCGACAAATGTCCCCAAACTGCAACTTTATGGGGGGGAGCGTGCTAAAAATAGTCACCTCAGCTACAATCTTCAGCCCATTTTTCCTGGAATAGCTCAAACAGAAGCAATTTTGTGGTTAATTTTCATTTTGGCCATTGTCTGAGAAGGATGGGCCGTCTGGCTACGAAGCACGCCTCTCCCACAGCGCAGATGTTTCTGTGCTGGAAACACCACTGCCCTTGTGTTGTGCTGTGTGTGATGACATTAGTGCCTTAAAACCCGGGGAGCCCATGGATCCGTGAGCACAGGACGCGGCTGACCAGAGTGGGCACCGGACTTGAAGGGGGAGAGAAGAAACCCTTCTTTCTCCCCGTCCCGAGGCCCCGCCGACAACTGTGCTCACCATGAGCTGCTGGGTCATTTGGCAGACATCTACCGCGGCCGCCCCGGGCACCAGGCACGGCTCGGAGCATGGTCAGCAGCTGGCCGTCCTGTCTATTCGCAGGCGTGGCAGGTCGGGCTCCCAGGCCCCTGCAGACAGGCCCGTGGCAAGCCCTCGGGACGACGTGCTCCGGGCAGAGCCTGCAGCGCCTCCCGCGGCCCAGGAGCCGGGGCGGCGGCCACCCGTACCCCCGGCAGGCAGGGCTCCCCAAGTGTCCTGTCCCCGCAGCTGCCCACACCTCTGCTTGCTGGGGCCTCGTCACATTTCACGACTTCAGTCCCTGTGGGTGTCCTGCTGGCCGTGAGGGTTTGTCGGCGCAGTGCTAATCGCCACCCGACCGCAGTGGGGGATGCTGCTGGTCTCCCGGGGCCCAGACACAGCGTCAGCGGTGCCTCTGTTCAAAGGCCCAGCGCCAACACGGAGAGAGGCCCTCACAGAGGCTCACTCTATGAACGGTTCACCACAAGCCGGGCCTTGCTATCAACATTTTAATGTCTTACTAATCCCCACAGCGACCCTAAGAGGCAGCGTCCCTGCTGCTCCCTGTTACCAGAGGAGACTGGGTGTAGACAGGTTACCCCGAGGTCACACAGCTGACAAGAGGAGGGCCGGGCCCACACCCCAGCTGTGACTCCAGACCTCAGCAGAAACTGGGTGCTGTGTGTACGAGCCCCTCCCAGGCTCTCTGTTCCTGTGGGCTTCTCAGAGCCTTCCAGACCCTGGAAGGGTCGTCCATGCACAGCCATGCAGCGGAGACCGTCGGCAGGAAGGTAGGTCATCCGGGCTCCAGACCCCCCCCCCCAGAAACCCCAACTCCCGGCTCCAGCCCCCTGGGCACCCCAGCTCCAGGCCCCCAGATACCCCAGCTCCCGGCTCCAGCCCCTCAGACGCCCCAGCTCCCTGCTCCAGCCCTCCAGATGCCCTGGCTCCCGGCTCCAGCCCCCCAGATGCCCCGGCTCCTGGCTCCAGCCCCCCAGATGCCCCGGCTCCCAGCCCCCGGACACTCTGGCTCCAGCCCCCCGGACGCCCCCACTCCCGGCTCCAGCCCCGCAGCCGGTGCGAACGCGTCTCCGTGCTGCTGACTGCTCGGGCCTGTTCAGGACTTTGAGCTCCCCTCTGAACTGGTTGTAACATCTGCAACCCTCACTAATTCATGAGTCACAAAGAATGTGACACGTGTTCACTTTATACTTGTACCAACAACATGATTGTACCTTAAAAAAATATTCTTTAAGCAGCGTGACTGCCCACAGGGTGTTGGGTACCAAGCACCCCCTGCTCTCTCCAGGAGTGTGCCGCGGGCCACAGGCATAGACACACAGCTGGGGCAAAGCCCAGGAGAGACACCCTATCCCGACTAACCAGGTGTTTGGAGCTTCCAGACAGACTGACAGATCCTGTAAAAATAAGAGATGAATGTGATGTCCTGGGAGGCGGCCCCCCCTCCGGTGAACGCTGTAAACGAATCTCCCACACGTCCGTTTGGAAGAGCAGAGTGGCTGTGTCACAGGATCACACACAAACACTGAATGGATGAACTTGTTTTCGGTTCTCCTTAGCGCACCTGGGAACGTGACACGCAGACCATCTCCGGAGGCAGAAAGCACTGTGCTCCAGTGACAAAGACGGGAGTGAGGTTCAAAGTCTGACCCTTTTACACCA
This sequence comes from Ursus maritimus, assembly GCF_017311325.1. NCBI lineage: Eukaryota > Metazoa > Chordata > Mammalia > Carnivora > Ursidae > Ursus > Ursus maritimus. Next base: position 1,047,849 of record NW_024425786.1, on the reverse strand, counting down.
CACCCCCACGAGTTCATACAGTAAAATCAACCGTAAAACAAGTCTTTTGGAATCTCACCATTCAGGAAGTGTGGGGTTGCGATGGGTCGTCTGCCCTTGGGCATAGTCCGTGACTCCCAGAGACCACGGTCAGTGCTACACAGAGGCATGGGGAGAACGCACAGACACAACGAGGGAACCTTTCCTCAAGTGCGGAGGCAGGAGGAGTGGGGGGACAGGGGGAGGGCGGGGCCCACCTGGCGGCATGACCAAGATGGACAGAGCAGAGAAGCCCAGGGTGGAGCTGGGTCACAGCAACTCCAGCCACATGCCTGGGGGCCTGGATCACATCCCAGAAGCAACTGGGAAAGTAATCAGAGGAGCTTTGAAGCAGGAGAAAGACACTTTAGATCTGTGTTTTCAAAATATGGCTTAACTCCAACATGAGGGAACTGACAGCCAGGGGAGGACCAGGGACCAGACGCCCCAAAGAGGCTGTGGTCAGGGCTCAGGAGAGAAGGGAGGAACCTGAGACACACTTAGGAGTCCGGATCAGTGAGATCCGGGGAGGGGACGACGACAGATGTAGGGGAAAGGCCATTTACCCCAGGTGCTTTGGACGCACAGGTGGCAGCCAGTTCAGGTGGGTCAAGGGACTGAAGGTCAGGAGGGAGGTGAGGGTGGACGTGGGGAAGTACGAGTCACTAGTCTGATTTACAGCTGAGCTGAGTTACCATAAGCCAGACAGAGACTTGTCGTCCTCAGAAAGGCCTGCTTGCGAGGCTGGCCTTTGGCTGGAGTCTGGGCACTTGACTAGTAGACAGCTCCCTCCACCGATATGAAACCTCCCCTGGATCGTAAGAGTGGTCTGCTGTGCATACACAATATGGTGAATGCTGAACACCTGCTTTCCTTCTGGAATATTCTGGCACGTGCTAGACCCCAGGAAAGTCCTCAGTTGTCACAATTCCTTGCTGGCCGATGGTGACTTGTGTGACTACCCTCTTCACCCCACGTGCCTCTTCCCTTTGCCAGTTGTGCTTTATATCCTTTCATGGCAAGAAATCTTAGCCTTGAGTCCTACTATGTGCTGGTCTTATGAGTTCTCCTGCTAAATCGCTGAACCTGGGGGTGGTCTTGAAGACCCCGACACAGAATACAGTCGATATTTCTTCAAATAAACACACTGGGTGAATTTAAGTCAACTGGCTGAAAAGAATTCTGAACAGTATACATTGACTATCCCAGACCAGTGGTCTTCAAGCCTTTTAAAACAGTAGGATTCCACTATAAAATTTTATTAAGTGACATTGTTGGTATTTTTTAATTTATTCCGCTTATTTGTAATATCCATGAGCATAGAAACCCACCCCCTGCCCACTATGGCGTCCCAACACCTAACCCAATGCCTCTACTCCTGTACTCAGTAGGATGTTTTCAATAGATATTTTATAAATGCAATTAAAAATTTAGGTGCAAATCCATGAAATTTACTTGATACAAGACACCAGCTGATAAGAACAACAAACTTAGTTTGATGAGCGAAAAAAAAAAAACTCAAAAAACAAAACAAACCCATACGTGCAATTGAGAGAGCCCAATACAATGGCAGAAACCTCATGCCTACTCAGCTGCCGTGCAGCTCAATGCGGAAATTAGCAGAATCTTAGAAACACGCTCTTTTTCTTACCGACTTGTTGTCTGGAAGCAGGAGTGTAAGCCGACCAGGAAAGGGTTGCTGGATGCCTGCTCAAACACATGCTTCTCTGTCTGTACCCAGTCAATATCCTGAAATAGAAACCAGGGCGTGTTAATGAGGCTCCCGAATACTCTTCATCCTCGAGCAGGGGAGGCAAAAGAGGAATGTCTCTCATCTCTGCTTGTAAGAAGACAGTGTAGATAGGAAAGGAAAATGCCCACCAAGAAATACATCACCACCACTATCCCCATCTTCACCACCAACCTCACCATCATGTTCATCGCCACCATCACCATCACCACCATCACCATCACCACCATCACCACCACTACCATTGCCACCATCACCATCATTACTACCATCATCATCAACATCATCACCACCATGATATCACCACCATCACCATCATCACCACCATCACCATCATCACCATCATCACCACCATCATCACCATCGCCACCATCGCCACCATCACCACCACTACCATTGCCACCATCACCATCATCATTACTACCATCATCATCATCACCACCACCATGATATCACCATCATCACCACCATCATCACCATCATCAGCATCATCACCTCCATTGCCTCCATCACCACCATCACCACCATCACCACCACCATCATCACCATCACCACCATCGCCACCATCACCATCATCATTACTACCGCCATCATCACCATCATCACCACCATCATCATCACCACCATCATATCACCATCACCACCACCATCACCATCATCACCATCACCATCACCATCACCACCATCGCCACCATCACCATCATCACTACCATCATCACCACCATCATCACCACCATCACCATCACCACCATCATATCACCATCATCACCACCATCATCATCATCACCATCACCATCACCATCGCCACCATCGCCACCACCATCATCACCACCACCATCATCATCATCACCATCACCAGCTGTGTGTCAGCATCTGAGCTACGGGCTCTCCATGCACTGCCTCATGTGCCTCATGTGCTCCCCGTGGCAGCCCTGGGAGGCTGGTATCATCTCCACTTAAGACACGAGGAAACAGGATGGATGCTTAAGCAGACTCCCCAGTGTCCCATGCCCATCTCTGGAGCACCAGCTCCTGCCACTGTCTCCCTCCCAATCCATGCTGGAATTTGGGGAAAGTTACAAAGTCAAGTCACTTGTGATTCCGTTCCAACCCAGAAAGCAGAGCTGGATGAGGTTAAACCTTACCTCCTAGGGGCTGAGAAAGCAGGAGGGAAAGGGGTGTGTCCGGAGTCATGCTATCTGCCCCTGAAGGTGTTTGGAAACAAATGAGCAAACTCTCATGGGGTTTGTCCTCCTTGGGCTCAGTCCGGAGCCCCCTCTGTTCCCCAGGAGACCCCTAGGAGGGCCCAGCTTCAGAGCCTGCCATCTGTGCAGAGCACTCCCAGCCCCGCCTCTCCCTGGGCTCTAGACCTGGAGCACGTGCAACAGCTGGTTGGTAGCCCCACAGGATGCCCCACACAGAAGGCCTCCAACAGAGCTCACAACCAGCCTCAGCCATCTGTGCTCCAAAGGGACCTGGTCACCCAGGTGCTCAGGTGAAAACCCTAGTGGGTGGCTGAGCCTTCCCTCCCACACAGAGTCAAGCCACCAGGGTCTCCGCTTGCATGCCGCTGTTCCTTCCTGCCTGCTTGGCTCCCGAGGCTGTTTCAACAAAGTGCCGCAGACTAGGGGCCTGAAAACATCCAAACCTGTCCTCTCACTGTCCTGACCAGGAGCCTGAAATCAGGGTGCCAGCAGGGTCACACCCTCTCTGAAGCCCCGAGGGGGCACAACCTGCCTCTTGTGTGCCTCCCTCTGCCCACTGGCTTCCCTGTGTCTCTGCTTCCTTCTTTCTGTCTGTCTCAGCTCTTTCTCTGCCTTTCTCTAAAAGGACACCTCTCATTGGATTCATGGCCCACCCACATAATCCAGGATGATCTCCCCAAGATCCTTAACTTAATTACATCTGCAAGGACCCCATTTCCAAGTAAGTTCAGATGCACAGGTTCCAGGGGTTAGGATGTGGACGTATCTTTTTGCAGGCCACCATCCAGCCTGCTGCAGTGCCCCTACGGCCCGATGTCCACGGCCCAGACTCGTGGCCACGAGACGACAGGGTCTCTCACAGATGCACACACACAGAAGCACACGGCACACACGCCGATACACACATGACACGCAGACATGCACGTGACACACGCAGACACGGACACACACACACGGCTCCCACTCACTGACTCCTAGAGTCACGCTTCTAGAGAGATCACCTAAAAGTCCCACCTCCACATCTTGGTCCACAGGGGACAATTTGAAGATGCCAGGAATGAACCAAAGCAATAAGTCTCTCCTAAATGCCTTTTCTTTCAGTTCTACAAACCTGACCTCAGACACTCCACTAACTTTCCAGCTAGCCAGAGTTTCAGTGAGGGGGTCTGGAATGAGCTCAGCACTCAGGGGACAGTTGGGCAGTCTGTGCACTGCACAAATGCACCCTGCTGGTAGGGCAAGTAAAAGTCATAGTTCAGTCCCAGCTCTTTCCTCCAAACCATGAGCCTGGGCCAGGGCCGGGGAGCCCTCCTGCGGTCCGATGGGCCCATGGACACCAAGTCACCTCATGTACTACAGGGGCCCGACAGCAACAGCATTATTGCTGCCCATGCATCAGTCCTTCCTCTGCTTCTAAGAGACAGAGTCTGCATTCAACTGTGAAAGAAAAAGACCAAAAGTACGTGAAGCCAAGAAGCCCAGAGAGATGCTCAATGTTACTAGTCGTTATGGAAACGCGGGTCAAACCACACGAGGTGCCACTTCACACCCACGTGACTGTACCAAACACCACGTGAACATATTCTTTAAAACGGTTAAAATGGTGAGTCCTGTTACAGGCATTTTACTTCCACTGAGAGAAAGCGGCACCGGAGGCCAGGAGGAGGCCCCGAAAGGAAGCGTGAGCCAGGGTCCGTGCTCACCTCGTCATCGTGGACTAGCTCCTTCTTCACCACTTTCATGGCGTACATCTGATCATTCTTCTTCAGCCGCACCAGGAGGACCTTGGCGTAGCTCCCGCGTCCGATGACCCTGATCAGGTCGAAGTCCTGCAGTCCGAGCCCCTGAGATATTTTGATTCCATCCATCCCATCGATAACCGGCTTGAGGTCCTGAGGACAAGAGAGACAGTGAGGAAGGAAAGACTCCTCCCTGCGAGCAATTCTGCTCATAGGCTCCGACTCTACGGACCCCCCAGACCCCCCACTCACAGCCCGTGGCTGCCGCGTGAGCGTGTGGGTGCCCGGGGCCAGCCTCCCAGGACGGCGCTCCCACCAGCGCCCTCCTGGGGGCTGTAACGCTTAACTCGCTGACGTCCGCAAAGCCCGGCCACAGCCCCGCGCAAGGGCTACTGGAAACACAAAATGAAAGGAAGGCGATCCGATTAAGAACAGAAGCTTTCTTCCCATGAATTATTTCTGGCAAGGGTGTTTGTGGTGAAGGCAAGAGGTACCTAAGTGCTTCTGACTCATCCCAGACGTAGAATGACCAGGTAGAAAAATCAGGAAGTCCACGGGGGACGTCTGTCGGTTACTCTAGGGAAGCTGTGGCCCAGGCCAGGAGCAGTCCTGAGGTTTTGTGGCCAGAGGCTGCCAACTCCAGGTGGTGTGCCTTCCTCACTCAAGAAAACAGTCTCATGTGCCTCACTCGTCACCCAGAGCTTTGGGCAAGACCACAAAATGGCAGCAGAGGGCTTGCTGGGACAGAAGGAGCAGATCGTGATCCTGGGATTTATACTAACAGATACGCTTGGTCTTCCTCCCATTCCTGGTGCGGAGTTCCCAAAACCCTCAGAATTCCCTAAGCGCAGAAAAGGTATCTCTTGCTATGTTAATGAGACAACTTTTGAGAAGACCCAGGCCACCTAAAGATGGGGGCTGGTTGCCAGGGGGACCAACCAGGTGATTAGAGGCTTGGAACTCGGTCTCACCCTGACCTCCGACCTCCAGGAATGGTAGAGAGGCTGGGGATTGAGCCCATTCTCCAATGGCCAATGACCTAATCAATCATGCCCGTTATGAAGCTTCTGGTTGGTGGACACGTGGAGGTGTGCCTGGACGGGGCACGGAGGCTCCGTATCCTTCCCCCATCCCTGACCTCATGTAACTCTGCCATCGGGCTGTTCCTGAGTATAGCCTTTTAGCACAAACTAGTAATCTAATAAATAAAATATTTCCCTGAGTTCTGTGAGCCACTTTAGCGGATTAATGGAACGCACGGTAAGGGTCATGGGAACCTGATTTAGAGCTGGTTGCTCAGAAGCACAGGGGTCTACCCGGCCTACAAGCGGTGTCCGAACGGGGGCAGTCTTGTGGGCCTGAGCCCTTCATCTGTGGGGTCTGATGCTAGCTCCAGGTAGATGGGGTCAGAATGGAGTGAAACTGTGGGACACCACGTCAGTGTCCCCCAAGAATCGGAGAATTGCTTTGTGATGTGGGAAAAGTACAACAGACAAAAAAAGGGTTTTATGCAAATAAAATTTGACCAAAATTGCTGCTCAAGAGCCAGCCCTGGACCTGCTCCACTCTCTGGGCAGAGAGGTGCCGGGGAGCCTGAACCTGCAGCAGCCATGTGCCATACCTGCACCCCAAAGAGCCTCTGGGAGACTCAGAGAGGAGGTGCCCCAAATAAGACCGAGCTGTGACACGGCAGCAGCCCATATTTCCAGAGCTGAGTCCTGGGCTGGTGCACGCCCTCTCCTCTCTGCCCTCAACAGACCACCTTCACCACACTGCACGCCTCCCCCCCCCCCGCCAAAGCCAGAGGGCCCCGTGCCCCATGTGGGCCATGCCCCTGGGTGCCAACATCCTGTTGCTTCATGTCGTACCAATTTCCCAGTGATGGGAACACTTGTCCTGTGACAGGAGACAGAAGATACTTGCCGAAAATGCAAACATTTGAACCTTGGGAGTGGGGAGAATCAAGTTACTAGCAAATGTGGTGAGCATCTATCAATCAATCTCTGACGTGGGCCCACCCGCCATAAACTTGCGCGAACAGGACAAAGGGCAAGACTAGTTCAGGGCGATTCCTCCACGTGGATCCCCGCAGACGACAGCAGCCGTGCAAGAGTACAAAGTGATCCCACTCCCCAGGACTAGCCTTCCCAGCTTTTCTCGAAGCACATGAGCCTGGGGTCTCCGTGTGCTCCTTGCAGCCCACCGTGGGAGCCCAAGCCACCCTGAACTGACGTGGGAGGAGCCACACCGACGCTTGCTGCCGTGGAAAGCTTCCCATGTGCCAGGCGAGGGGTAGGTGTTCATACAAACGCTCTCAGTTCACCCTCACAAAAGGCTGTGGTCCTTATCCAACTTGACAGAAGAGGATTCTGATGTCAGAGTGTCCCCTGACCCGGGCTCGGACCAGGCCTGCCGCTTGGGCTCACCGGGCCCGTGACACCTCACCCTCCAGGTCTGCACAGCTGCGAGAGGAGTACAAGAACACGGCGCCCTCACATCTGAGATTCGGCACGGGCTCGTGTCTGCCGCCCCCGCCTGCTCTCGTCCGCCTACCAGTTCGGAGATTCCTTTTGCGCTAAACACTGGAGACTCCCCGGGCCTCCGCCCTGAACCCCTCAGCGTGCAGCACCTGACATGGCCACAGACCACGCCCTCGCCGTGAGCAACAATTCCCAAACCTGTCTAGTTCATATTTAAATTTCCATAACTGTCCCAGAAATGAGCTAATGAACTTCTAAAGAAACTGGAAATACTAATGAGCCATTTTACACACTCACCTCAGAATCATCTTTAATGTTGTCATGTTTCCGGGTTGAAGAAATGTAAGCAACTAGTGAAGAGAGAAAGAAAAGAAACAGGACATGGTCAGGAACACAGATTGAGACACAGGGGCTCCCACAGCCCCTCGCTCCTCTGCGGGCACCCGCAGCCCAGGCCAGGCCACAATCAGGGCAAATCACGGAGCCGCCACACCTAACCGCAGGGGCCTAGGAAAGTGCAGCTTCCTGGTTCCACCCAGACCTCCTGGCTCTGCACGTCTGGGGGTGGAGCGTAGGAGCCTGCGTCGGTGACATGTTTTCTCAGCGATTCATCGAGAAGTAACCGTTCACAAGATTTTGGTGTCTAGCCTTCCAGATGTTCTTAGAGTGTGCAGGTGGGTGCCTAGCCTTCCAGATGCTGTTCTTAGAGTGTGCAGGTGGGTGCCTAGCCTTCCAGATGCTGTTCTTAGAGTGTGCAGGTGGGTGCCTAGCCTTCCAGATGTTGTTCTTAGAGTGTGCAGGTGGGTGCCTAGCCTTCCAGATGTTGTTCTTAGAGTGTGCAGGTGGGTGCCTAGCCTTCCAGATGTTGTTCTTAGAGTGTGCAGGTGGGTGGGAGATGAATGGCGGGATGGCTGGCTGGGTGGAGGGATGAGCGGATGGTGGGTGGGCAGATACATAAATGGCTGGCTGGCTGGCTGGGCTGGGAGGTAGGTGGGTATGTGGGTTGTTGTTTATTAGGAATCTCCTTTGTGAGCTGAATGCTTTATGCTCCGTGGTCTCATTTCACCCTTCAAGGGCTCTCAGGGCGCGGTACTCACACGTACCAGGCGAGGGCTAGGGCTCTTAATAGTGCACAGATGATGAGAGCTCAGAGCTGGGATATCAGTCCAACTAGCATTCAAAATCTTCCTCCAAATGCTTCTGAGCATTAAAAAAAGTCTCTCCCCCACCAAAAACCCCCACAAAATCCCACGGAAACTCAAGAACCAACTTGACAGCAGGCCTTTCCATGGAGACCAGCCCATGTGGCAGCCCACCTATGGGAGGGCCTGGCTGTGGCAGCCGCCACGGTATCTTCTAGAACTCCCGAAGTTGGTGCTGAAGGAAAACGCCACTCTCAGAGATATGTGTACCCAGGGAAGGCCACCCCACCCTGCCATCCATGCCCAGGGATGATGGAAGGCCCTAGAGACGTCCCCAGCCCCGCAGTGAGGGGCGCATGCTTGCCAATATTGACCCTTGGAGAGCAGATGGGAGCTAGAAAGGATTCGTGGTCAGAAAGGGGAGGCGCGCAGGAATTCCAGCGTGGAGAGCCCGGGCTCCACCAGCAGGAAGAAAGCAGCCCCTACTTCCATCGGTGTCCTCAGAAGGAAGGTCCACGTCGTCCTTGTCATCTACTGCAGGTTCTTGGGAAGGCATGACAGAATCCTGCAAAGAGATGGGCATGACAAAGTGACCAGACAGGTGTGACAATGTGGCTTCTGGAGACACTGTGTGACTTTCTATCACCACCTCCTGTGATGTGCACACTGGAGCCCATGTCCTGACACGTATTCCACAAATGCACCTGCTAACCTTACTTCCCTGGAGACAGGAAGACCCACACGGACGTCTCCTGTGACCCTACAGCAGGAGACCACTCAGCACCCCAGGCTGGGACCTTTCCAGTGGGTGCTCTAAAAAATGGGGCATTTATACACAATGCTTGGTGGTCTCCCCCGCCCCCACTGCCGCATCACAGAGTCCTGGGGGCTGATGTCACAGCTGAGGCAGGCCCCTATTGGCCAACACTAAGCTCCGGGTGTCGGCCTCCCTCAGCCCTTGACTGATCACATCTCTGAGGCTGGCCTTATTGCTTAGGCTAGCGTGGACCTATGGAGTCAAGGGCATGTGCAGCTTTCTGGGTTTGGGCAGCCATGGCTGAAAGGGTTTTAGGAAGACAGTGTGCATTCCCCCACAGCAGTCCATGTGGGGACACCACTTCCCAGTGCTCAACAATATCAGGGTTAGACATCAGATGAGCCAGCCCTCCCGGACATGTGCCTGCCGGGAGGAACTCAACGTCCAGTTCAGGCTCAGCGCAGCGGTGCCACGAGCACAGCCAAGCTGGGATACTCAGGAGGGAAATGAACAACCC